>NC_139826.1:12532622-13132622 GCF_963691815.1 Echiichthys vipera
CCAGGAGCCAACCTATTATCCCCGGGTCCTATGTTCCCCGCCTTGTATGTGACCCGGGAACAAAGGACCCTTTTTTTAAAAAAAGGTCTGATGTTCCCCGCTTTGTTTGTCTGTTATTTTTTCCACAATCAGTGCCGAATTCCCTGGCAAATAGGCCTATGTAGACCCTACTAGTACCCCCTAACCCTGACCCTCGCCCTAACCGTAACCTCTAATCCTAACAAACTGCTGAATTAAATCCATGAAGGCGGAGGCTTATGCGACCCGGGGAACATAGGGATGACGCCCACCAAATGCTGGTAAAATGTATAAGTGACTGCTAGATTTGCTTCACAATAAAACAAAGGTAATCTATTGAGTGGCTTGTAGATTTTTAAATCTGCCACTAGTCTTCTTTAGGAAAAAATTGTGGGTTGGGTAACAATAAGTAGGTTTGGTACATCACTTAACTTACGTTACATAGAATGTGATGTAACCTACATACAAAACATAACTACAGCATAACTTAAAGGTTGAAGATGTAGAATCTTAATGAGAAGCTATACTCTTTTTAACAATGCACCCACGGGGCATTTTGAGGGGAACAGAATGAAAGTATTGCTTTTCGATAAAAAAATATATTTAGTCTGAATAAATATTTAAAAAAGAATTTGACAGGTTTGACAATGACTTTCTGTCACGTTCTGTTCACATTGTACCAGCCAATAGCGGCCGGCTTTGCGGGTTGCCAGGGTTGTCTGTTGTTAGGCTACAGAAACAAGGAATCATTTTGAGTTGAGAGCTAGATAATCGATTACACACCACTCAAAGAAAGACTTCCAGTTGAAGACTGGCTAATTAAATACTGTTGTAAAAATGAATTGATTGGTAGAAATTAGTCGTTACCCTGTTTAATTCATCACTTGACATGGCGCAGGCTGATCGCTTGACATCATGTGCTTCATGTCACATCATCACAAAGTTGCGCTCCTGTTATTGTGGTCACTGATCTCGTTGAACTTTTTGTCATGTTCTTTAATTGGCTGATCACTTGTTTCTTCTCCCAACAAAAACCACGTCTGCAAAGTGCCTCCACCTTTTCTTAAAGAAACCCATTAGTCCCCGTCCCCATGAGCTGAGAATTTACGACTTCCTCGGTTGGCATCCAACAGATTTCACAGGTTTTCATCGCCGATATGCAGTTGACAAGGTGATGACTTGCTGTCTCTTGTTCCTGCGATCATCTGTTTCCTGCTTTTAAAACTCCTGGCTATGGATCGCAAAACAGTTCATGACATCAACACCTCCGCCCAATGTACCAGCAAGCCGCAAAACTCTACTTACATGGCAATCGAGCCACCAATATGTGCCGGCACATTGGGGGTCTAAATCAAGCCGGTAATATAATGCTATCTCTCTGAATACATGGACCAGGCAAAAAGGCAGCCAAATTACAAGCTTGCTGTCCGGTGTAAAAACATCTTTTGTTTGACCTTCTTTCTTAGTCCCTTGCTCCTGTCATAATTATTACAGCCACTAGAGGTTGCCACCACTAAACGTAAATAAGCTGCTTGTAAAAATGACCTATGGAATCCTTCCTTGGGGGAGGACAGTCTCACTCATGACTGAAACGGCGTGTAGAAATTATGAACAGACTGTGTCTTCTGATCTTCGTAAACCCTAGAAAATCTTAATATAAAACTCATACTAAAAATTGAAATTGTGGACCTTTCTCCCAAAAATGCCACATACACAAGCATGGGACTATCTAAAATATATTATTAAGCCGCAAATGTCAAGAAACAATCTGTTGTAAAATGGCCTTAGGAATTAAAAACCTTCATCATTCTCTGTCACTCCATGCCGCCCCCTCTCCACTGACCTTCACCCCATCATCAGACCTTTTTTCTCTGTCCTGGTCTCACTCCTCTTACTTCCCAGCTTGCTTTGTCTCATCCTCCTCTTCTTCCTTCACTCTCACACTGCCGATTGTTTGCATCTATTCATGAAGGAGAATTTTCCGGTTTTCTCCTTCCATTCCATTTAAGCTCAGCCGGCACTAACCCATTGTGCTCTGATGTTCCTCTCAGGCAAGAGGTCTATATCAGGCGGGAGGACGGGGGAGGGATGGAAGGATGGAAGGATGGAAGGATGGAGGGAGGGAGGGAGGATGGTAGGGATTTAAAGAAGGGAAGGACGGAGGACTGGGGGTGAGGAAGGTGGGGGAAGGAGGATAAAAAGGAAGGGTTAGAAGAGGGGAAAGGCAGAGAGTAAAGCATGTGTGTGAGAACAGTGAGGGAGAGGTGTAAAAGAAGTATGAGGGGAAGGAAAAGATAAATAAGCAAAGACCTTACAGCGCCTGAGCGAGCTGAGCAGCCAGCCATATGCTCATATGGACTCAAATCTCACCCATGACCTTTCCTGCTTGCCATTTTCTCTCTCCTGCCACTCTTTTTTGTCTCCCGAA
This sequence comes from Echiichthys vipera, assembly GCF_963691815.1. Classification (NCBI taxonomy): domain Eukaryota; kingdom Metazoa; phylum Chordata; class Actinopteri; order Perciformes; family Trachinidae; genus Echiichthys; species Echiichthys vipera. The sequence continues at coordinate 12,535,069 of NC_139826.1, forward strand.
AATAAAAAAGTCTCTTGTAAAAGGACAATTTCCTTAGTATCTCTCATTATTGATATTCCATCTCATTTTCACTCCCTACTACTAGTTGCTGGTAATTCTTCTGCAGGGTAAAAGCTGCAGCTAAAGGTCATTTCAACCACTTAATTAAATGTGGATAAAAATCCTTTTTATCATTTGACATCCAATACAGATCACAGACTGTCTTGCTGTGCAGCGACTTAGCCCACTTTGTAGCCTAGCGGGTACAGCATGGCAATAAAGCTGCAATGCTTATAAGGTTTAAACCCACCAGAGCTACTTACAGTCCATGCATTTGAATCCAGAGAAGTGGAGCATGCTAATATTAATGCTAGTCTGCGCCTACATGGAGATAGGAGCTGTATTTGATGTGGGCTGGCTTCTTTAAAGTGGTTTTAACAGGTTGTCAGCAGTTTTACAGAAAATAAAGAACACTTAATGTGTGTTGAATTAAAACTCACTTGCGTGATCACTCAAAGCATGGGTTTAGAACAGAAATATTACAGAGACAGGTTTGAGCGTATGCGTGTGTAAATGAGACTATTATATCAGCACTGCATTTTGCAGGAAGTGTAAGTATAGTACCTGTTGGTGTCCCGTGTGAAATTGACAAACATACTTTTTTTTTTTTAACTCAAACCACAATCTTTTCCTAAACCTAACCAACTAGCTTTCGTTTGAATTGGACATCAAGGGGTCTTTATTGATAAAGCGTTGGTATGTGACGAGTAGGGAGTGAGAACGGGCTGCAGCAGTTAAGAAAACCGGAGAATCAACGTATTTGTGGTTCGCAGAAACGTACAATGCCATCTCAGAGGTGTTTGATGGGGTTGAGGTCAGGGCTCAGTGCCGGCCGTCCAAGTTCTTTCAACACCAAATTGTGAACTCTCTGGAGTCTGGTGAGAGGACGTCATGTTTATCCCGAGGTACTCTAACTCTCTGCTGTCTGGGTTACAATAATGTTTGATAGCCTGTTTTCTATCTTTTCTTGGTGAGCCTCTTCTTCAGCAGCTGGTGTTATCCTTTCTGAAAGGTTTTTCTATCAGTGTGGCAGCTATCAGAAACAACACTGTGTGGTCTTTGTACTCAGCAACATGGAAAAAGTGATCGTTCTGTTCTGGGTGTTTCAGCTTTTAATAAAACACTGGTTAGTCAGTGTGCAAAGGACATACTGCAGTCTGGAGTTCAAAGCAACAAGTCTCTTGGCAGTTCCATTTATTTCAGTGATCTTTCTGATTTCTACATTTCAGTGCCAGACCCATCTGCTGGCAATTTTGGAAGCAGCTGTACTGCAACATTTCTGACCATTTTAGGCCTTTTGTCTGTTCACACTCAATTTCCGAACCTATTTCAGCCAATGCTCTGAACATTTGTGTTTCATCTTACTCACTTTTCATCTGCACATTTTTCTGCTGTGAATCTTGTCACTGAGTGTGTCTCTTAGCAGTTTCTTTTCACACTTCCAGCCATGCCAATGTGTAATTTGAATCCTCCTCTTGTGTTTTCGGTTACCACTTTTTCCAGTAAATTTATTTTTCCTTCCTTGAAAGATTTGTTTTGAGGCCACTGCCCCCATGAGTACAGACCTTTATTTCTTTTCATACTGGTATTTTATCCATTGATGCCCGGTTGTTGAGGAATAGTGAAAATGTCTGTTACTGATCAACGTTTATTGAGACAAGCTGGAAAAGACATCAAGTTTCATGAGCTATGATGCGATTCAAGGGACGATATATTTTAATATGTTGATTCAGTGCGATTCAATACAATCTGAGCTAAGCTAATTCTCTACTTTCTATAAGGCAGATAAGTTTCATTATGGACCAGGGAATCCCAAGTACTTTTGTTACTTTACATTAATGCATAGGAAGAAAATAAAAGTCTAATGTATCATTTCAGAATAACAAGTCATGAGGTTTATTACTTTTCCAATAGACACAGGTAGATAAGAAAATACTTAGCCTAACGTATGAACAAACCAACTGTAACGTATTTACCATGTCACCAAAGCCATGACTTTCAACTACACTGTAAGGTCTTAGATTCTGAGCAATAAAACGAGCTGTAGATGCTGTGGTTGGAAAAGATTTTTAACATCTGTGTCTTGCGTGCTCTTGCTTGTGCTAGCTGTAACGTTACTAGCCTCCATATCAGCCGCATAGCTTTCCTCATGTCATGTCACGAGGTGAGTTTCATGATTCGTCGTGCTGCCATTGGACTTTACAAGTGTTTTCATTCCTTCTTATAGAATCCAAATTTCTTCCAAACTTTACATTTTAGATTTGATGGCGGGCTGTTAACCGTGTCCGCCATGTTGTTCTTCCTGACAAGCAAAGACGTCAACGCTTCACTAAGGTTTCACTCTCATCAAAACGAGTCTAGCGTTGACGTTTTACCTTTTACATGAGTGCAGTGGACTCCGGTCAGCGGACCGAAGCCAACTTGTTCAAAATTTCGTAATCGGGCCATTGTCCGGTTCCTGGTACATTTTGCGTATCTGTGTCTTTTTTATATTTGGTTGAACCAACTTGCCTTTAAGGACAACATACTACTCAAGTTTCACACCCCGTTTAAATTTCAAGCTCAAAAGTTAAATTGGTCTTTTGCTCTGTTGCAGGGCCATAATATTCAGCTCATGAGGAAGTAGTTGATGTTAGCTGCGGGGACAGTTGCCATGCTGACATGCAGTGTAATTCAACACCTCCTAGACAACCTGCGAGGCATCAAACCACCGCTCCTGGGGTGACTCGCTTGCCACCATATGGTGCTGTGCTGTCGCGACCCCACCTGTCTGTTCGATCTGCGGTCAGGAGCTAACAGAGGGAGAAATAAATCTGAGACAGTCTTCCATCCAAATGGGCTCAGATGCTTTATTTATACAAAACTGGTTTTGTCATCATGTACACAGAGCAATTTTCACTTGTAATGGGATCAGCATGATATTTTGTCATCTCATGAGGGGGGCGCCACACACACTGCTTTCCTTAAGACAGGCATCCCAGTGACTTTTTAATGCCGTCATCTCCGCCTGTGTGAATTGAAAAAAACTCCCTGAATACGCATATTGTTTGCTGCAGGGCACATTTGTTTGATGAGTATAATCCCTTGACTAAAGAAACAAAGGTGTAACATTCTGCTGCTGAGGATCAGCGAGTGTGTGTGTGTGTGTGTGTGTGTGTGTGTGTGTGTGTGTGTGTGTGTGTGTGTGTGTGTGTGTGTGTGTGTGTGTGTGTGTGTGTGTGTGTGTGTGTGTGTGTGTGTGTGATGGTGTACATAAGCCCATCTCTCCCAATCCCACACACACTCCTAATCCTAGAAGATCAAGTGTAACCAGGTTGGAAGTGTGACTGGGCGGGGGCCAGCATGATGCTTTCAGTTATGTTGACTCATACTGTGAACCCTCCTGGCTCACAACAACCACAGTATGTCATGCTTCTGTAACCTTTTGTTGGCATTGATTCAAACGTTCTTCTTATTTTTGTTCAAAGGCCAAATGTTCTCTATCTTTCATGCACAATCTGTATGTTTTTTTGTTTGTTTTATCAACGTTCTGCATTGTTTTCATGACATATTTTCCACCGATGAGATTATGACTGTTAGCAGTGGAAAAAAAACTAAACAGATGTTTATGCAGTAAGGGAAAGTAACATGTCAGGTTTGTGCGCAACCATGCATGGCTTTTACAGTAAACATCTGTGTGAAGGCTTTGCATGCACTCATGCTTCATATATGCTGACCTTAACGGTTAATTATCACATTACAGTAGGCGGTGAAATTAACTGAGCACAGGCAGGCAGGAGCCAGGCAGCCTTGACATGAGCCTATTTTTTAAATCAGGTACTGTGAGTAATGCCAGTTTTCGTATTTGGCTGTGTATATTTAATCAACAGATGATTGTGTGCTCCATTGCAAATGAAGGATCCTTAAAAATGGAACTACTTTACAGACCGTGACTTATTCTTTACAGATTGTGTTCTTATAAACAGCTCTTCCATGTAATGTGTATAAATTTAGTTTTGCAGTGCATGTAATGTAGTAGTGCATGTAGTTCCAGTCCATTTATAACTCACATCAAATAAACATAGATAAAATGTTAGATAAAAAGGTGACTCCAAAGAAGGCCATCAGACAACCAAATACACAGCTGACAAATGCATCTCTAGCGTTGTAGCGCAATCACAATAAAGTGATCAAATACTGCCATGAAAAAAGAAACACAAATCCTATTTAAAAAAACATATTCGTTTTATTACAGAGATTATGGAGAACCATTGAACAAATGAGGAGCTCTTTTCCAAAACGCTATAAATCAATTTTGATAGTTTTCAGGAAAATTAAGTTTTTTACCTAGACCCACACATTTGGTTAATATTCAATTTATCTTGTCAAAATGGTTTATGGCTCAGTCGGAACATGTTGAACGGACGGACAAAACAAAAAACTCTCCCGCTTCAGAGCGCCGCCATGTTGGATCGCACAGAACGCTCACTGAATTCTGATTGGTCGAGAGGACGTATCGCATTTAGGCTAAAAATAGGTTTGGCGCTTGTCGCGGTTTGGAAAGGAACTGCATCTTGAGGACCATTTTAAACAAGGAAATATAGAGATTTGGCATGAAACACTGATGAAGCAGTGAATAGGTTCTGTATACAGCAAAGTGGCATGACAAACTCATTTGTTTTAAATTTGGCTTTTATCTCGTTTTGGAAAAGAGCTCCTCAAATGTCAATGATGATGACGATTGAATGTAAATCAAATATTTACTATAACATGAGTGAATGACCATAAGAAAGTTAACTCAATTTTCTATCTGTATTGCTGCCCATATTCTTGATAGGCAGTTTCCTCTGAATGCTCAGTTGTCAAGCCAACATCAATGATTACCTTGTTCCAATAGTCTCACAAGTAGCCACTAATGAGCAACTGCCCTGGTATCAGACACTTTCTTCACACATGAGTAATGTCCCTGGACCTGCCTCACCAAAGCCAAACACTCAAAACAAAACTGTGAAGAAAGCTACAGCTGTTCAACATCAGTCTGTGAGCCACGTGCGACTAAACAGCATGTTGCTATCACACACCAAACAAGGCTCGCCATCACAAGCAACAAAACATACAGACTGCAGTGAAAGGATCCCTTACCCAAAGAGACCAAATGAATGAAACAAAGAACTTCAATAAGGGAGAGATCTGAGTGTGCACAGGTCTTGTGATGGCTGTTAACGGAGATGATGGTATATCACAAACCTCTGTTAGAATCTCTTACAGAAAATGGACTCTCACAAGACCGACACTTTTGATCCGTTAGGCGTGGCTGCCAGAACATGTCATCATGTGAAGACTGTATAGTCATCTTTACTGAAATGTGAGAATTTCAAAATTGAGCCTGTATGTGTGTGTGTGTGTATGTGTGTGTATAATTTACATCATGTTGGATTAAAAACCCCTGCTGTGTACCTGCTGGAGCACCTGTAGTCATAGCTCAGTGATAATCCATAAATGAAAGTGAGTGAGACCTGCTGGGAACAGAACCGAAAATCAAAAACCAAAAGATATAATTTGATGTTGAAACATGCTGGTTAGGCAAATTCTTTCTTATTATTAAATTTCACAGAGATTACAGTTTTGATCTTATTCACCGCGTTACGTTTCAATCCATTCACCGCAGTGGCAGCTTTGAAGTTGGAGAGAGATTTAAAAGCGAGGCAGGTATAGGCTAACAGGGCCTTCTCTAAGCCTGTGACAAAGAGACACTGAGACGCTCTATGTCTCTTCTGATCCACAGGGACTGGGGAAAGTAGGCCAGGCTCTGTGTCAGACTGCTGTGCGGATCAGGACGCTGAAGTTGTTGACTTGTAATCAAAGTTCCCTTTTCTCACTTTGGAAGTCAAGAATCCCACAGAAAGAGAGAGAGGTTTAAAATACTCCCCTCTGACACACACGTAGGTCATATTTTTAGAAGTGAGGCTTTCCAGATGAACACTGCGTCACACTGTCATCCAGAGCCACCCGGCCTTTTTATTAAATCATCTTTTTTTGGTGGTGTTGGAAGTTGAACTACTCACCCGCCCACCAAACAGCACACAAACATATAAACATGAGAGGAAGTAGCACATAAAATCCTACAGGAGACCATATAAGTATAAGACACTAATATAAACTCACTTGTTGGTACTACAGAAACATGAGTCACTACAGGATAATGGTGATGAAGCTGCAGACAGAAATGTCTAATTTTAGCTCCAGTTTCTGAATATTAAAGGCAAGGGTTATTTACAAGGGCATTAAATGCACGTGGAGGATGCTCACATTTAAAGATGTGTTCACTTGTATTTCAGTGGAATTGAGCTCGTCTGTATAACACCAAGCAAACCCTACCAGGGAAGACAGCGACTCATCATTTCTAAGTGATTAGGCCAATAAACCGAACTCATGCCGTGGGTTAATAGACATCCATTTGACTAATTTGCAATTAGGAAGCTCTTTGTGTGTTGACAGACTGTGCGTTGGGCTCCAGCGCGCAGATGACCCTGAGAGAGACATAGGCACCAAAACAGCCAGGAGACACTGAGGCTCGTCACGTGTTGTTTGTCCCCCAGGAGTCCTGCTGCCTGACTCCATCGCGAGTTATAATCAGACGGCGAATCACGGGAGCAGCCCACGATGCGCGCCATGCAAGCGCACACTCAGTCCGGCGGTGTCTGGGATTGGGTGGAGGGAGTGGTGGCTGCGGTCGGAGTCACAGGATTGGTAGAGTTCACCGCCAAACTTGTTGACTCATAACTGTGCAGCTCCTCTCCATCCTTCACGGCGCGGAGCTGTCCAGGGGCCAGTGGTGCTGAAACTGTCAGCTTCCGTTTGGAGTAATTTGTTTAGCGGTTTTGTTCGCTCCCACCGAGCCTTTGAAAGTCACATGCGTTTTAATTTCAGCGTCACTTGACGGCTATCTATCCAAAGTCGCCGCTCTATCCAAGAGCGTATCGAATCATTCAACTTCTTAGCCGATCAAATAGAGGGACTCTTCGAGGCGCAGCCATGGCTTTCATGGTAAAACACGTGGTGGGAGGACAGCTGAAGAACCTGACAGGCGGACTGACGGAGGAGAAACCCGAAGCAGAGAAATCAGATGCCGCCGCGCAGGGGATGACTCAAGAGGAATTTGAACAATACCAGCAACAGTTAGAGGAGGAAAAGTAAGGCAATGATTGAAGCTTGTGGCTGTGAAGTTGCGATGAAAAGCTATAGTATGTGTCGGGGAAAGCGTGGCATGTTTAATCAGTGCGTATTTGTGTGTAAATCCCAGAGCGCTCCCAGTGCGCCGCGCGCTTTTTTACGCATCAATGCAATAATTTGAGCGCTCCACACACAGCTGCTCCTCTCGCCCAGGGAGCTCTCCGTCTCTAAGCGTTGGCAAATTGTGTAGCGCCGTTTTTTTTAATTTGGGATTCCTGGGATCATTGTTCCACGGAAATGTCTATAGGGATCGGTGCCCTAGGCGAAACATGTTCTTATTACTGTGAGCGCTTGCGGCTGAGTAATTAGACTATGTGGTAGATAAAGTGAGTAAAGTAAAAGCTCTATTTTGATATTATCAGAGAGCACACAACCAACAGTAGGCTATAAACTGATATTATTATTTTTTTTCTGTATTTATCAGCCGACTTTCACCATTAATTGTAAGTTACTAAAATTGTGGAGATTCATTTACATTATGTACTGCAGCCTAAGAAATACATATAAAGCTGAACCATTTAGAATGATATGGCCTCTATTATATCTCTAATTTCAATTGGATTACTTTTACATTTTTTTCTTTATATTATATCCACAGCTGTGATTCCAGCTGTGCACCTTTCAATTCTCAATGCATGCATTTCCTCTTTGCTCTGTATCTCCCCTGCAAAAGTGAACTATTTACATGTTAATGGTTCCTAATTCACATATTAGTTATGGCGTTTTATCTCTTGAGCGCACTGGGGGACAATTTAAGGTAACAACAAGGTCATTTGGCAAACAGAATTCAGCCACAAGACAGCAACTCCCTTTTGATTAGTGTGATGTCTCCCTTAGAGCAGGACTCCAGATCACAGATCAGATGTTCACTGACCTGGTCATAGAATAAATCCACAGATTAATAATGTGGATTAAAGAATTCAGACATGAGTTTTACACAAAAAATGGTGGTATCGTTATATATTTCAGCTGTTACACCAATTGTAGGCATCTAAAGCAGCACTGGATTCTCTATGCTGGGAGGAGCATATATTATAAAACACAATGTATCCAATTGTTTCCCATCCCTGGCTCATTCCCATTAACACATTTGATAAACACTCTTATCCAAAGTGCTTCGCAGTGACATGTGCAGACATTTAATGCATGAGTGGGAAGGGAAGTCCTGTACCTCTAGCTGTATTAACACTGCTCAGCTCTACAGGAAGCACGGCGAGATGCTTAACGTTCTGCCGTCATAATGTGACCTTCGGTCGATGTGAGTTATAAGTCAGAGGTGCTAAACATGAGCATAGCTCACCGAGAAGCCCATAGTGCTCAGATTAAAGCAGAATAAGGTTAGGGTGGGGGGTGGGTTCGGTGTTGCTCACACTGGCATGTCACATGTAGACATTTTATCACCCTCAGCACCCCAGCCACAGTGACAACCCTGGTCATCTGATGCCCTTGAGAGGGGACGAAACAGAGCTCTGCTCATTGGCTGCAAGTGAGCGCTCCTTGGGCCCCTGTGCCATTCGGCGTTTGGCCCTCTCATGTTAATACAAAGTGAACTCAGACTCACACGGACAGCACCATGAATGCTGCATCTCCAGATAAAACGACCTTCTCCTGACACATTGGGTACAAACACTTTGCAAAGCATGCTCCTCCAGTGTCCCAACGCCTTTAGATTATCTGATTTGATTCTTCAAGGCGTACAGTGCAACCTCTGCCACTGCAGCATGGAAGAATATCCTCAGTGGTGTTTATTGTATTATAAGCACCTACTTCTATTCCCCTAATGTGGTCTTTTGTCACTGCATTCATGCTATGTTTGGCCTCAGGCCATAAAAGCAAGTTTGTTAAGCATTATGTCATGTTGTTAAATCATGATGTTAGAGGCACTTCAGCAGATTTTGCTTTTTACGAGGAACAATTCTGAACCAAACTGAAGCCATAAATATTCCAGTGGCATTAAATGGGGGGAGCATCGCCAGAGGCCTATTGTCCGCCCTCTGCTGGAGGCATCACATACTGTCGGCTGGATTGTTTACAAGAGTGAGTTTTCAAAGTCAACTGACGACAGGCTAACAGACAAATATCACACATCTTTCAACACATGGTTTCTCGGAGACAGATGTGCAGAATTTTATAAATGCCTCCCTTGTATGCATGCAGAGTCAGACTCAAGGCAGTTATGAAAATGGTTGGGGGTGTCATCGTTCATTTCTTTAGATGGTTTTCCTTAAATTGCAAAGACAGCTACGGAGCTTTTTTGAGGGTTTCCAATCACAAGGGAGGTAGGAAGCTACAGAGCAGTTTCGCGCGGCTAAAGTGAGGTAAAGGGTATAGAATAGGTTGACAGTTGAAAGTGGGGGACTGGTTTATGAGTATGAGGTTAGTAGGTTACCTCTAGTACTCCACATCCCAAAAGGACTAAATCCCTCAGAGGAGCGCTGAACCGACAGGATGCTGCATCTGGGGCTTTTAATCATAAGCAGAACATCTCCTCCCGTCTTTCCCCCCCACGGCATCACTGCTGCTGCTCCACCTTCTGCTGGCTCTACGCTCGGTACTTAGAGTTAAAGGGAACATATTCTCATTTTCAGGTTCAAATTTGTTATTTTTTGTTTCCGCTAGAACATGTTTACATGCTTTAATGTATAAAAAATATGAATATCTGTATCCACCCTCTGACTGAAACTCTCTGTGTAGTCTGATTTTTCTGTACCGTCATCACAGCCGGGGAATGACTGTAACAGCACTTTAGCTGCACTATGTATAATAGAGTTGTAGTTCTAGTCATACATCACAACAGGTCCTGACAGCTCGTTTCTGAATACGGGCTGTGTGTGTTTCTTTATGGATTGGGCGTTTTGATAATTTCTGGTATTGGTATTTATATAGCACCTTGACCTGCTTTATAATAAAAAAAGGACATGGAAATCTCACTTTTCACAATATGGAACTTTAATGAGGAGAGCTGCTGAACTCCAAGGCTCCAATGCATCCAAGCTCCAAATCCAGCATGAGCCTTAGGATTCTCTTAAAGCAGTATTACATGGCAATACTATGTATGGTTTGTTTATAACGTGGGTAATATTCCCCCTGAAATAAATGAAGCTTGGAGTTAGTGGCCATTACAGCTTCCTGCAGGTGATAGTTGATTAATAAGGACATTTCCTAGCAACTTTTTTTGGAAACTGAGTTGAATTAAATTTGTATGTTCAGTAACTAATTATGAATTTTGTCCTTTCTTACAGACAAGAACGAGAAGCCGATTTTGCCCAGAAGAAAGCCGAGAGAGCCACAGTTAGAAGTCACTTCCGGGACAAGTACAGACTACCAAAGGTAAACTGATCCAGCTCTGCTTTTGTGAAGACATTGAAGGGCAAATTGAAGGGCAAATGTCTCACGCCACACATTTTTGCAGCCACAGATTCTATTTCTATACACTACAGAGTGATGTAAAACCTTTTGTTCTAAATGTGTTTCCTCCTCAGAACGAGTTGGATGAGACTCAGATCCAGCAGGCGGGGGACGATGTGGTGTTGCCCACAGAACTGGCCAAGATGATCGCTGAGGACAACCAGGAGGAGGCTAGCAAACAGTCAGTGTTTGGCCAGCTGTCCAACATCCAGAACGTGGACATGGACCAGCTGAAAGACAAAGCCCAGGCCACACTTGAAGACCTCAAAAAGCAGACGGAGAATTGCAGCCTCATGTGATCTGGCCAACTCTAAGCCCCAGAAGATTAGAGTTTTACTTGTACAAATATTTTTCAAAGGCAGAGCTGCTCTGGAGGTAGACATATTCTTATTGCTTTAGTGGAATGTCAGTTGGCAGAGCCACATAATAACAGTTTTCTAGCTGTGTAAAGTTTTCTGCAATTCTCTACATAGCGTCATCGAGGTGAGCTAGTTTAGTCAGCTTTCCTGTTGACCTTCATGCATCCTAAAAGTCATAAATGTCAGCTGTATTTTTCTTGAAATTAGCTAACTTGCAAGCTGAAAGACTTATTTGGCTCATTGAGATTTAACCAATGAGATTATTTTAGCCTTGAGAGCAACTCCTTCTCTGAGAAATATCCATCTATTAAATCCTTTACTCCCTTCATTCCCTTACCTTCCTCACTCTGTACCCCGCGTGAGCAGTGATAACACAAAATGATTTTGCAGCAGGTTTCAAGTGTGCGTGTGTGTGTGTGGGGGGGGGGGGTCATTGCTCCCATACACACAGCAGATGATTTCAGTGATAAACACGGAGAGAGGATCACTGAGATGAGCTGCTTGGTGGAAATGAAAGCACACACACATACACAAGACTGACACTGGCTCTTGTGAGGAGGCCATATACTGTATGTGTCCCCAAAGCAGTTTCAGTCAAAAGCAACTGGACAGACGTTTCACCTCTCATCCAAGAGGCTTCATCAGTTCGTGTACGCAACTGACCAGGCTGGTACGGGTCCAACTAACTGGTGTGGAGATCCAGGTATTTAACCTCACACAAGGCCGATGATGTCACCAGAACCCTTTGTGCTCCAACTAACTGGATCTCCACACCACTTAGTTGGACCAGTCCCAGCCTGGTCAGTTGCGTACACGAGCTGATGAAGCCTCTTGGATGAGAGGTGAAACGTCTTCCTAGACAAATAACCAAGTCCAGTTGCTTTGACTGAAATTGCTTTGGGGATAACAATGACCAGGACAAATGAGAATATTCACAGGCATACTGTATGTGTTATGTTGAATCTGGGAAATGTTGTCAAAAAATGAAGGCGTCATTTGTGGGGGTGTTTATATTCCATGTACAAAAGCACAACATCTTAGAAATGGGCAATATTCATTTAGAGCAACCAATGAGGCAGGTTTTTGTCATAAGTAGCTTACTAATGTTGGCCCCCTGGTGCCCTGATTGAAGCTACCAGTGAGCTGCATTAATCTTAGTCTTAATCTTTACCTAGACATATCATTATAACTATAAAGGTTTTTTTATTTATTTTTATTTACTTATTTATTTTTAGCTTTTTTTGTATTTCAGCGTGCCTTGGACGTCCGTACAAGGTTGTCTTCTCTAAAGCTCCAACATCTGTAAGCTACTTCTTACGAAGATGGGCCTTCTTGTTTGTTTGTTTCTGCAGGAGATTTCTTACATTTAGTTTTATTAAAAGCAACAAAATATTTGTAAACAGACGCAAAACGTGTCTTAGATTTGCTGCGTCTCGTATGTGCACAATAACTGTCAACTACATAGGGAGCAAGTCTGTATTTGTGCTGCATCCAGAGGTTAAGGCCCTGTTAAGACCTGCCGTTGATGTGCATCTTGGGTGGTCTGTTCAAAAGTGGACAGCTTTAAATAAAGGTGGGAATGCAGCCAAGGAAACAATGTGATATGATCGCGATCAGGGAATGTGTCCTGGGCCACGCTGAAGGACTCAACTGATGTCCTCTGCAAAGAGTAGCATTCAAAAAATCCCACTTTGCCAAAAGCCCATATAGAAATATTACAGGTGCATCAAACATCTTGGGCTACTTTGTTTGCCTGGAACAAGCCAAGGAATGGACCTAGATTTCTTCTTCTTTCAACTTCTAGTAGAGTCAGAAAGTGTGTCGTTTCCTCCTACCGATTATAAAACGACAACACATTCGATCTTTGCACAGGGAAATGATGTACGCGTTTATTAGCCTATAGAGCCGGGAAGTGAGATCTGATCCTAAGTGGTCACTCAAGATGCATTCTAATGCCAGGTATGAACAAGGCCTACAAAACAAAAGCTGCTCATGAGAGAGAAATGTAAATGCTTTAGAAGTAGTATGCCAAAGCCTTTGTTGAAAACACTTTGACCAACATAAAGGAAATGGCACAAATGTGTCCCGCGGTGTAACTGTGGTTTGAATATAAATCCACATAGAAATATTTATGTCGTGTAAGATGTAAATGTATCTGCTGTTTGCCTATACTGTGAACAGCGGGTCGTTCTTCGCCCTGTTTTCATCAACTCGCTGGGTCTCGTAGTGTTGACCTTCGACCTGTCCTCCATCTCATTGCCCCCTGCATCTCGGTGGTGCCGTTTTGTGCTGGTGGATTTGTGTTGTGTAGCCAACGTGATATGTCAAGTGGTGTCTTTGTATCAAAAAAACATGTCCTGTGGCTGAGAGTGCTAGATGTAGTGTCGCTGTGAGCTTTGCTGGGTAACTCAGTATTCTTTCTGTGTTGTTTTCTAGCCAAACGTAAGTGAAGGCGTGGGCGAATCAAGAGAGGATGTTGTTGATGTTGTGTTACATCCATATAAGCTACATTTTGACAGTGTTTGATGCAGTGGTGCTGAGGGGGATGTCAGTTTTGATCTCATATGTGTCCCCACTATTCTTTGGGTGTTTTGTGATTACAAATGTTTGCATCTTAAAGAGTTCAGAATTTTTATTTAAAGGGAAGTATGTGCAAATACGTTACTGACAGCTTTCTCTGAGATGATGATTCATTTTGTTGCTGTAGGTGCCACGTTGCTGCTGAATAAAAGCTGAGGCAAAACGCACACATTTCAGTACAGTGGTCATGCAATAGATGAACAATATATTCATAGCATTTCAATAATATAGTATGGAGAAAAAGTTGCAATAAGTCCTTTTATAATAGAGCTATACTAGAATCAGTGGTGTTTGATCACCAGAAAAATATAAATAGATGGGACAGAAGCCATAAAGAAAACAGGTTGCTTTGTATGAGTGTGTGATAATAATTCAATAATAACAATAACAATACACAAATGGATTTATTTGCGCTGTCATCCTGTGAAACAGATTTTTTTCAGGAAATGGTTTGCCATGACACAGGCTCTTCTCGTTCTTTGTTGACAGTATCTCTATCATTTTGTCTCTGAACGTATTTCAGTGATTTCTGCGTTTTAACTGCAATAAACAGATTTTTAGGATAATAAACCATCTTTCTGTTTTGTGTGATTTTTACACAGGGCTGTGACTGTATGTGGTGAATAACTGGAACACCAGGTGGAGACACAAACACACTCACAGCTACAGAAGCACCCAAAAGGGAGGCTGCAGATACAGAAACGATATATTATGACTGAGTAATGGGATGTTGTGGTCTGTTAGTATTAAATGATAAATGATGCAATGCAGCATTTCATAATTCAAAACATCCTCATGGGAACAGTGCAGCGATAGAATTAGTCAAATAATCCACATATACATTTTTGTACATATAAGTGTGTACTAAAAGCCTATAATTAATATTATAGTATACACTCAGTCTGGGTCATTTTATTACCTGCAAAATGTGTTAATTATATAATATGTTTTAGCATTGAGGTCAGTCACAGTGGTGGAATTGAGTAGAATGATTCTGCCACATTTCAGAGGGAAATATTGAACTTTTACTCCACTATATTTATCTGACACCTAAAGTGACTTTGTCCATAGAGCAGATATACTGTGTATGCTTATATGATATGATTCAATACTGAATTATTAATTAAATAATTAATGAATGAATGAATTAATAATACTAATTAATCTACCCATTAGTATACAAAGCATTTCAAATGGCTCCAAATTGATGAAATACAACACTAAAATACTTGTACATGTATTAATTAGTGATAAAGACAATTATGTAATATTCTAGAATACTTTGACAGGAGCCATTCTGCATAATCAGCGAGTACTTTTCATTTTTATACTTTAAGTACATTTTTCTGCTAATACTTCATCTGAGTACTTCTTCCGGCACTGGTTAGTGGTGCTGTGTGCTGCAGTGCATTTCATTATATTAAAAAAAGGAACATTATAAACTATAGTTTAATTACAAAAGATTGTACATGTGTAACTTCTAAAGTGACCACTGAGTATAAGTAGGTGGATATAAAGCAGATGGACAGAATGACACAGGGCTGTTTTGTGACACTTTAAATGTTATGACTGCGTGTTTAGAAGCTGTCATTTGTGGTGTTGTATTGAACTTCATTATATATTCTGATAGTTCTGTTATTGTGTCCACCTGGTGGTACAGCAGAGGCCCTGTAGGTTTCTATTGCCAATTCTATACATGCTTTTGATACTGAAGAGCAGTTTTACCAGCAGCTATCTGTCATACTGTAGTCCTGAACAGATCTCAGGTCGGACATCCATCTGGTTTTGTGGAACTTGTGAAACACGGGCACAGCCTCTCATTGGAGGCAGACCTGCAGAAGAAGAAAAAAACGAGTTCTCGTTACCATTTGAATGGCAGGAAAGCCTGGGCTGTTGGTAGTTCTCAAGTGTGGTGTGAAAGGGGATAGCTGTAAAATATATTGATGCTGAAACCCCTCTCTATTGATAGGCCGCAGTGCGGGGACAATCTTCAGCCTGCAAGACACTGGGCCACTGCATGGCCAATCTGACACAATTGGGGTGAAACGGTCCAGAAAATACTATTCTCTCCCATTCTCTTCTATCAATCGAGACTTAAAAACGCTGCAGAATGAGAGGCAGGGCGGGGGGTGGGGGGAAGAGCGACAATTAACGAGGACCTTTGAGTGAAAACTCTCAACGGCCAGGCAGTTATTACAGAGCCCCCCCCCCCCACGGCTCTGTTTGTGGCTAAAAAGGAACATATTTGTTTTTTCGTGCTGAAAAGTGGAGCGGTGAAGTTGCAGATGTGAGCTTCTTGCAAAGGAATGCGTTTTGCAAGCCTCCCCCTCTTCACTTGTGTTTCTACAAGCGGACCACACAAGACCTGGGTTTCATGCGAGGAATAAACGTTTTTTTTTTTATCCAGCCTATCTCGTCATGTAGTGAGAGGATTTGTGCGCAGAGCTGTGCTGCTGTAAGCCTGGAAACGGGTCCCACGGCTGACTCCTCAATGACGACCAATCGGTGGCCAGGGTTGTAAATGAGAGAGAGAGAGAGAGAGAGAGAGCGAGAGAGAGACAGGGGAGGGGGGGGGGGGGTAAACTTTTCTTTCTTTTTTTCCACAGAGGGAGGGGTGTTGTGGGGAAATGCTCGGCGGACCGTGAAGCGTAACAGCAAGAAGAGAGACAAAGACGCACGTAGCGGGACAAAATGCGACCGGCAGAAAACTCTTCCAACTAAAAAAAAACAACAACATCGGAATGTGTGGATGGATGTTTAAAGTGTCGGAGCTGCGAGGAAGAATCAAAACCAACAATGGCAAGAAAGATGAGTTCAAGTGTACAAAGTGAGTTGTGGACAATAACTGCGGCAAGAGAGCGCGTTAACTTTGGATAGCCCTGCGGCGCGTTTCGGTGTCCACCTCAGATCTGCACCGGTGGCATGGAGCAGACTCGGGCTGCAGTTTGGAGTATGATTTCCCCACTTTTGAACGGACACGCTGCCCGGAATGACTTTTACTGCGCTCTTTCTCTTTTTTGCAGCCACGCGTGGTGATTTCCCGAGTCAGATCCCGACTTCCACTGCTGCAAAGCTTACCAGGGGGAGGCACAGTGAAGTTACGTGCAACTTCGGGGATAACTTATAAAAGACCGAGTGTATTTTCTTCAACTGTGTTGGTAACAAACTGCTTGGTTGCATGTATGGAATATGAACTCCAGTCTGTGAGATTCAGTGTGTAGGCTACATTGTCCTGATCCTAATGTGGAGAAAGTACACGCCACCGAACCAGAACTCCATCCAAGCATGAAATGTTGGTTCAGCGCCCTGGCACTTCTCCCATGGGTGCTGGTGGCCTTAGATGCCCAGCTAATCTGCTGGCAGGCGCTCCTTCGGTGCCACGAGGAGCCCGGATGCGATCTCGCATACAACCAATACTTAGCGGCTTGTGAAGGTAACATCAGGGGAACGAGGAGGCAGTGTCCGAGCCACTGCATCAACGCGCTGATCAGGCTGAATCACACCCGCAGCGGGCCAGACCTGGAGACCTGCGACTGCGCACAGGACCGTGAGTGTCTCAGCGCCAAGCGCGCCATAGAGCCGTGCCTCCCCCGCAGACACCCGAGCGATGCGGGGGGGATAGGGTGCATGGAGGCCCGGCAGCGCTGCGAGGAAGACAGCAACTGCCACACCTCCCTCGCGGCCTACTTGTCATACTGCGGACAGCTGTTCAATGGCAGGAAGTGCTCCTCCAAGTGTAAAGCCACCATTCAGCAGATGCTGTTCATCCCAAATGGCATGCTGCTGAACCGCTGTGTTTGCGATGGGGTGGAGAGGCCTTTCTGTGAAGTGGTGAAGGAGAACATGAGCAAACTTTGCTCCATAGGCGACCACATTGTTATTTCAGACCAGCCTGATGTGGATGACATATATGAGGATGAGGACTATGACACTAAAAATGACAAAGAGGAGGTGAATACTGATCGTTCCTCTGCTTCTCAGAGGTTGCCCAGCCGCCTGATGCTCCTGTTCCTTCCTCTAGCACGGATATTGTACTGAGACAATGGGTACTTGGAAACTTTGTTGGATATATAAATGACAGTGTCCAGCTAAGAATCCAGCTGGAGTTGGTTTGGAATCAGAGACTTGATCAAAAAGACACCTCAGCATGGCACTGGCTTGCTGGCACAGGTTTCAAACCGAGGTCTGCTGGATAAGGGAAGGTATTTTTTTCAACCCCACGCCTCCCTGCCATTCCATTTTAGTTGCAGGGCAACCATGAGCACAGTAGTGATTTGTGTATGCTTTCCACAACCGTACAATTTGCATAATTATTCTTCTCTGAGCACATCTCACTCAGGAGAGCTGCTTTTTTAAAATGTCAGATTCAAATCTTCACATGTAGATGGCCTTACAGCGCTTACAGTTGAAGCCTGTTGACAATAATGGCATCACTTGCAGGTAATGATGAGCGGATGTGAACCGCACCAGACTTTGTAGTACAGGGCATTGCCAAGTTAAGTGCCTTTAAACAGCTCCTGTTTGTTTGCTTCAATGGTACTTGGAGTGTGGCTTTATTAAGACCTTAGACAAACATTGGACCCATCCAGTCTCTGTTTGCTCTGCTCTTCATTTCAGGGGCCTCAGCATTGTTGCAGCAACCACACTTCAAATATTTGTGGGAATAGTCAAAGGACCGGCAAGGGTGTTGGATCAAGTACTGAAATTAACTGAAGCGGCTCTCTAGCCCTCTGTCTGGCTCCCCTCCCCCATGTGAGATTGTTTTATAGAACTTTTCCTGAGACACCCCACCCCCCAGCCCCTCTTCCTCCTCTCTACAGCCTGCCCCCTTTCACGCCTTTAAAACACCCCCTGTCTTTATTACTGCTTTCACACTTGAAGCAACAAGCCGGGAAAAGCTGTCTGTTGCTGGTGCGAATAGGTCAACATGTCATACCTGGAGTTTGTCCACCACACTGCTCATGATAAAAGGTTTACCACGTTTACACTGCTCGGCTTTGTTATAAATGGGTGATTAAGTGTCTTGACACACTGTGTGATTCAGGCGGAAGTTGTTGCAATACGTTCTCTTGAGCTCATCACACAAAGAAAGGACATTTACTTGATATTAAGGTTTGCCAGACCAAACGCCAAGTCATACTCTGCCTTATCTGCAGTGTATTAACGCTGAGGCAACCACACAACAAACAGTTGATAAAGCAAAGTTACGGCAGGAACGACAATGTATTCCCGTATGAGCAGTAGTCTGGTATGAATGATCGAACATGTGTTGAATGTATGTTAATCATTTTGTATCACACAGTGTTTGTTAACGGAGTGAGAGTGTTGCTAACTAAACAAGAGCTGTAGGCTACAAGTAGATTGCTTTTAACAGGCAGGATTGTCTAAAGAAATGCACAAATACTGATGAACATCAAACTAATTAAAGGTCCCATATTGTAGTGAGATTGCCAATTTCTTTTTGATAACAAAGCAGGTTGAGGTGCTATGTAAATACTGTGAAAGAATGGAAATGCTCAATCCACAGAGAAATGCACACCGCCTGTATTCAGAAACTGTGCCTTTAAACGAGCTGTCAGGACTTCTGTACGGTTGGGATGTCACAACTATACTGTATATAGGTAGAAAATGACACTACTGTAACGTTACAGTCATATCCGGCTCTGACGGTTTAGAGAGTGCAGATGCAAAAGATCCTGAAACGCTGACCAATCAGAGCAGACTGGTTATTTTTTGGAGGGGGTCTTAAGGAAACAGGTGCTAAAACAGAGAAAAATACTGTGTTTTTTGAACATTCAAGTATGTAAACATGTTCTAGTGGAAACCCAAAATACAATTATGAACCTGAAAATGAGCATAATATGGGACCTTTAAAGGAGTGAGTGTTGCTAACTAAACATATAGAGTGCTTTTTACATTCAGGATTGTCACAATGTGATCTCTAAAGAAATGCACAAATACAGATGCAACTCAAATGAAGAAAAACTCAGAGATAGAGTTCAGTTCAGTTTGAGTATTTCAGAACAATTCATCATATTCATTTTTGTTGTCTGTACGGCTACCGAGCAGCTAACAGGACTAATGTTACTTGTCCCAAGGTCTACACCAATCCAGGGATTTGAACCAGGAGTCTTTCACTCTCACTTCTTTCATCCATGAGTATACAATAAGCTGTTTAGCAAAAAGGGAAATGAAAAAGTGTTTTGTTAGTATTGGTCACTTGTAATGAAGCTGCCAGTTTCGTGTCTTTGCCACTTGAAATTGTGTTAAAACTAATCTTTGTTTTGTTATGAAGTCTTGAATAATGTTGCTAAATGTTAAATTATGAAACTAGAATATGAAGAATGTGTATATATTTTACAATTGTATGCAGTCAAATAAGTCATGTGTCTGCCCACAGACCCTTACGTGCATTAAATACAAGATACACACAAATGTAGCTCAGATCACACACACACACACACACACACACACACACACACACACACACACACACACACACACACACACACACACACACACACACACACACACACACACACACACACACACACACACACACACACACACTAGAGTGTTCAGTTTTTCATCTCAGTCTATTGGAACATAGCAGTAAATGATTCAGAGCGGTGTCTTCCATGCGGGAGGGTGAGTTTTATAATAAAATGTTCATGTGCTAAACTTTTGTAATGATGTGATTTGTCTACAGAGAGATCAAGACAGAAAGTAAAAAGAACAGTTACTGTTTGAAGATTTCAGGATTACTTCACCATATTGGATTTACGTATGAACTATTTATACGTTGGCTTTATAAGTTCTTTGTCAAGTCAGCCAAGTGACTTGAAAGTAAGCAGTGGATGTGGCCATGTTTCTCTGTCTAATTTTTAAAGGATTAGGTCAGTGTAAGTGAAACCTGGTGAGGAATTTTAAGTGTCTAGTTGTAATCCATTCTCATTTGAGCAAAAAGACATATTAGGATTCTACTTACAATTTACAAGTTGTAATTAAACCACCATGATTTCAGCGGAGGAAGGTAGAGAGACAGTTAATGAATAACTGAGCTGGAATCAGCAGAACTTGCAGTATATTCACAATCCTTGCTAGTGACCAAAACCCAAATTGTGTGTGAGTAGCTATTCAGGGGCTTGTAAAACACTTGTATAAAAAATGAATTAACAAATTGTAAGAGTCACGTATCATAGGTGTAAAGTGTTCACCTGCTCTGCAAATTTCGAGTTTTAGTCACATTCAAAAAGGTACCAAAAATGCAGTGACAGGAGTAGAAAATTAAACTAAATGTGAAATGTTTTCCAGGACCTGAAAGAACAGATTTTATTGAGCCTGTCTTCAACCTTTTCATCCAGCTCTTTCCTGTTCCTTGCAGCAACAAAGACCCCAGTTCTGTCACTATGCATAGTTAGTTAAAGAAACTGATCAGGTCAGAAGGGTTTCAGTTCGAACTGTTGCCACTATTGTCTGATAAAAATACATGACTATGACCTATGGGTGGCAAATTCCAACATTTTCTGCACAGCTTCTCCTGATGTTTTGTTAACCACAAGAATCCTCAAGCACTTCCAACTGTCTATTGTATCGTAAAAACAGCGAGATAGAGAAACAAAGTGGCCTACAGCTACAGTATAGCATGACTCCCTCTAATTTAGTTAGATTGTCTTACTTCCTTAACCATTGCCATGCATCTTAAAGTCCTCCAACATCACCCCTCACCCCCTCACACACACGCACCACCCCGATTCTGGGAGCAAAATCAAAACAAACATGAGCAGAGCAGCCTTGGGGAGTTCAGTGTGTGGAGGGAACGGGGGGGGGGGGGGGGGGGGATACAGAGGCAGCACTGTGCTAGAGCCCATTTTCTAAATTATCTTTATTCAACATTTCTCTGAAACAACCCCCCCGACCCCCACTCGCTTCACCGCTCCAAAGTGAAAGTGACCCGGGGATTTAGGAGGCTCTTGTCTCTCGTAGGTACAATGTTCCATTCATGATAGCCATGGAGCCACAGTGAATGGCTGACCCGCTCTGTTTTCAGTGCAGGGGGTGCTGGAGTCAAGGGCACCCAGTTCCTTCAGGCCTAGAGACCTCTCTTGATGGGTGACATTGAAGCCAACATACTCGACCGCTGTCCCATTAACAGTATCAACAGACCCAGAGAGACATAGAGAGCGAGAGCGAGCCTGGAAGAGGAAAAGGCAAATAAGTAGTGTTGTTGGAGCTGCATCAAAATGGAGGCCAATTAAAGCCACAATGCCGTAGGTTGTGGTTAGGAAGAGGAGACTGGGGGGTGTCTTGGAGGTTAAAGGGGTTGGATTAAGGTTTCCACTTCAGAATCTCACTGTCTGGGTTGTGTTACTGTAAGGTTATTCTACGCAATTTTTGGGGCTAATATAAATTGGCAGAACTCCCAGAAACAAGCAACAAAGCAAGCCCAAGGGTCACAAGCGCATCCAAAGTTTTCCTGGCAGCAACATGCTTGTGTCATGATTAAAGCAATGAAGCTGAGCCAACACCATGGGCACCTTTAGCCAATTAGATCCCCCTCCCTCCACAGCCTTGTGGTTCTCTGTCCTTTGGTTCCAGGACTCGGGGGCATGCTGCTTTTTGTTCCAACCATACAGTTTGGGAGTGATTTACACCTGGCACGCCAGGTGAATGTTATTAACCAGCTACTAGGGCCAAAAACAAACATCACTGTGAGTCCTGGGCAGATTTGAAAACCACTTGTTGAACTTAAGGCAACTACAGCCACACTCTGTATTTCACTGCTTGTAGGAGAACTAGACACGTTTCACAAATTCATTGTTATTTTCGTCTTTTGAGACACTTTTTCAAAGGGGTCCTCCAGACAGATTTAGTATGACACTGCCATAAACTTGAGGGAATCACAATGAACACATACAAAAACTAATCAAAGCAGCAGAGGTTGCGATATCCTGACTTTTATGGGTCATGCTCCATAAACACAGGCTCCTACATTTCCCACAATGCAACTTGATAGCATCTTTCAGTAGGCCCAATGCATGGTAGCCACATCAACATCTGTCACACTTCAGACCTTGGGTTCGTTAGAAATGTGTACTCTCCAAACCTGCATAACCCCGATGACATCACTGTGACATCATCAGGGTTATTTTCTCAGATTTGACAACACTCCCCCAGAGCCTGAGGAAACGGTAAAACCCTTTCCACAGGTTAGGATAAGAAGGACTAAACTGATCTTTGTGTCTGAAATTGATGGAGTCCCCTTAAAATACAATCTTTATTGATTTTCATTTTTTTTGGGAAACTTGATTTCGACTTGAGGTTAAGAGCTAGATCTCATTAATGGCAGAAAATGGGCAATAATGGTAAAAAAAAATAATGCACTTATTTTTTTTGTGTGTAAATCCCTTTGATAATTACAACATCTCAAAAACCAAATTCATTTTTCGTTTTCTAGACCTCCACATGAATCATATAATTATCAAATGTCCTTATTTTCCTGTGCCTGCCTTCTTCTCTCCTCCCTTTGTGGACATGAGCCAGCTGTTTTTGCAGAGCAGCCTTCCATATGAGGACGATGGCGAGGGACCAGGAGCAGCGCTGCTCCCATGGCAGCACATAAATCTTTCCAGGGGTTCTGAAAAGAAGAGTATTTGCCTTGTACTGTTGACAAAAACGTCTGAAGAAGTAACAGGCTACAGATGCTTCAGGGATCGCCAGTTTATTTTCCATTGTATTTCTCTTTTAATAAATACATTAAATATAAAGTCACAGCCGTACAGACATTCAAATAAAAAAACAACAACACAGCAGTGTGGAAATCTCACCAGTAGATACATTTATACTTCTCTCCTTTCACTCCTCTTTCAGGTATTTTCTCCAGTTGCCTTTAAAATTTGATCAACAAAGTAAAGCTCCCTTTTTGTATTTCAAGCGCTTTACCTGTCTGAAATCAAAACAGTGTGTGAAGACCTACAACAGCAACTGCCACCTACTGTTAAGCTTTTCACCGCTTCACAGAGGCCTAGTTATGAAGGCTTTGCTTGAGCACTACAACTCACTGTATCCCTCAAATACCCAGTCGGTGCCAAACCTAAGAAAATGCTAGTCTAGTGTAAATAAGGCAGAGGCCGCACCTCTCCAGTTTTCCCCTCATAGTGGTGGAGAGGGCTCCATCAGTGGAGAGAGTATGGTGAGCCTGTGGTTGACCCACAGTAAAGGCAGTGGGGAAGGGAGGGTGAGGGAGTATGTGCATGTTTGCAGAGGCCTCGATATAATATACCTAATACTGATGTGATACTTCTTAATGTCGGAGTTCCCGTTTGATTGTATTTTCGGGTTTTCAAAGTTTTTAGGTGAGCTGCAAATACCATTGAATGTTTTAGGCTACAAAAAATGCAACAGTCTCTGTTTAACTCGTTTACCATGACAGTGTGGTATTGTCATACAAGCTGTCCAGCATTAACATATCAATGGTGAGTCAGCCAGGAGGAGGGATTTGAGGCTAAGCGGTGCAACAACAACTGTTGCACTTTCACATTCACCAGTTTGCAAATCCAAAATTCAAGAGCTACTTGCAGTATTTTACCAGCCAAACTGTTTTTTTTACTCAAATAGTATAAACACAACCTGCCAAACCATCAACATTCCAGCAACAACAAAAACATCTACCACATTCAGCTGGCAACTGGAATATCCCACCCGGATAGTGTTCGGAGTTGGTTAGGGTGATGTGTGAGGCAGGTTTGATTTGGCCCAGACAGAAACCTGGTCAGGTGAAGGCTCTGTGTCCGACCTGACAGGCAGTCTGATGCTCTGTGGGGCGTCCCAGCCCAGTTCCCATGGTGACCGTCGAGCTTACTGCAAAGAGCAAGCTGAGGAGACAAATGATAAATGTGTGTTAGACTTCAGTTTTTCAAGATTACAACACATTTTCAATTATATAATAATATATCATAATGCTAAAACGCCTCTGGGGGACCAGTGACCACATCAGTCATCTACAAAGATGACATGTCATGAAATTATATTTTCCTTTTGGGGGGGGGGGGGCTTTTATGTCCAAAGGAAAACAAATATTGTTACCATGTGATAAAATGGTTTAAACTGACATTTTCTTTTCACCCTACTTTCTCTCAACCTATCCTGTCGACTTTATGTTGAGTATAAGCATCACGCTTCCCTATGTGGAAATGCCTATGCCTAGAATTCTGAGCCCTCTCAGGCCCTTACACTGATCATGCATGTTTTTGTAAATTTATTAAGCCACATTTCCATCAAGAAGGTCTTGGTCATTTTTGTCCTGGGACAACTTTTCCAAGGCGTCTAGAGTTTTTTCAGTTCGTTGCTGTCTGTTTCCAAAGCGGTCTAAGGACTTGCAAAGATTAGGCAAATTAGTCTGTGGACGTATGAAAAAGTAATCTCAATAAACTGATTCTGCGCATGAAAAATGGGACAAGATTTGGTTAGTTAAAGCAGTCTGGTTTGCGTTCGTAGTCCTTGGCTACACTGGGAAATATAAGCCGTTTCCCCATAAAGGCTAAATCGTTGCCGGACTGAAAGAAAAAAGAAAAATCATGGGACAAGCGCTGCTGGTGCTCACAGGTGCTCACAGGTAAACACACTATCAAGCCTGCAGTTTAGTGTGCCAAAAAAACATGTAGGAAAAAACCCCCAAAAACCTTAGGTTTTGTCTCACTGTGATGGTATTTATTGCTCCGTTATACAGTATTTACTGCTGAATTAGGCTAGTTGGATGTAATGAATGAATGAAAATGATCTGTCTCTCTCTCAGCTCGCCCCGCTTTATCTGTCTTGTCTTTTTTAAAATGAGTCTGGAAGCCGACAGCAAAGCCTAACTACACTTGTAATGTTATCTTTAAATGGTTGATACCAGAGTACGTCCTTGATTTCTGAAAGAAGAAGCAGCCCCCACCCCCGGAACTAAATTTAGATCCTGGTCCCCGTGGTCAAATCTCAAAAGGTTCCTAGTCCCTGGTGAAAGGTCTTGCGTTCAAAAAAGCCGCCACGCCTGTGAGGGTTTAGTTCTTCAGGCTCCAGGGGCACCACTTTAACTGGGTATCTGAAACTCTGCATGGAGCTTAACATCTAAAATGGTCTGAGGGTTTCAGTGGGATGGTTCTCAGCGAAAATACGCTGCTTGTTTTGGTGCAGTCTAAGGTCACCAGACTTGGGCGTTGCTGCGACCCTCTCTAGTACAGCTGCTGTTGGATCAGTGCCAGCTAGTACGGCCGACTGTGGTGTGGTTTTATTAAAATAACAGCAACAGAATAAGAAGCCACGTTCCTCATAAAACTCGAGCAGCTTCGAGAGTCATTGGTGCACTTCCCCCATCCCCATTTTTTTTTTTCAATTCATAATTCCCCAGGAATTTCTTGCTGAGAACAGGATATTGTCTGGGCTTTAGGTATCCACTATCCAGCCAGGAACTGAGCCCAGAAAATACTGGGAATGGCTGTGTAGGTTACGGTAAGGGAAGTTGAAGTATATTAAAATGTAACTTACAGTATATTAATAACAGTAGTGAACAGACAGGGAAGTTCCAGAACATTAAATGTTGCTGATCCGCTGCTTTTATTTTGGTAACATTTTTAAATGTTATATTGTTTGGATTTGATATGAACTGAATGCACATTGATTTCTAAAAATATATATGAAGCAAATATGTGAACCAGTGTGTGTAATGAATGAAGCGTACATGTGTCTGCTATTGTCTCTGGTGTTTGTGTGTTAGGAGTGTAACTCTTTGCTGGCACCAAGTTTCACTTTCACAAGGCAGGCTTTACAAGAGGGCAGAGGACAGAGCAGCCCAAGGCTGCACTGAAATGAAATCAAAGAGCCAGACAGTCCTGCCGGGTGGCCAGCACAGCAAGAGAATGGCTCATGTTTTACTAGTGGAAAAACCTTTAATGAAAGGACATTTCATTGCAACTTAAGACGACCATTCCTCACCATACCGAACCTCCATATAGACACTTATCAGCAAGGATGGAAGGTTCTCAGAAATACACTCTCATGAGCAGAGGGGCAGTTTATACAACACAGCAGGAAAACTTACAGCTTCTGACAGAGTCTGCAAGAGGTTCCCGATCCAGAGACACGTCCCTCTGATTCTCCTGCATCTGAAAAATAAAAACACTCCTGTAATCACCCAAAACTAATAACCAAACAACAACACCTGGACATTAAATACAGGTACAAGGACTAAAGGTTTTTTTTCATTTAACCTCATCGTCAGTGTTTTAGGTTACAATACTGTATTAGTATCCAAAAATACGTATTTTGAAATAAAACATGTGTGTTCTCAGTGGCATTTACACTCATACAGTATGACTATGTGTGTGTTAAATCCTTCAGTTGAATATTTGAAAGGAATGCATTCTTACCTTGATATTCTTTTTTAGGTATTCAGCTCTGGTCATGAGGCTTTTAATCTGGTGAGAGATATAAAAGTCCAATAAATGTAATTACAGTTTACACTTTCAACGCAAGAGTTGTTTTTTTATGCTTTCATGTGTACTGGTAATATGCGTTCTCCTGATGCGTTTTTTAACCACACATGGCTCTAGGAAGGCCAGTGTCAGCATACTGTACAGACAGTCTTGGCTCCCAGACGATGAATACTACTGACGTTTGTGATTCCCTGACTTTTTTTTCACCAGCAGGTGGGTTATTTTTTTAGTGCAGTGTTTTTATTGGAAGAATTGCACTTCTGGTGATCCTTTAGGTTTTCATCTAGCCATAATCAGGTCAAAATCTTTATTTGTCCAGTACTAATGATATATAACAGACTGGTTAATGTAAATGTTAGCATTCTAAACTAAGATGGCCAACATGGTAAAGACGGCTTTAAAATCTTACTCTTTTACTTTCAGGGCCTCTGGTATATATAATTAGAAGATGATTATCTGAAAAAAACAAACAATTACCGGATATATTTTTGGAGCTGTGCTTGTACTATAAACAGAAGTGACGTGCAGCAGTAAACACAGTAACGTTAGGATGCAAAGGGACATAGATGCCATGAGTAAATCGGATTTAAGTGATCTGCTCTGCAGATCTGCTTCCTTCTCTGTTATTTTTTTGAAAACATTTCATATGGTACACACGTGCTGGTATCATATGCTTGAGGGTTCTCTTTAGTGTGGTAATCGGTCCTGTAGCGATCACGCGGGTTCTGGGCTGCACCTCATACCTACTTATATCAGCTCTATGTCACAGTATAAAGCAAGCCCTCATGGGTATTACTGCAGCAACATCTGAGGGTCGTAATCACAGGAGACCAATCTGTTGCAGTAAATAATCATTTTGACCACAGGTTCTAAGTATTCAGCGCTGACCCCAACTGTATGTAGCCACAGCACTTTAATCACAACCCCTTTAATCACTAAGTACAATAAATGTGGAGGAAATCTAAGCGAGCGAGGATGGTCCGTGGGACGTATTGATAACTTGCAGAGCGTTCTGAAACACATGCCTCTGAATAACATGACGTCATGTATGTTAAGCCATAATGACACTTTATCAACATACACTTATGAGAATTTGGGATATTGAATTATAGCTTTAAAAGCTAAAGTGTGCTCTACACTAGATATGAACCCACATGGAGTCATGTTGGCTCTTTGGGGTTCTCACATGCACACATGCTTTCTATCGAATTCTTCACCCCTACCTCCCTAATGCTGTGTTAGATTATTACAGCCGCATCTGAATTTACTTAAGACAAGCACCCATAAAACTTCAAATAGGGAGGTCTATGAGGCCCAGTCACCCCTCCCCCCTTTCTGGGGATTGTTGGTGAAATACTGTTGTCTGTCGTTGGCTCAGCTACTGGCTAAACAATGCACAAACAACAGGGTTTTGGAGAATTATCGGCAGACATGTACAGGTCCATGCTACTACTACTCAGGGTTTTGATTCCCGAAAGTTGCAGCCAGTTAATTGACTGGACCGTCAACTGTAGGGTTTATTAAAGTATGATTGTGTTGGTGTCCACCAGCATGTATGTAGATTACGGGAAAGTTATCATTATTGTAACAAAACAAAGGTTAATAAATGAGAGGACTTTTTTTTTAAAGTTAATTATTGCTACTATCATTTATTGGAACACAAAAGCTGAATTGTCTAAACCAAAAATGTCCAACTTTACAGCAGAAAACATGGTTTTGGTCTCTATAGATATTTTTCCCTTTCATAACAACTGTACAGGGGAATGTTTTTGTTATGTACCGCCCCCATTTATAATATGTTATGGCTTGATGTTTTACATAATAAGGAGCATGGTCACTTTGAGTGACAGGTGGGTGCCGTCCTTCAGCAACCAGGCTTGATTTGGCCCAGCTCAGCTCCACCCACGCTCAACCTCTTTGACCATTTTTGGATTAGCAGGGAGCAGGCAGCATCAGGCACTGCTAAGATGGTGCCGGCCGGAGTCGCCCACATTGAGCTTCACAACGGCTCTTCAGAAACTTATGGGTGACGTCACAGAGACTACGTCCACATTTTGTACAGTCTATGGTTTAAACAGGCAGTAACTGTTTTTTGGAAAGAGAAACAAGCTGTAAACACAGCACTGACATCATATCACCTTTTAAATCAACATGGCGAAGTTGTTAGCAAACAGCTGCTTACTTATACAGAATAACTATCATTTATATGGAGTCTGGTCATCTGATGAAAGTAGTTTTCAGGTGGTCACTCTTTCATTTTATCTAATTTTGCCAGTTTTCACCAACTCATGAGGGAAATATCCAACTATTTAGCTGCTGATTGCTCCACTGTTCACCCCCTAGTTGCAAACTTTGTCTCTGTGATTTATGGTATTAATGCACTACACCACTTTATTCTGTCTATCAGGTCTTATATTGTATCCATCACAGCACTATGGTCACTTTATTCTTCAGTATTCATCTGTTACATAGAGCTAGCATATACTTAGACTGCTGTTTTCCTGCCATGCACCACTATCACTTTATTATCTAGCTTATAGTTATATATTATATTTATACTCTATTACTGCACTATAGTTCTGTTTACGTCTGCTCATTACACACATGTATCATGTCTGACCTCATCTGAATCTGATCACTGTCCACTTATATCTTTTCTGCACTACAGTTCTGTTTATACCTGTTTCAACAGTCTACTGCATGTTTACATTGTTTACATCATATACACCCGTTCACATGTCTGCTTACATCTGATACACACATGTCTTTCTACATCTCACGTCGACAATTGTTCTCTGTATCTAACCTGTACTAACACACTAACATCCTGACACGTATCCTACCTGTACTAACACACTAACATCCTGACACTTACTCTTCTTTTACACTTTATTCTTGTGTTAGGTTAAAATGTTTTTTTGTATAATTGCACTGTCGTGATTTGCTGCTCTGTGTGCCCTGAATTGCCCCCCGGGGACAAATAAAGTTTTTTTGAATTGAATTGTGATGTTTACTGCGGGGTAGGTAGCGTACGGTCGGTTTCTAGAGCTATTTTGCCAAAAGCGATGACAGCAGCCACCAAAACAGTAAAGTTGTGGGCCTTAAAACCAAACCAAAGAACTGAAAGACATTATAAGTAGAGTTGAGGAAAACTGCAGACTTCGGTGATAAGTGGTCAGATGATCCATCGGTGATATAAAGAAAATGATCCTAACTACTTCTCCAATTATAAAGTGGACAGTGATTTATGTGTATGTTACAGATGATGGATTACGTTATTTGGCTTTTACTACAAAAAACATGCACATGTGACTGCTGGGCTCATGCGTCCTATGATGAAGCGTTTTCTGTACTACCTAATCAGCTGAGGGCTCCATGGAGGTGACAGATAGTCGTTACTACCGTGAGCGCTCAACCAGGCGCTGTTCCTCGCCTACTCACCTCGCTGTGGAGCAGCTCTCTTCTGCGGCCCTGAGGCTCAGCTGTCCCAAAAAGAAAGATAGAGAGAATAATGAGGAGAGGAAGGGAGGAGAGGGACTGCTACCTAATCACCTTGTTTTTTCAAGAAGAGGTCAACTACTGGATTGGATTTCGCTAGCGTGTATATTGGGGGCTCAAGGGTGGATTCTAATGTAGGCCAGTGTTTTCACAGTCAGTCGTCCTAGAGGGGAGATTGACAGAGAG
Organism: Echiichthys vipera; assembly: GCF_963691815.1. Taxonomy (NCBI): domain Eukaryota; kingdom Metazoa; phylum Chordata; class Actinopteri; order Perciformes; family Trachinidae; genus Echiichthys; species Echiichthys vipera. The sequence continues at coordinate 12,565,823 of NC_139826.1, forward strand.
GGGAGGAGAACCCTCTCGTGGCAAAGCATGTTGGGAAGCTGTGCAACAAAGAGCTCTTAGCCAAACAAAGAACCAATGTTTTCTCCCCACAATCCCCCTTAGTGGTGTATGCTGTGCCGCACAACGAGGCTCACTGACACTGGAGAGGCAGTCTGGTTAGGCTGGCATGGTATTAGTTAGACAAGTATATCATATATTACTGATCCACTGACAAGATGGGTTTGTAGCATCTACATCTATCAGCCCAAGTCAAAAAGTGTCAGTCTTTTAACCCCTGCTCATTGAACCTTCAATAGCTCTCGTTCATTAGAGAGGTAATAGTTTTTATTTGTTTCCAGTGTGTAATAACACAAAGAAGTGAAGTGTGCTGTCTAAATGGGAAGCAGATGGCAAGGCTCTCATACCACACACAGGGTGCTGGCACAGGGTCCCATCCCGGCTCAAAGCCACATCTGGATCACTCTATCCCACCTCTTCCATTAGGCCGATCTTCCCGATGAGCTCATGAGCGCGGCCTAATGGACGCCAGGCCACAGAGAGAGTCCCTGGAGTCTCTTCTGTAGTGCCCCTGTTTGTCTGTGTGTCGCTTATTAAGTGTCCCCGTCTCTTTCCAAGTTTATTGCTTCACTCTGTCTTGTGTCTTTTTCTCTGCCAGTTTGTCTTTTACACTTTCTCCATGTTACTTTCCATTTCTTTGAGTCTTTTTTTATATCCATCTCTATTAAAGTCTCTCTGTCATGTTCAGAGTCCCTCTCTTCTTTATTCCAGTTGAGTATCGCTATATCTTTACTCTCTCTCCAAGTTGGTTACTCATTTCCAGCCTTTCCCTTGAGTATCATTTTCTTTGTTCAGCCTTTTTCTTAATCCATCGCAGTCTCTGGCTGTGCCCTCAACTCTCAATTGGGTTCTCTAGATCACTTTATGTGCATTTATGACTATCTGCTTTTTAAAATGACCTTTCCTCCAAGTCTCTTTTATTTGGTTTCTCTGTGCAAACACACACAGCCACCTGAGGTCTGAGAAGATGTTCACGGATGAAGAGGAAGTCTCACATGTGGGACTACAATATGGTTTGAGTTTCTTCCTTAGTCACCAACTGCTGCCAAAATGTCCTTGAGCAAGCCACTTAAGCCTTGGACTCCAGACTCCATACTCACTAGCCAAAAGCAGTAAAGGACAGGATAACTGCATAAATCTTGTTTGTAAAGAGAAGAGTTTACCTACCTGCTAGCGCCAACAGTAGTTCTCCTAAGCACTGTTGGTAGACATCCAAGGCTTCCTGATCATCACATCCACTCTCCTCCTATATAAAATGAGAAAAACATTGCTTTATATCGGACAGCTGAGAAACTTGGGCCACCCTGGTACTGGCATACCTTAGCTATTATTTATTCATTATTGTTCACTGTAAACAACAGAGACATGGGATAAAAACAATGGCAAGACTTATACAGTGTCAGACAAGCAAAACCGCAAAAAAAATGTTTTTGGTTCACCAGTGATCTTAAAAGATGTGGTTGCGAAAGCAAATTTATGAAGGGGGATTGGTTTGGACCCTGCTGCTTTGTTTTCTTCTTCTGTTGTATTACTTGTGCTTCACCCTGTGTGTATCTCTATAGCAGTGGCATCATCCAGCAGTGCCCCCTTCTTACCTTTGCAATGGCAGCAGAGGCCACCTCCAGAGCAGCCAGCAGCCGTGGTTGGTCTCGAGACATTTCTGGAATAGAAAGTCAAAAGAAAACACTACTTTAAGTCGTACTGTATATTATATATTCCATTACATAAACCATCAATGGATTCTACTACAAAATATGCATATAATCATCATTACGTATATAAAATCACCATACCCCTGCAGTGCATTAAAGGGATACTTTACCAATTTCAATCGAGGTCTGAGTCATAGCAATGAGGGCACTGTGTTGAGATAAATGGCGTTTGGCCTGTCTCCATGGCAAAGTCCCTGCAGAACGGAGAATTGTCAATCTGCTGAAATCTGCGATGCTCTTTTCTGCGGGGACTTCTGCCACCGAGACAGGACTGGATTAAAATGGGTAAAGTATCTGTTTTTGATCCCTGTATTGTGGACTTTACTTTGATTTTTAAAGATTTAATAATATTGATTTCAGGGCAACAAGGTGTTGCTCAGATATGAAAATACTCAGTCTGCTCTGATTGGCATTGGCATTTCTGGGTCTTCCACATCTGCGTTCTCTGCACTGCCCCCACAATCAGAGAAGGACTGTAACCGCACTGTAGCAGCACTTTCTACTTATATACAGTATAGTTGTGACATCACAACCGTAAAGAATAGCTGATGGCTGGTTTAAAGACAGTTTTTGAATATTTCTCTGCACTTTCTTTGGATTGAGCCTTTTTAAGATTGTTTTGGCAGTTTTCAAGCTTTTATTCAGTAGAACAGACCAGAAATGGGGTGAGAGAGGGGGGGGGGGACATGCAGCAGAGGGCCGCAGGTCAGAGTCGAACCCGCGCCCACAGGGGGAAATGACTAAACCCCTATTGTTTGATTAGATATACAATAAAACACAGTGTATTACTCAGTTTGTCCTCTCATACAGCTCATGACCAGACAATCAGACATACAGTGGCCATGCCTCTCAACTGAGACGTGTTCATTACCTCGGAGGACATCCCTGGAGGTTCGGGCCTCCTCAAAGCTCAGCCTGTTGTCTGAGGCCACCAGGGCTTTCAGCTCCTCGGCTCTGGATACATACTGGCTGACCTGCGGGAAGTCCTCTTACATTGACTCAATTTAATCATGTCAACCACGCCATATGCTCTTCATCCACACCATATGGTATTCATAGAGGACAATACATTCCAAGTGAAAGCCACTGGAGTGTGGAAAAAAGACCAATTGAAAAAAAAAGTAATACAAATGAACGTGGTGAACGTGGGGAGTGTTTTCAGTCCTACCTTCTGCCTGAGGGCATCTTTACGTTGACGGTCTGTCTCGTCTGGGGAGGGCGGAGAAAAGAGATGATTTGGTTTTACATGTAGTGCGTTTACTTTGCCGGTTTATAGTGGTGGAACAAAAGTGATGCATTGATGAAGGGCTTAAGCCACAGACAGTATATGAGAGTAGTGATTGCTCTTACAGTGAATAGAGGGGACAAAGTGTTCAAGGGCACTGCAGTAAAGAGACAGAGCAGCGGACCTCTCCCCCTCCTGGTCCTTCTGAACGGCCTGCAGGACCAGCGCTTTCTGAAAAGAGGAAATAGGAACTGGCATCACTGAATGCAAACTGCCACAACACTCCATTGCTTATGCATGCATGCAGAGTTATGCGTGAAGGCACATGTGGGGCAGGCATGAGCAACAAACCTACTAACACATGTGTACATGTGCTCAGTCAATTACACACACATTATTCACGGTCATCTAGAGTAGACACACACATGCCAGCATTTACTTTCCTTTCTTCTGATTCTCTTACCGCTTTCACCAGGCTCTCAGCACTTGGCATGTGCTCCATATCCACAAAAGGGTGTGTGAAGAACTCTGCAAAGGTGATCCGGGCATCTGGATTTCTCTCCAGCAGCCGCAACAGAAGGTCTCTGCAGTCCTTGGATACCCTGGCCCCAGGAGGGAGCTGGTGCACAAAACATGACCTTATTATGTTGCACTCAATCCACAGGACAATCCAAGGGAAAAGGACAGCAAATTGTTACCAGACACCTTCTAGTCTCATGTCGCTACTTTTTTATCAAAAGATGACCTTAAAGCTCTCTTTGAATCGCTGGGTAATGGACCATACATAAATGCAATCCATTCAGCTCAAGCCTCATGTTTGACACAAGAATTCAAGTGTTTTGGAAACTCTCCATCATTAAAAGTACACATATCCTTCACTGCCACAATGGGAATTAACATTTAGTTTGTGTATGCAGAGAGCAAATCAGGACAGACACGACTGTGACTTTTTATTGCCAGCATATCAAACATACCTAATTAGCATTTTTAACCACATTCATTACAGATGCTTTAACACATATATCATTAAAATGATTAAATTATAAATGAGACATTCGCATTTTGTGTTTCTTAACAAATGATAGTAAATATAGTGTATGGGTCTGTTTACAAACATTTAGTTTACGTCATTTGTATGCCAGAATATTGTCATACATTTTAGATAAATGGAGATAGAAATGATGCTTGTTTTAGCTGAGCACCATCTCTACCAGACGTCATGGACTGGGATAAGGGATAATGGTATAGTATGCCATCTAGTGGTGAAACTTACAAATAGAGTGAATCAGAAATGTGCTTTTAAAAACTGTTACAGGGCATATAAAAGAAACATTTAGCGACATACTGCTTTACTTTCTACAACAGCAGAGCAACACATACATTTAACAAGGAATGAAATTTAATGCCGTTTTGTTTCTTATTCAGTTTGGACATTCAAAACTTAAGCCTGGGGTAGGCATTTTATTTTTGGGTGATATGGGCAAAAAATCCATCCTAATTCTCCCTCCTCCTAGCTTTGTTTTCAGGCTTTAGAAAGTATAGCTCGTGATGGGAGGCCTTGGCCAATCACAGGTCATTTCAGAGAGTGCCCGCTTTTTACCTACTGTAGCTTTAATTAAACAATATTATGCAAACCAGAGGTTACTTCACTACTTAGAAGACTACTTCATAATTTCTAATTCCTTATTTCCAAATTATATGATAGTGTATGTACTGTATATTTGGATGATTTAATCTATTTGTTATTGTTAATGTTACACCCCTACACACTGTGGCAGTACAGTGTCACTGTACCATCATTAAATGATATACAGTACTTCAAGCACTGACTTCTGATGCAGTGGCAAACTGACATCTAAAAAGTAACTTATCTAAAAGAAGCACTTCTGCTTTTCATATTTTTGATATTGTAGACTTTAAACAGTATTTTACATTTGGAGTATCGTCAACATGTACATCCATCAAATGACAATTATGTAGAGCTAATTAAGAGCAGCAGTTCATATATTTAATCTCAAAAGCTCAAAACTTACCTCGATAGGTTGGCTACTACGGATCTTCTCCTCCAATTCAGCGTATGACCTTGATGCAAATGGTGCTCGCCCAAACAGTGCCTCTATAGACACACAAACAATGATAAGTAGACGCTCAGCCCTATCTGTATTGATTTTGTCAATGAAAAACCAAGTATAAAACTAACTAATCCACAGGTAAAGGATATGCATGCTTCAAATGCTCATACTATATTAAAAAATGATCTTAGTCTAGCTGCTTTTAATGTGTTTTGCATTCAACTTATTGACATAAATGATGTTGGTCTTTAGTGAGAAATACTTAGCCGGGTTATATATTATATAATTCTCTACTCAATAAAAAGGGGGCAAACCAGGCTGCCCTTTTATGGTAAATGGCACAATTTTGTTTGTTTGTGACCTACTGAGTGCTCTCTTTAAAGCCTGTGGGGCAGGTCAACTGATTGGCCTCTTATTGGTGAGTTTGATAAATATAGAACAAAGTAGCATAACAATTAACAGACTATATGAAGCAGCGTACAATTCATGTTAAAGGTATTCCAAATCCAAAAGAGATGAAAAGGTGAACACAAATGACTCACCATAGAGAATGACCCCTACTGACCAGAGATCCACCCTGGAGTCATACTGCCGTCGGCACACCATCTCAGGAGCCATGTAGAGAGGAGAACCTCTCAGGGCACTCTGCTCGTCCCATGGTGACATGTACTGGGCAAAACCAAAATCTGAGACCACATAAGGGTGTAAAAAAATATGTTCACTGTGTTAGGTTTCAGTAGATACAATAAAACTAAGGTGTTTATAATGCACAATGAACAAAGGAGTATTGTTTGGCGTTTAAATGGAGTTTAATGTGCAAAAAGGTTAACTGTCTTGCTCTACAAACAGCACAATAGGATGATTATGATTCAGTTCTCCTGTGTCTTTAAAGAAACCGAAATTATGTTAATCACCTGTGAATCATTAAGTGTTTAGTTGATTGTCTGCGTGAGCATGAGATCACCTGCTAGTTTTAGGACAGAGCCGCTGAGCAGAATGTTCTGAGGTTTCAAGTCCAGGTGTGAGATGTTTCGCTCATGAAGAAACTGGAGGGCACAGGCTGTTGGTCCAGACACATTCACAAATACACAGTAAACCCACATCGTAATGTCCTGAAGGTTGCACTGGGCACAAACGTAAGACACAACTTTATTTCTACCACGAGAGTGAGTGACAAATGTAATATCAATATATATATTTAAAAAAAAAAAAAGAATACACAAAGAAGCTGGTGACATAGAACCAATGCTGATGGTGATTTCCTAAATAATGTATGACTCACCCATCTGTTGCAGGAAGCGCCGGACCACCCTCTCAGGTAAAATCCTGCGACTGCGAATGAAACGGGACAGATCTCCACCAGAACACCACTCCAGGATCAGATAAATGTTCTCAGCATCCCACTGATGAAAGAGAACAATTCAGACAGTCAGGGAAATATTTAAGTGTACTATATAAAGCTTTTTTTCCTAAAAAAGTAATTCATTACAGAGCTTATACACACTTTTGGGACATAAAATATGTAACAATCTCTAATAGGAAAGTGATTTTTTTCCTTCTGTGCCTTCTAATTAATGTCAGAGCCCCCTAAATCAGCATATAGCTTGCATGGATCAGATGCACACCATTGTTTAAATATACAGGGCATAATTTCATTAGTGTTTATGGACTGGATTGTTTTTTGTTTTTTTTATTCCCAACGCATCCCTTGTACAAGCTACAGCACATCCAAAAGCTATAAACGAGCCTACCTGAAAGTCTTTTAGCTGGACAATATGAGGGTGACGCATGGTCTTGAGGATTTCAATCTCTGTGAGCAGGTTTTCTGTAGATGTCCTGTTTAGAGTCTTCTTCCCAACCACCTTCACTGCCACCACCTCTCGACTGTCCCCCTGCAACGTCACAGTCAAGAACTAATATTCAGCTTTCACTTTCAACAACAAAACCAGGCTGAACTTATCATACAAGTGTCATTCATTGGTGACTCTCGATGCCACATGGAGCTAGGGCCAGAATGCAAGCTAAATATGCTATTTATACCAAATAAACTGCCTGATTTTCAGCATTCTACAGTGACGTAAGGAGTCAAGGTCAGTTACAAAATAGTGGTGTTTTCAAGCGTTTAGATAAGTCAGTTATTTACAGAGTTTACTGTAGCATGCACAATTGGGAGTATAGAAAGCACATTTAATAATGGTTAGTTTTTCGTTAACGTGTTTTGCAACATTATAGTTTATTAAGTATGGTAAGCAAAGTAAAGTACAGGGGACCTCACCCACAGACCTTGAGTTCAAATAGAAATATGAATGTCGAAGCAATTTTGGAGAAATGTGTTCGATTCCCCTGACTCCGCCACAAACTCACCTTCCTGTAGGCTTTGTAGACTGTGGCATAGGTACCACTGCCCAGTCGCTCTGTGAGGATGAAGTCGAACAGTTTTGGAGGAGCAAAGCTGGAGGTTGAAGCCATGCTGACGACAGCTACATCAAATTCCCCAAGTCTGGGCTGGAATGTAAGATCAATATCCTATTTATACAAAATACACTTTGCCTGATTTTCACCCTTCTATGGGGAGGTCAGAGATGGTTCACATATAACCGGTGGGACACTAAAGGTTCTTCATACTGCATAAGGAGGGGATGCTTTTTTAAAGATTTATTTGCACATAATAAAAACAAAGAAACACATAGGCAACATAAATAACAAATACCCACAAAGAATAAGTAATAAAAGAAACAGATTGTGCAGGTGAGATTAAAAAAAATCCTAGAGGCTTATAAAGAAAATGGGCAACCTTGAACAGACACAAACTAATGATAGACAGAAATGTCAGCTTTATAAAAGGACACGAGTACACGGAGCTTCTAGGTAAGGGCCAATCTATCTACACAATTCCACTTTTGAAAAGTTCAGAAAATAAGTTTAATGTTCATCAAGTATCATGTTTTATATTTGTAAGGGACTTATTCTGACGTTTACGCAGTTCAAAGTTCAAAGTTTATTGACGATGTTTAACGTAAATTCACATAACGCTATCCCGAATACATGCCGAATTTCAGACAGGCTCGTTAAAAGTCTTTTTAAGCCATATTCTGTCATGTATTTGACTTCCTAAGAAGTAAAAAGCTAAACAGCTAGGTGTTTGAACTGAACTTGGTTTACATCAGTTTGAGAGAAAGTAGCACTTGCTGTGCTGGTAATGTACAGTTAGCAAGTAGCATCATGCTTTTGACTTACTGTCGACGTTAAACGTCGCCTGTAGCTGTTGTGTTAGTCTGTCGTTAGCATAGCCAGACGTGTCTCCACAGCGCCGTGTAAGCAGCAACAATAACACCGCAGTAACGTTGTGATAGTTGGGCCTTTCGCGTTTAATCAAAGGCTGACACTTACCTGGAGGCGAACACATCTACAGCACACGATGAGAAAGTCGGTGTTTACATTGCTGACAGGGTTGGTGTGAGGTTTTGGTCGCACGTTGTTCTGCAGTGGTCAGATGACATTAACATGTATTAGAAATTCTGTTACTGCCCCCTAGCGGCGGTACCCCATTACTGCACATCTATCACTTACAAAATAAAAGCCCTAAGCGCAGACGGCAAATGTACAGTAATAACTAATAATAACAGTAATGGTATAATACACTGGAGATCAAATTAAGAGAACAACAATTAATACTAGAGTTATTCTGAACTAGTGTTATTGTTTATTGTTAAGAATCTGAACCACTGCTTTACTAGCATGTTTTTTAAAGTAACCAAGGCACTTCAACAAAAGCCTTTGTTTTTTGAAAAAAGCAGTGAGCAAAATTAGAGAACAGTAACGATTGTGTCAGAAGAGAAGATTTAAACAATGTTTTCTTAGGACTATAGGATTAAAAAATGAACAGGAAGTGTAGAGGCCACGGCTTTGAATGACTTCAGCACGTATGCGCCCACAGCACATCACTACTTACTCAGACTACTCTGGTTTGATCTTGGTCCATTCTTCTTGCAGTCTCTTCCACGGTTCAGTAACTGTCTTCGAGTTTTGCTCGCTGCTTTTTTCACAAAACAAAAAAAAGGCTTTTGTTGAAGTGCCTTGGTTACTTAAAAACACGCTAGTACAGCAGTGATATAGCCACAGCTGATATTCTACCAAATTCTGAACAATAAAAAAATAACAATATTTCAGAATAAATCAAACGTTAATATTTTTTCTCTAATTCTGATCTCCAGTGTATAATAGGCTAATCACTTTTGATTTGAATATGTATCCACTCGTTAACAGAAACTGATAGACACAAACACAAACAGTTGCATATGGCTATCATAGACTGTATAATTCAATAGAGATCATACGGTCTATGATGGCTATCTACTGTATTTTAAATTTAAATTTGTGTTTAAAAGAACAAAAATACCGTGCTCGTGTTATTTTATGTGTTTTGCTATCGTAGTTGCTTGTAGATTAAGTCATTCATTTCACTTTTTTTCTTTACTTGTTTGTAGATAGCGCTTTTATTTTTTCAAAAGCCTCCCCGGAAGTTGGCTGTTACTGTCGATGGTGGTCGTTTAAAGATGGCGAAGTGCATGGCTGCACGTTTGGCCGCCCAGGAGGAGCAAATTCGGCTCCTCTCCACTGAAATTTACACTCTCCGGGATGGGTTGAGCAGAGGAGTCGATGCCGCCGGTGTCGCGGAGGTCTCCCCGGAACTGGAGAGCCTGCGGGCCGAGAATGAGAAGCTCAATTACCGGCTGCTGCACCTCCGGCGAGGTCTGCGGGCGGAGCTGGAGCTGGAGGCGGCGCAGGGCAAGAAACACCAAGGCGTGAAGAGTGGCAAAGCTCCGGAGAAACTCACCAGCAAAGAGCAGCGGACTAACAACGGAGCCGATAGAAAGGTAGTAGTAAAGACCGGGACGGAACACGTTACCCAGTGTGTGACGGGATGAGGGGGACGGAGCTGCACCGTTGTGAGTAGCGGGCCTCTGTCCCGTGAAACCAAATGACAAACTGCACCATCTCATTTCCAGAAATAGCTAAACCACTCAGTGTCACAGTGTGTGCACGCTGAAAATACTGGACGTGTCCACTGACATTAATAATTACAGGGCAATAATGTGACACAGGAAGAATGAATGCTTAGAGCTTATTGTAAGTTAAGAGACACCCCACACACACACACACACACACACACACACACACACACACACACACACACAAACAAACTTCTCTGTTTGTGGACAGGTGCCAACCCCGGATACCAAACCAGGTGACAGGAACAAGAAGGAGAAGAAACAGGATAAGGGACAAGGAGACAGAGGTGTGAAAGAGGTGATTATTAAGGAAGCGCAGGACTTTAAAGTTGTTCTGCTCCTCTGTTCACCTGTTGTATCAACAAGGACACACAGCATTATTCAGTTCATCCAACAACAAAGAGTGTTTTCACCACAGTCTCTGCCTCTCACAAAACATGAGCAGTAAAATATTAACACTCTGATGTGATAAAAACAACCTAGCTTTGTCTATGCTTTAATTTCTCCTAAATGCCTTCATCACAGTAAATCCAAAATTTCTTGGATGGTTTTTACATTTCCTGCTGTAGCAGAAGTCTTTGCCTGGATTCGTCGCAGAGCGCCTCAGCCTCTACGAGGAGCTGAAGAGGGAGAGTGACGCCCTGCTGGCAAAGAGAGCTGCAGACAGCAAGCCCATCACTGTGGAGCTGCCAGACGGATGTAAGGTGGCAGGCAAAGCTTGGGTCACCACACCGTACCAGTTGGCTTGTGGCATCAGGTTAGTACTTAAACACCTGGCTAATTAAAGTTGTATCATCAATATAATTAGGTTTTTTAAAGGTAACAAATGGCATTTTCTGATGCAGCAGACTAGAGGGAGACGTGACTCTCCTTTTCTCCAATATTGTTCTAAATTGTTCTTTTCATTACGATGATGGAAATCCCTGCATTACATTTGGACATGGCACTATTGGAGCAGCTGTCTTGCACTTGGTCTTTCAGCCAGGGCCTAGCGGACAACGCTGTGATTTCTCGGGTGAATGGGGAGCTTTGGGACCTGGACAGACCCCTGGAAAAGGACTGCTCTCTCGAGATCTTGCGCTTTGACAATGAGGATGCTCAGGCTGTGAGTATATACAACTTTGAAATGGATTAATAAGAAAACATTTTAACACACGGCTAGTGCCTCCTAAGGTCGTCAAGATACCAGAATTATACTAGTATAAAAATAAGCCACTCGATTTTCTTTTTAAATTCCAGGGTTAAAAGGAAAGAAACTCTGTGGCACAGAAATAGGGTTTTTTATTTTATTCATTTATTTGAATTGACAACCTGCACACAGTGCTGGATCAGAAAAACACTGAACACGCATCAACACACAATTCATTATCTTTCCCATTGTTTCATCTTTGCAGCCTTGTGTTGAAAATATGATTGTAGATCTGTTTTTATTATATAGCTTTGGTGCTTTTGATACTATTGAATATGGATGTCATCATTTTAAACACGTGGTATTGAAAAAGTATCTCACTAGCAATTTTCTTCGTTAACCTCAGTGGATACAGAGGGACACCTCACATGTATTCTGTTGTACAGCAATATCTGTGATTTGCAATTCTAGTTTTGCATTGGCAAATCATTTGACTTACTTCATACATATATTTGATATACATTTATAAACCTTGTTTTATATAATGTAAATGCTGTTTGTGTTGTTCATCTGTCTGGGGATGAAAATGAGCTTTCAGTTGTTTCTCTGTATAATGCACCAGACTTGATTTATTGAAATGTATCTTTCTATTTTTGAACTGTACGATAGTTTATTCTACTAATCTTCTAGTTTGTTGTACGCATTCCCTGTCAAATGAACTTTGAATAAATAACTGAAGATGATTCAGCAAGTAATGCATACGTCATGATCTAATGTTCCAGGTGTATTGGCACTCCAGTGCTCACATACTGGGGGAGGCAATGGAGCACTTTTACGGAGGCTGTTTGTGTTATGGACCCCCCATTGAAAATGGTTTCTACTACGACATGTTCTTGGATGGACAGAAGTGAGCAAGTGTTTTTACTTTCGGTGTTTCCTCTGCATTTTCTTTTCTGGATTATGGAAAAATATTCAGACATGTAATCAAAGTCTAAAATAAGTCAGTCTTTATCCTTCATTTCACTGCTTTTCAAATCGGTTGGTGATAGTTTGCTTCGTTTTGCCAAAAGAAAATGCTTATTACAGAAAAGAGACTGCACTTCACGAGCACTAAATGAGCTGAATGTGTGTGCTTTTTCCAGGGGAGTGTCCAGTGCTGAGTTTGGGGACCTGGAGGGTTTGTGCAAGACTGTGGTGAAGGAAAAACAGCCCTTTGAGAGGCTTGAGATCAGCAAGGAGACACTGTTGAAGATGTTTAAGGTGAGAGAGAGAGAGAGTGCTCTCTAACCCATCTGCTGAGATCTTCTGCTTGTGTGAATTATGATTTTAATTATAGCATATTTGTGGTCTAGTTTTTCAAATGTTCAAAACTGTAAGTATTTGAGGGGCTATTGCCATGTGCCACTACTACTTCATGAACTGATGAGAAAAAGTCTCAGGCCACAAACTGAAATAGCCTGGCTTACACAGTCCTGTCTTTTAATTATTATTTTCATGTATGGAATATGGCAAAAGACACAAGACACTTAAATACTGCTTTTGCCCAGGATAACTTCGAACTAACCTGAGTTATTTGTATCTCTCAGTACAACAAATTCAAGTGCCGCATTCTGAATGAGAAAGTCAGCACCCCCACTACTACAGTCTACAGGTACGCTGTTTATAAGTAAGAAGAAGGAATATTAACCGGATCTTTTTATTTTGAGAAGATGTGTGAAATGAACTGTTCTGTAATTTATGAATCCTGGTTAGATGCGGACCCTTGATTGACTTGTGCAGAGGTCCCCATGTCAGACATACAGGCAAAATCAAGGCCATGAAGATCTACAAAGTAAGTGGAAACTCAATATTCAAAATTCACAAGCCCCAAACCAATGTATGTTGTTCTCGCATAATGATTTCTTTTGAAATGTCATCATCTCTCACCTTAATTATTCAAATAATACAACAAGTAATGTTCACATTTCAACACATTTCCCAGTTCTTGGCTTCTCTATAATCCGTAATCTTGTGCTAACGTGTAAATAATACAGAAAAAAAAGTAATCTCTCTTCTACACCTGTTAACAGAACTCTTCAACCTACTGGGAGGGCCGCTCTGACATGGAGACTCTACAGAGGATTTATGGGATTTCCTTCCCTGACTCAAAGATGCTGAAGGAGTGGGAACGTTTTCAGGAGGAGGCCAAGAATAGAGACCATCGCAAGATTGGCAAAGTGAGTCTCTGTGGGCAGTCGTGTCCAAGCCCACCCAGCTAGCTGAGGCCTAAAACCGTAGGCTGAAACCCAATACAAAGTGGATGTTGATTCATAATTGTATAGTATGATGGATGGAGCATCTCCTTTGAGGTCTTTTGTAAGAGTTTTTCCTCGTGAGAGTCTTAGGTTTGTGGTTTTTATGGATGTGGTGAAACCCTGAAATGGACCTGGACACAGTTCAGTTTCCAGGCAACCATGAACTGTAAAGATACAGTCAACAAAATACAACATCAAGCAGGGGTTAAGAAATCAAATCATCCTTTACAATGTTACCCGGTGATCACATTTTGTTGCAGTTTTGGGTATGAAAGAAAATAAATAAATAAATAAATAAATGGTCTTTTGCTGGTTTATACCAGCTGAGGGCACTGTGTTTCTTCATATTGACACATTTGGGAGCACTGTTAGTCATCTGAGCGCCCCAGCTGGTTACCCAGCATGGGAGACACAGACGGCAGCACCTCAGTTAGCACTGATAACAACACAGATCCATATTAAACCCAAGAGTCAAGATATTGCTGTTGATGCCAGTTGGAGGGAGGTGACAAAAATGACATGTTGTTTTAAAGATGGTGCTCTGTGGCATGATCCCAACCTGACTCTTATCATTTGCATAGTGCATCATGGGAGCAAAACACATTGAAAGCCTCTGGATTCAGTCCAATTGTGTTACCCGTTTGCACTGATCCTATTCGGTGCACCAGCAGGGATCTGTCTACGTTTCTATTGATTTTTAATCAAATTTGATCAAGCATATTATACCTCACCCATTTTGAGGTGTTCACATGAAACAAAATCACTGGTGTGTGAACATAAATGGGCGTTTTATTAAAAAAAAAGATTACTAATAAAACAGAAGGAAAGATTAGTTGAGTCATCTCCCACCAGACTAGCCTTGTCTTGGTCAGGCTTTATCTCAGGCTTAACCAATCAGTCAGATGAAAGTTCCTCTTTACTGCTGCACTCTAGAGTGCATGTGCAGTCCAAGAAGCACAATTACGTTTTCAAGTAGTCTGCGATCAAGGGTGTTTCTCTGAATATAGTCTGGCTTACTTGGATGTTCAGCGCTATCCATTTGCATAGGCACTGTCGCGGCATCCGGGCCGGTGTTTAGCACCGCTCAAGACTATTGTGATTGGTTTGAGAAATGCAAACAAGCCAGAATGCAACAGTTCTTTCTGGCTGTACCTGCGGATAATAAGGATATGTGAAGTTATTAAAAACTCTTCTTTCTCTTCTTCATAGGATCAGGAGCTGTTCTTCTTCCATGATCTCAGCCCTGGTAGTTGTTTCTTCATGCCACGTGGAGCCTACATCTACAACACACTCACAGAGTTCATCAGGGTAGGAGTGGTGGTGGCTCTTTTATTTGCACTTTATTAAGTTTCATTCTAAGCTACAAACGCCTTTAGATAATGACCTTTGTCTTTTCAAAAAAAGGCCAATCTTAAAGTCAAACCCAACCTAAAATCATTTTATTAATTTGCATATATTGCTATAGCCAAAATGAACAGTATGTGAATTATGTATAATTATATGTTTCCCATCCTACAGGATGCTAGAGAGGCAATTTTTTCATTATGTTGTTTTCAAATGGTTACAAAATCTTTTGTGACCTCCACATGGCAACCTTTGTTTTTTTGTGTTTTTTTTTTTTAAAGTGATTCTGAAAAACATTTCTTTTTTATAATAGGCTTTGGTTAAGAAATACTTATTTGGGAATCTCCACTGAGGAAATTCCAAAATACAAAAACAGAATGAGTACTCCACAGTGGTGCTGAAACACAAAACCACTTGAAAACACACCTGGTTCCATGAGGCTATGCTTAACATTTCCAGTGTACTTTTAATGATCGCCAGCTCATTGACATGCAGCCTGCTAACCCAGAACCTTTGCAAAACCAAGGAGCTCAAAGATAAGCGAAGAGTGCAATAGCAACCCGAATATTTTAGTTCAGCTCAGTCAGTTCAAATTCTGGTCAGACCCCAGGACGAGTCCTGACTGCTGTATAAACTGATTTATTCAGTCAAGCACCAAATATGTAACAAACTGAACATCATAAAGTTACTTCTAGTGTTTCGGAAGCCGCTACATTTCACCATTTGGTAATTATAATCTCAGTTAAGAGCAGACTGTGGTCTTTTCCAAAGTTGAGCAAACTTTAGTGCGACTGAACAGGAACATATCTCTGTGATGTATCTGCAGGGATGTGTTGACATCTTGAGGACTTTCACACACCAACACACCGGAACAAGCCAAGGAGACCTCACAGATATTGCACAGCATGTTGCAAGATCATTATCACGTCACTTCAGTCTGCTATCACTGTGTTAAAAAAAAAAGAAAGTGTGCTATGCATTTCCCTCTACATATCGCTAATAGTGAGAACCTCTGTTAATACCTCTGGCTTCTTATGACTGCAATGAATAAGAGGCAGTCGGTCATCCATCAACGCATGACATCAAAGTTTTGTATTTCTTCTACTTCTAAATAGTATTTGGTCAGGTGATGCTGACTGAGCATCCATGATATTTTAAGGCAAGGCAAATTTATTTGTGTAGCACGTTTTTCAACAACAATGTGATTCAAAGGGCTTTATATAAACCAATAAAAGCATTAGAAAGAAACACATATAAAATGACGTTTAGCTATAATAATAATAATAATAATGATGATGATGATAATGATAAACAAGAAAATCAAATGCAAGAGAAGTAGTTTCTGAAAAGGAATTTTCAATTGTCAATTATTCATTTAGTACAATGTTCAAGACAGGTAATAAAAGGTACAGTGCAGTAAAAGCAACTGATAAATTGTTTTATTTACGGAAAGGCAGTTTCAAACAGAAACGTCTTCAGTCTTGAATCAAAAGAGTGTTTCATGTTCAGTTCCACATATTCACAGTTTAAATCTTTCCAGTCAACTGGCTAAACTGGGCATTAAAGGGGACTCAAAAAACACATCTGAATATACCTTGTGTTCACCCGCTGTCTCAAACACTCAGTTTTAGCGCCTGTCTCTTCGGTCAATGTTTTCTTGATCGCTTTCTTTGCACTCTGTGATGTCACAGCTGTACAGACGTCTTAGCAGCTTGTTTAAAGACCTAGTTTCTGAATACGGGCTGTGTGCATTTCTCTGTGGATTGAGCGTTTTGAAACAGTATTTATATAGCACCCTGATCTTCTTTATAATCAAAACAGACATCAAAATCTTACGTTTTACAAAATGCATCCATTTCAAATTGTCTTGCTTCAGGCAAACAAAACGATAAAAAAAACCTACAGGATCTCATTTTTCTTTGCTTGGGTTTCAGTCATGATTCAGTTCAGCTAAAGTACCTGTGCAGTCCTTCTGGCGAGTTTAGCTTGTTTATGCGGTTTTGTTGTTTTTCCAGGATGAGTACTGGAGAAGAGGCTTTCAGGAAGTAGCCTCCCCCAACATTTATAACAGCAAACTGTGGGAGACATCTGGCCACTGGCAACACTACAGCGAAAACATGTTCTCCTTCCCTGTGGAGGAGGACATCTTTGCACTCAAGCCCATGAACTGTCCCGGACACTGGTAAATTTGGATCACTCAGAGAGTAAACATTTGAAGTGTTTCCCCAAGTGGTGTAAATCAGTACAAACATTATTTTACAGTCATTTGATGTCCTGCTCTCTGGTTGTCCTACAGTCTGATGTTCAGCCACAGGCCTCGCTCGTGGAGGGAGCTTCCTCTGAGGCTGGCAGATTTCGGAGTCCTCCACAGGAACGAGCTGTCGGGAACGTTAACTGGGCTGACCAGAGTGCGCCGGTTCCAGCAAGATGACGCTCACATTTTCTGCACCATGGATCAGGTGACCACATCAGGCGTTTTCAGCACTTTCAAGGGTTGTTGTGCAGGCAGATTTTTGTTATTTTTATCTTTAAACATGTGAAAAACAGTTCAGAAAAACAAGTACCGACTTATTTTTGAGTTTCCTGCATTCTGAATCATCTTTTTCTTCTTTTTCCCACAGATCGAGTCAGAGATGAAGGGCTGTTTGGACTTCCTCCGCTGTGTTTACGATGTGTTTGGATTCTCCTTTCAGCTTCACCTCTCCACTCGTCCAGAGAAGTATCTGGGCGACATCGCTGTGTGGAACCAGGCTGAGAAGGTAAACTGCATCCTGCATCGTAATGATTTTTGAAGGTGGAAAATTAACTCCAGGTACCTGAAAAATCAGACTTTGTATTCCAGGTGTTAGGCACTGCTTTGGTGGCACACACTATACAATGCAGGGACCTCAGTTATTAGCATAAACATGCTCAAGTTGACTCTGACTTGGCACGGTTGATGAAAGCGTTGGTTAACTGCTGTTTGATCATACAGAGGCTCAGATGGACATTGTTGCAGCTAAACAACTCCATCGTTCTCTTGTTCTCTCTTAGTCCAGGTGAATAGGAAACTGTTCTTTCCTTGGACAAAACAAAGATAATATATAGCACTCACCAGAATGTCACTGACAAATATTTATATAGTATAACATTGCTCCCTGTAGTAATGCAAAATTTGTTCAGGAGTAGTTCAAGATACAGTACATTCTAGAAACTAATTCATGACAATCACCATTGGATCCCCAATATCTGTCCCGCCAAAGTGGATTTACTCAAACATAGGACACTTTCTACTAGGGCTGTCGCAAATTCCTCTTAAACAAAAAAAAAATAAATTTGACACACGACTGTTCTGCAGCTGCTCTCTGTTGATCACACAGCAACGGAGCGTGAGGAGAAGAAAAAGAGAGAAGCGCCCGTAAATGACAGCAAAACACAGTAAAGACTCTCACACTTAGCTGAAATGTAAACACCATGCTGCAATTTATTTATTTATTTTTGAGCATGCAGTACCCTTTGAGGTTATTTTGGAGAATATTCTGGACAGTATTATCATTGTTTATGATTGTTACAATAATAATAAACATACATTTGCGTAGAGCAAGCGAATTTGTCCACTCCCACTTAGAATAGATAAAAACTGTGTTAACTGTGTTAACAATGGACAATTATGCGAATACTGCCGATTTTAATATTCTAATCGATTTACAACCATACTTTCTGCACAGGTTGCTTCACTGTGCTTTACTGTCTCTCTCTCCAGCAGCCTAAATGTCAAGAGTCCTTAAAATGGACCAGTTGATGCATTAATGTTGATTTTTGCTTCCATTAATGTTGATTTTAGCATCCAGTTGTTAAGAAAAACTCCTTTTTAAAACAAATGTTCAACATACAATGATTCGTTTGAAATGTGTGGTTGTCCAGTATGGTGCTCATATTTTCATTCTTTTCACCATTACTTTTGTGGACATCTTGCATGAAAAATGATCATTTCTAATGTAAATGTAGAGGTGTATTAGGCAGTGGACCTCTGTTCTTCGGCCTCCTTCACAGTAATTGCTTTTCATTGTTTTGTATTAAAGAATATGTTAATGCTTGTCTCATGTTTGCAGCAACTGGAGAATAGCCTGAATGAGTTTGGAGAGCCATGGAAGCTCAACCCTGGAGACGGAGCTTTTTATGGCCCTAAGGTAGGAACATTTGATGCTTCCTGCCAAATACAAAAGCCTTTTAATCCTGAGGTCTATAACATCCTGTGACTTTCTGTGCTGTTGCAGATTGACATTAAGATCAAAGATGCAATTGGACGTTACCACCAGTGTGCAACCATTCAGCTGGACTTCCAGCTGCCTATCCGCTTCAACCTGACCTTTGTGGGGTGAGTCACCTATTCAAAACATGAGCCTGAGTGCTAAGCTGCACCAAGGGTCCAATTTGAATTCTCTCCTTAATAAGGTGTCTCAGCTTGCACGCTGTGTTCCAAAGAGTCGCGTGTTCCAGAGGCGAAGACTTGTGTATACACATTTGAACTAATTGAGCAGGTGACGGGTTGATTCACCAGGAACTTCAATTTGTAAATCAAGCATAGGGAAACATTTCACATCCTATATTGCAATAGACAGCAGGCAGTCAGCTCAGGATTACAAAGGGGGGCTTAAAGAGACAGGCGCTAAAACGGAGAGTTTCAGACAGAGGGTGAATACAGGTATACTCAGACAGACAGTATGAAATGATTATTGTGTTTTTTGAACATTAAAGCATGTAAACCTTATATACAAATATGAACCTGAAAATGAGCATAATATGTTCTCTTATGCAATGTCTTACAGGAAGGATGGGGATGACAAAGCTCGTCCAGTCATCATCCACCGCGCCATCTTGGGCTCAGTGGAGAGGATGATTGCCATTCTCACGGAGAACTATGCAGGGAAATGGTGAGGCACTTTCTGTTTGCTCTTGCATTTGAGAGCTTCAGTTTGAACAAAATGTTATCACATTAAACTAAATGAACCAAAATCCGCTTTGCTCACTGCCTTGATCTGTCCGATATCGCAAAGGAGAGATACCGCAGGTTCTTCCTCCTCCTTGCTGCTGTCAGACTTTATAATCAACACTGCTTCAAGTAGACTGTTACCAAAACTGACAATTAACTTGTACAATATCAATGTTCACCTAACTGTGCAATACCAATATCTCCTATTCAACCTTCCACTCTGTTTACTTATCATATTTAGCTTTTTACTGTTTTACTGTTGCTTGCCTTTTTTACTGTTTAAGTTACTTTTTAACTGTTAACTTGCATTTTTACTGCTAGCTTTTTACTGTTTACATATTCATTATATCTTGCTTTTGTTATTTGCACTATCCTCTTTGCTGCTGTAACACTGGACACTTCCCCACTGTGGGACTAATATACAAGGAGTGTCTCATATGTTCAGCGATGTTTCAACGGATGTCAATTGTAATTATTCTAGATATTTTGTGTTACAATACAATTTTCGGGGTGATTATGTGTGACTTGCCATCTTGTTTGAGTGCCAAACTATCGACTGTATTGTCCTCTCCTTTCTGGTATAATTTAAGCATCCCCACACCATAAAGATTTCTCCTAAGAGTTCCTTTTTGTCAGGCAGACATGTAGGTGGTAAAGTTGTTGCATCAGTATATCACTGTGAAGATCATTTCATGACCATCTGTCTTTCCTTCCACCAGGCCTCTGTGGCTCTCTCCACGTCAGGTGATGTTAGTGCCTGTCAACCCCTCCTTAGAGGATTACGCAAAGAGGGTATGTCTTCCACTTCCTCATCTTGACCACATTTAAGTAGAGTCATGTGAGTGCATTCAGATTTTATAATGCTGTACTATAAATGGATTATTTTCCCCACCTGTCAGGTGTGTAAGCAGTTTACAGACGCTGGTTTCATGGCAGATGCTGATCTAGACTCCAGCTGTCTTCTAAACAAGAAAATCCGCAATGCTCAGTTGGCCCAATATAACTTCATTCTCGGTAAGAAAATGTACCGCCCAATGTACTTTTGAGAGCACTGATTGAGAGCAGCAACAATGGGGTGATAATGTTCTTCAGTGTGGGCTGCAATCACTTCAAAAGTATATTTAATTGGTTACCTTCAACACAATTCAGTCTGTTTTTCAAGACATTGTATTGCATTTCTTGTGAAATTTGTTTTCTCCTTTTAAAGCTGATTGGTTAATCTAAGTGTTCTATTTTTAGTTAGTAGGAGACAGCACAATGTAGTGAAAAGAAGTATAATATTTTCGATTCAGTTTCAAATTTAAAGGGTCACACCAAACTAAAGATTTAGTTAAAGGGCATCAGTGAAGATTAGGCAACTAAAGCAAGTTTAATGAAAGGACTGTAGCAATTATTTAGCTTATGTGCAAAGTTAAGTGTCCCCTGATGACATGGAAAAGCCCAAATCAGCATTCTTAATTGGTTCACTATAAATGACTATGAACCTCCAAGTTGGCAACCAACTACCCACAGTTGTTGAATTCAGCTCCACACAGTGGGGAATATGTTAGGGTAGCCGTGCATGTGTTCCCAGGGTAAAATTATTTAATTTATTTGTGGTGTAAACAAGCCTGTGTCAAGCTGTTGTATTTTCTTGTGTCTTGGCAGTGGTTGGAGAAAAGGAGAAGATGACTAGCGGCGTAAATGTGCGCACGAGGGACAACAAAGTCCATGGAGAACTCACGGTGGCCGAGGTGCTGGCTCGCCTGACCCTGCTCAAACAATGCCGCTGTCCAAACGCAGAGGAGGAGTTCTGATCAAGAAAAAGAACAACAGACTTTTGCATTGGAATAGCTCAGCTGCGGTCAGATGAGCAGTAAAGGGAAAAGGGATGGTACATGTAAAGATGGTACAGTGAAAGTGTAGTACATAGAGCAGAAACCAGACTGAGCCTATAGTCTGTGAGTAAATGTGATGAATGGGGCTATACAATGTGTGAAGGGTGGAAAAGGACATGTTTGTGGTGCAGCGGGTATTAAATCATGTCATAGTCTATCTGAAGGGAAGCTACTTGATAAAACAATGTGATCATTGTCGTAATGAAGGAAATATGAATCTGGCACTGATTTTTTTCACAAAGGTCTGTCTCGGTGGGGAACCCCAGAAATAAAATGAATCTACTAAATGTGAGAGTTAAGTTTTTTTTTGTTTTTTTTAATCTTTCTCAAAAGAGGAGATTGTTTTTACAAGAATGATATGTTGTGATAAACAGCAGTAGGATTATTTTGTAGAACGGGCAGCCTTCCAGGGATTTGCTTGATTTGGTTTACTCTTTCCAAAGAAATAATGTGTTACTGAGCCGGTGTTTTAGTCAGTAGGTTTGTGCATAGGTTCACAGTTGTCACCAATGAAAATACTGTAACAACCCTTCATGGCTGCAGTGATTGTATTTACCTAGCATACTGGGCCACACCCTTCTATCTACAGCATGCAATGATCTGGAACAAATGACAGTGAAATTTATTTCTCCCATACTTCCTGTTTCCACATTAGTGCTCTTGTTCTTGTAAGAGGACAGTGTCAGTGTTTTTACATAATTAATACCCGACAAACACCAAATTAAATGCGACCTAACGGGGAAAACTGAAAAGGTTGACATTTATAGATCACAGGATTTTGTGGGTGGAAGGCAGTGGGGGCAGGAAGTTCTGCTGCCGGTTATGCTGCGTTTAAAATCATGGGAAAGATGGCACACAGACTCTTTCATATAATCTTTTAGGGGTTTTGGTGATACAGGCCTAGTGTTATATTTTAACAAGTTTTTGAATTTCGACAGCGCCAACCGTAATTATAGATGTGAACTTTATACATGTACTGAATGGAAGACATGACATTTAATGTCAGTGCAGTTCTAATGATCCAGATTGCTGTTTGTTTGTGCTGGTGGGCCCAAGGTTAACGTTTAACTTAAATATGTCACTTCTAATCAAGACATGCGAATGGTTGAGTGTGACAAACGCATCATGAACAATTATTGTCAGCTCTATATTTACTCCATGGGTGCTAATAAATACATATTTATAAGCAACAGATTTATAGACCATTAGAAGAATATATTTGATTAACTTTCTTGAGGTCATATGTTTATTCTTATTGTATAATGAATTTACCCCTTTTGTGGTGTGATTCACTGTGTATCCCATTATAATTTTTGAAATTTGTGCTGTATGCATGTCCTATGTACTTTGTGATTTATTCTACTCTCTGAAATTGTATTGTGTATTTCTGTCTGACTATGATTGTAATTTTTCATGAAAAAAAACTTACTCTATGCCGTCGTCACGATTTGAATCACCGTTAGATGATCAAACAAGAGCGCTTGCTTCTTCTTGCCTCAGACAAGCAGAGGGTCGCGGACAGTTGCTTCTTTTCTTACAGTACCTGAACGCAGCTTTGGTGTGCTGCGCTGCAACAATGGCCACTGTCTGTCAGACATGGAGACCGGACCGAGGACGGTGCTTCAAAACATACGGAATTGTTATCGTGTTGTTTATGGACCTGGTCTTACAATGTGTTAACGGTATGTTAACGATACGCTGGACTCGCGTAACGTTATGTGGAAAGATTACATAAGTCGTTATCGTACTATAACGTTAGCTTCCTCCAACAGAGTTAGCATTACTTGGTTAGCCAGCTAGCGTTAAAGCTAATGTGTGAACCTAGCTTGTTAGCAATGATGCGTTGTGTAGCGCTTGAACAGTTGCTTATCTAATACAAAAGGCATATTGGTTAGTACCAACGTGGTTGATTGACAGAATATGAGAGCTAACGGTTGACTGCCCTTGCTAATTTACAAGAAGTGGCACGAGCCAGTAACCTACCCAGTACATCTAATGTTAAACAGTAACGTTAGCTTTCTTAGCTTAGATGTTTTATTAAAATATAATCAAGACGTTACAGTCCTTATTTTTTAACATGTACTAGCCTTCTCATTTCTATCCAGCCATGCCTTATTGGCGTGTCTGCCTCTTATAACACGCTAATGCAGCCAACGTTAGTGGACATTACTTAATAATCCACAGTCTGCACAATATGCTTGCATATAGAGCATGTATTTCACAGTTGTAAACAAACATAAATGTGTCTCAGTTGATTTGCTGTTGCATCCACTGACCGGAAGTTAACAATGACCCACACTGTTGCCTAGCAATGGAGTTCCATTTAAAGGGTCTAATTATAGCAGTTGGACTGAGGTTTTGTCTGGTTGTCTGCCAGGGTACCTGAGCTCTCCTCATGTTGGCCAGGAGCCCCCCTACACCAGAGATGCCCAGCATGGACCTGTCATCACCAGCCCAGTGGTGCCTGCTGCAGCCTCAGGTAAACACATCAGTTATAAATCATCATTAATCATATTGACTGTAACCTTTATTTCACAATGAATACTTAAAGGGACCCTTTCTCAGATTGTTTTCTTAGCACATACCTACAAAGAAGTATGCCTCTATTGAGAATTAGTAGGTAACCTTAGTCTCTGATTAATAGCATGTTGATTATTTTAAGGCAAGGCAAGGCAACTTTATTTGTAAAGCACTTTTCATACACAAGGCAGACTCAAAGGCAAACTTTAAATCATACATTATTTAGGTAGGCTCAGCTAACTGTCAAATGCATTTAGATTTTCAACATAATAACTATTCCTTCTCACCCCTGTATCACATCTAAAAGAATGCTGCTCTTGTGTCACCGAGGCTTCAGTTACAGTTAATGACTTTTCAACAGGGCAACAACTGTTTTTTATTTTTTTATTTCTGCTTGCCAGCAGGCAGCGTTTAATGGGGAAATCAGGAGAATGGCTTTGCTCAAGTGCTCCTCGTTGGCTTTTGTTGATGGAAGAGTGTTAGTCATATAACTCCCACAGCCTCATCTCAATTTGGATATTCAAAGGAAAGCAGTTACAAGTGTATTGCCACACATTAATGATCCCAGACAGAAAATCATGCAGTTGCACCAAAGCTTTAGGTCGATTATTTTTGCTAAAAATGGAAAGACTGTAACTTAATGTTTTCTGTTTCGCAGTGTCTCCTACAGACGACGAGAGCTACACTTCCAAGTGCCCCAGTGGGGGTTTGTGCAGTCGCCTGCCAGCTGATTGCATGCACTGCAATTACCAACACAACTGCACCTACAGGAAACCAGCTTCCTTCACTTGTAAACCCAAAAAAGGAGTTCACTGTATAGTGAGTAGCAGTTATTCTTGGGGTATATCTATGTTGTGTAAGAGGATGTGTCTACTCAGAAGTCTATACCTTGTTAAGCTCATTGATAAAAAGGGAATTGAAACATGTCGTGCTTGTAGCATTTGTTTCAGCTCTGAAACTGAAAGTGATTTAAATGTTGCTTGACAAAAGTACCCAAGACAAATAGTGTATGTGTGGTGAAAATTTGTGATGCTTTAATATGGGAATATCTGTGTATTGATGACCGGATGTTTTTTTGTATTTGTAGGGAGAGTCGGGGGAGCAGCAGCCAACCAACTTCTCTCTCTCCATCACCTGTCAGTTCTGCTGGCAGCTAGACCCGTCCCAGTACCGCTGCTCAAACTCTACCAACTGTATGACAGTGTCCTGCCCACGCAAGCGCTACAATGCCACCTGTGATGTGTTAGACCATGTACATTGTCTAGGTATGATAAAGGCTCTCCTGTGAAGCCTGCTTGGTTTCATTCTTTACCTTGAGTGGGGTAACTGTGTTTCAGTAAGGCACTGTAGACCTGAGTAAGTGGGAGTTTCACAGATTTTCTTATCGAGTTAAATCAAATGTACAAGTAAAATGTACAAAATTGGTCTCAAACAAAAATGTTAGTCATTCATGTTTTCCCTTAAGTTTGCCAGGTGGGGTTATAATTTGATAACTTTATTGTATCTACAGAATCACATTTAACAATAACCCATTTTATACAGACTGCCCAGGGCGAGAATGCTGTTCTGAATAAAAGGTACATACACAAATTTTGGGTGGGCACATTTTTCCACCATTAAGCTGTCAGTGGAGGTAGTAACGCGCCAAAAAAAGGACAGCAGACATGATGGAACTACACACATACACTAGATGCAGACGCTGTTGTGTTAGATGCCAAGCCTATTTTTCTTCCAAAATGCTGGCTTGCTTTCTAAAATCATTATACGAAATGTGTCATTGAGTGAATTTTGGCAGATCGTGATGACAAAACTCGATGGACCGCCAGTGCTCAGCAATTCGTGCACCATCATGACACAGAGCTGGATTTGGATCACCAAAATATACCTTAATGCAAAAACTGTTGTGCTTTCTTGTTTTGAACATCAGGACCTCTGTCCGTATCTACTAAATGTCGTTTTCTTCTGTAGGTAAAAGACGTTTTCAGAAACGTTTATTTTGTAACTGGACTGGTGGATACAAATGGTCAACGGCCTTAGCGCTCAGGTAAACCTGCTGCTGGTATCACAAATTATGACCGGCTTTAATGCTGGAAACATTCTACAAATTTCTAATTGAATGAGGATGTGTGCTCTGATAGCATCTTTGACTCTGTTCTGTGTTCTCTCTCATGTCTTTCTGTAGCATTACACTTGGTGGTTTTGGGGCTGATCGGTTTTATCTGGGCCAGTGGAGAGAGGGTCTGGGCAAACTGTTCAGTTTCGGAGGCCTGGGAATTTGGACTTTGATAGATGTTCTCCTGATAGGAGTTGGTTATGTGGGACCCGCTGACGGTTCTCTCTACATCTGAAGCAAAGCTCTGGAGACATGGCTGGATGGTTTGTGCCCTCTTCCCCTTCACACCGCTTCACTCTCAAAGATCGAAGATCTGAGATACTGTGTTCTTGGCACGTTTGCCTGCCCAAGCTCGCTGCGCAACACGTCCTCATCCCATCTGCTAACAGGCAGGAAGTGTTTTCCTCATTACACCAACGATGAATCTACCCACACAACCATCAGATCAATCCCAATCATTCTGCGTCCGTCTCCTGTTGAGATTCTGCAGATGGATCTGTGCAGGGAGATGAGGAGCCAGTCATTATGTTCATCTGATAGGTTTTGTTTCGTGTGGAGAAGCGCTTTCACAGAAATCCTGCCACCTTTGGAGTTGCAGGTTGTGCCTTCCTTATTACAAGGTTAATGCATTAATGGGGGGACAAATGTAACTATGGCTGCAGAGTTTTTTATGGCGACACAATAGATAACCTGAACGGTAATATTTCTGTCCTGAATGAAAGCATGAATATGCAGAAGGGAATTGTTCAGGTATTTTTATTGACAACAGACAGTTGGTCATGTGGAGTTGAACAGTTACTTTACATGTACTTTATTTTCACCACATTGAGTTAGGCCACACATGTAAGTGCATTACCTTTTCATAAACTCAAAACAAATGTTGGAAATTTAAAGTTCATGGAAAAAGTTCATATGTTATGAAAAAAAAAATGCATAAGAGCTACTGTATCTTCATACTGGAACTGGTAGAGAACCAGAAAAAAAGGCAGAGGCAAGAACGCTTTCATCACTTACTGCAACATGTACTCTAAGTTTTGGGAAACAGAAAGTAATCTAACAGTGTATGTACATGATTATTATTGACACACTTTGAATGAGCTGCACTAGCAAACTGCAGGTTCTTGTGGTTTCCCGTGTTGGAGATATTGGAGATATCCTGTGCATTTAGCTGGTATTTTTCCTCACTTGTTAGTATTAGTATTAGTATTCTTCACATTGTAAAAAGTAATTCTCTGTATTAACACTGTAAGATCTTTGCTTGAGACGGTGGTACAAATGGGCTCACCTCCCACTTCTTGTAAATATATTTTTAGTGTCAGTTCATTCAAATCTGTTTCAAACACTGTAAATGACATTTTTTTAAGTTATGTAAATAAAATTGTGAAATATATGTGGTTATCTAATTGTATTTGCAGTACTAGCGTATGTATTTATATGAGAGCTATAATGTTTTCGTTAACTAGTTGGTTTATGGTAGAATTGGATGGGGCCCCACTGTTCCAGTACAGTTCAGGTTTTGCAAAAAGGGAAGTGGAAGGCACAAGCAATCAGATGACAAGACGAAGCACAGTTTTGTTGTTAGGAAAAACCACATATGGAAAGCTTTTAAAATTCAGAAGTTAAATGAGTATTGTGGTTGACTTAATTCCTTTGCAAAAGACAAGCAGCACTGTTTCCTTAGTTTCACAATCATCCTGGACAATACTCCTATTTCTTTCTTTCTGATGTTTAATACTTTAATCAGAGGTCAGCATCATCTCAATAGAGGGAGACTGATCAATGCTTTGTTCCACGGGGCCATGGCCTCGGGCCTTCTTCTTGAATGCTGTTCTCCCCACAGCCTCTGATTGGAATTCTCTATTATTAGCTGAGGTCATTTTCACAGATGTTTGCGGTTTCTCTCACATTAAACACAGGGGGTGATGTCAGAAGCCTCAGGTGTGTGACAGAAGCAGAGGGGCAAGTGAAGGAGCACCTCCTTCCCAAATTAGCACTGTTTAGGTACCAGACATGGTGGTTAAACATTAACACAGTGACAGAGTTTTACAGTTATGAACAGTGAATCAGTTATGTCAAGTTTACAGTGGCACTATTTCATTCAGCAATTCATGTAGATACCTCTGTGCTCATGTTACAGAATGTGACGGTTGAAAAAAAAAAATCACAAATGGGGAAAACTGTCCGTTCTACTAAGTTTCTATCGACTCTTCCAATTGGCTGCTTTGCAGAGACTTGGAAATTCACTCCACCCTAATTCTAGTTCCTCAAATTTGTCACCGCCCACTCACAGCCTCTACAGCTCCCTCCCACAGACTGATGCAAGTGTGTCATACAGTATACTCTTTACTCTGAGTTGAGGAGTTGTGAAATACTTACCCATATTCTACAAGACAAGACATTTTTTTTATTGACAAAAGGCTTCCATGATGGTTGTTGCTGCTGACTACAGCAGTTTCTCACTCAGTTTGTCTGAATCATACTTTGTGGTGAAGTGTATTCCAGTACCTGCCACTGTGTATAACATTGAAATCATACTGAATGGATGTGTTTGTACATGGATGTACATATGAGTCAATTATTATATGGTACATGCATTAAAAAATGTGATATATTAATATGATTGTAGAATAGTAAAGCTGAATGCACAATTACATGAAATAAACTGACTTCTACAATACTGAGCTCAAACTAAAGGCTTCTACTCCTTTACACATGTAATCTAATCCCATTTTACTAATTATGTAAGGGAAAATAGCTAAAATGACTGCACTTAATAACGTGTTATTCATACATCAATGGCTACTCCCCAATTATAAATAATGACCAGAGTGGTATTTGGTTTTGCTATTATGCCTCTTTATATAACCATTTGCTGCAAGTAAGAACCCCTCCGCAATAAGGGACTTCTCCTTATGAGAATAAAAGTTTAATTTTGTGGTACTTATCCCAAACAGTCATTATTCACACTATTAGAATGAACAGTCATTGGGTGTTGAGCCAAAAGTGATGTCTGTCAAAGGTGGACATAATCACGATGTCCTGATTTTGAATTGCTAATCAAGCAAAGAGGAGAACAAAAGTTTATTCATCAATCTTTTATGCAATCCCACTTAGTCGCACCACAGCTCTGATGCTGGAGCATCGGTTCTGACCCTCTGTATCAGATGGTGTCCTCATCTTCACTCCTACATGAGATAACATCTCCAACAAAAATGGATGAACAGAACTTGAATTAAAAAGACTATCGAGGAAGTCGGCAAGCAGCCAATGATAGAAACAACACTGCATATAAACTATTCACCACCCTTGGTCGTCTCTATTTAATTTTATTTTCGACAGTGAATCACAATGGAGCAATTATTATTGCTAGTAATTATCTGAAAGGACCATTTAATGAAAAAGTAAAAACAGAGCGCTGCAATATTATTTATATTAAGAACAAATAAAACACAGAACAGTGTGTAAATGCTCACGCCCTTTGCTACAACATGCAAATCATCACTAGGTGCAGCCAGTAATGTTTTTAAAGGACAGCTACGCCCATTTCATGTTATTCCAATTGTCTGAGGCAGTCCAAAGAAATTAGTAAACAAATGTGTGATGTCATCAAGTAAAAAAGTGTGGATCTGCTCCATAAACAACAAATTAGGAAAGATGTTATAGACACTGGGGGAATGGGAATGTTCCGAGTATATGAAAAGATTTTGTTTCACAACTGACAACACTACGTTAGAATAAAGCTAATTTGGGTATAAAAAAGAAAATAAAGCAGTGTCCCATTCATTGTCTATGGAGCAGCTCCACACTTTATTCTTGACGTTACAATTTTGAGATTTACTTCTCTGGTGAAAGGATACTAGGAAATTTGCTAAGACTAAATATCCCTCAAAGGCTCTCCTTAAAAAAATAGGTCTATGGACACTAAAAGGAGCCACAGGGTTCTGGTTCACATCTGTGTGTGTGTGTTAGCTAGAAGGCATGTGGGAGACTGACAACAATGCACATAAGCAGACACACACCATCCCCAGCATGGAGCCTGGTGGCAGCCTCATGCTGTGGGGATGCTCCTCTGCAGCAGGTCCTTGAAGGCTTATGAAAGGAAAGGTTAATGCAGCAATATACAGACAATTTGTGGAGGAAAATCTGCTGCAATCTGTGGGAGATTACTTCTTTTCCAAAAAGAGCCAAAGATAGACAAGTATGTACTGTGCTCAAAACAACAATGATACAGTCCAATTCAGAATCCAAACCTCAAGCCAATCATGAATCTGTGGCAGGGCGTTGAAAGTTGCGGTTCCTGTGCAACGTGACAGAGCTTGGACAATGGATGAAAAACCAGACATGTTCACCTATCCACTTTAGACTCAAAGCTGCAATTGCTGTCAAATGTCTCTGCTACATCTTGACTGGAGGAGATGAATAATTATGCCATCAGCAGTGTAGTGTTGTACATTTTTATGCAATCTGGTAATTTGTAGAAATGACGGTTTTCCTGTCCATCTGTGTCAACAAAGCCTTTTTATGTCCATTACTTTCAATATTGTAGAACTAAACATGAAGTCAAAGGGTAGTTAATACCATTTGTTAGCATCGGAAATGTATAATAAATTACGTGTGCAACTGGTTTGCTCCACTATTTTGTCATCTTTATGTTGGTAGGGTTGATATAGTTTATAATCCATCATCATCCTCCCATCTGTGCAATCCGTAAAAAACCCACTGTGCCAATTTTTCTTTCCAAGTGTGGAACCGCTTCTACAGTCTTGGCACAGCAACAATATCTCACTTAAATCTCACTAACAAATTGAAATAATAAAAAAACAAACCAGATTGGATGATGGTTGTTTCAGACCATCATGACCACTTCAAAATGTGCCACAAACAAACGAGAAAGTCAGGCCAATTGCAATTTTAGTGATTTATTTGTACAATAGGAATCGCACTGTACAAATACCCCAGTTCAGATGTAAAGGCAAGAACATGAGCATTTTTTTCAGCCTGACCTGAACATCCCTTATACCTCAATGAGCTTAGACTGCTAGAAAAAAAATGCTAAAAAAATAAATAAAGCAGCTACCTTCAAATTAACATTTACAGGGCAAGTAGAGACCATTTCCATCTAAGTGCCAAAACGTACTCAAAATACTGAAATTAAAAAGGCAAAGTAAAAAACTAAAAAAATATTTCTTGATTTAACTGTCCAACCTTAATGGCAGTGGAGTAATATGGCCTCAGTTTAAATAGCATGTAAAAAATGTAACTCACAGTAGACAATACAGAAAAAGGCATATGGTGATATCTCTATCGAATCCATGTGCCTATGCCACTTAAACCACACATTTACACACCATCCACAGACAATGTGAGCTTTTACACACAAGACAGAGGACACGCTTTAATAAAAAAAAAAGGAATTCCCTCCATTCCGCCCCATGTAGGACAAGTTAAGACAGTAATGGAGATGACGTGGTCCATTTCAAAGCAATATCAATTTACGTTCACTCAAATTTCCATTCGGAAATCACTAATGTTACCATGGTAACTCAATACATCGTATAAAAAAAACAAAAAAAATAGCTGATTCACTCAACAAAAAGTATATCTACACAGTCTCAAATGTGGGTTAGGGACTGAGCGACACAGCCCAGGACAGCTCCGATCTCCAATATAGAATTGCATTTCTGGGGGTTGAGGAACACGCAAGGATGTTCCACAAATCAAGTCTGCGTAGCAGCAGTCTTTGCCCTCTCAGCAACAGAGACACAGTGAAAGCCACGCGTTCCATCAGGACCCCTTGGCAGCCTCATTACGCCTGGCGGCAGGCCATCAGCGTTTTGAATCTTTCTACCCATCATGGGGCTTCCCACTGGACTGCTCTCCTTAGATGCCACCTGCTTGCGCCGCTGAACCCACGGGCTCCCTGAAGGGGTGAGGCTACTGTCTGAGGAGTAGTCTGCCCAGCGGCGTCCAGGTTCAGGGCTCAGTCGGCCCTCGCTGACTAAAGGAGACTTGTGGGAATGAGGAGATTTGCGCTGAGAACAGGGGCTGGCACGGGGGCTTGCACGGGGGCTAGACCAGGGACTGTTACGCGGAGACATACCAGGACTAAGGTGATTGTTCTGGAAGTTGATGCCTGCAGTGGTGGGGCTGAGCTTGTTGCAGGACTGGGACTTTCTGGCCAGCCGAGGGGACGTAGGGTTGCTCTCAGTCTCTGAGGAGCTGCAGGCCGAGTCGTCCCCATGGTACTGAAGCTCTCGTACTCTGCTGTTGAGCGAGCGACTTTTGCGCATCCCTCCTTCCTCTCGCGGCCGTTCTTTGGCTACCTTCTTCTTGGGCGGCTTGGTGCCAATCAGGACTACTTTCAACCCCAGGGAACCGGCCTCTCCATCCTCGCTCCCCACAGCTTCATTGGCTTTAACAGCAGCCTCCACCTCCTCAAACTCCACAATGGCACATTCCTCAGTGCCTAGCTGACTGTAGCGACCGCTCAGCCTCTTCAGATCAGCTGGCAGGTCCTTCCCAGCCTTCAGGACTCTGACAGAGGCGATGGCGCCGTATGTTCCAAACTCTTTCAGCAACAGCTTCATCAGCTGCTCCTGCTGAATGGATCCTCCCTCACTGCCTCCATTATCCTTAGTCAGGTCTGCCAGCTCTGGCCACCTCTGCAAATCACTCAACAGCAGCATGCGGCTAGGCAACGACTCACTGGCAAAGACAGGCACTGCAGATCTACGCCGCACCTTACGCCCTTCATCATTCAGCTCAAGTATCTTTGAGTGTCTCAGAGCATAAGCAGTTGTTCTCCAGTCACGAGTCAAGTGTTTCACCTGCAAAGAGAGAATGCTTGTGTTACATGTGTGAGATGCTAAGTAGTTTAAGAGGGCCATCTCATGACCATTAGATATTATTGATCACTGCTTCTCTTTGAGAGTTATGAAACGACAGTTAAAAAAACAAAAAAATAACTTAAGCCTGTCCACAGGATCAATCAGTGCGCCTCTCAATCATACTTCCTGAATCAATATCTGTCTCAAACATCCTGGCTTCACTGCACTACTTAATTCATCACTGTATAATTTGCTCCGGTTTAAAATGTGTCACCTCAGTGTCATCAAGCTCATATGTGAATCCTTGTCTATAATAATAATAAAAACGCATGTGTGCGTGGGGACTCTGATCATTTGTGGTATAAACTGATTAATAAAAACAACAACCCAACAAATCAGCATGCATGGGCCTAAAGTAGCACCAGCTGTTGTGACTCAATGTGAGAATATTATCGCATCCCAACAGCTAGTCATGTTCACACTAGAAACACTCATTGCTATTCAATTCCCATGCACCAATGTGAATTAAAAACGGCTAAAGCGTACCCAAGTTCCCATTTAACCTTCTTCTCTGACTTGCTTTAAATATTAAGTATGTGGCTAGACCTTCTAGTCAGCTGAAATCAGTTTAGGAATAATGTTGAAAGCATATCATAATGATGTGAACACTATAATTTAGTCTATAATAGCAAAGGTGTGTGTGTGTAATTTACAGCTTTATCAGGACAAAGAAATCCCATCACCTCCTGCTGTGTTTCCAGACTATACCCAAGTTATCTGTAACCATGGTTACCTTTTTGAACGAAGTGAGCAACTTAACGCTGACAAACCCCAGTTTGTTGCGTCTCACATGTTTGAGCAGGAAGGCATCGTGCTCCAGGTTCTCATCGGACAGGTAGTACTCAATCTGAGCAACCAACTTATGGATGAGCTCTGAATCTGGAGGCTGCCAGCTCTCCTCCTCCAACTCCCCTCCACTGGTCCCGGCACCGCTGTGTGTGGGAAGAAAACATGCAGTCATGGTCAGCAGAGACTCCAGACACTACTTCAAATCCTAAACTGTTCATATCTCTACAACTGTTACACATTTCACTTTCATTAACACAATTAGCCAGAGGCTTACAAGTTGTTGGCAGAAGTGCTTCCTCTCATCCTATCATTTCAAAACAGCCATTTTCTTTGCAGCAGTTGACAAGCTGCGTCTTCAGCCATAGTCACCATGCCTCAGTGCCAGACCTCGACACCAGTCCTGAAACTGCCAAGACCTCTCCATCTGAAGGGCGCAGAGTCACAGACTCTCCCCTCCCACACAGAATATGGTGGTTCACCAAATCAACTTCACCCAGTTTACAAAAACTACCACCAACACTGCATAGCTGAGGCTTTTTAGCACGGTTTGAACTCAGTCAAATCGCTGCCTGGATGAAACTGAAGCACCACAGTTAGGTAGCCTCACAGATTAAAAGTGAGGGTCTGAATGAAATTTTGGTGGATGACTCATCACCTCCTACAGCCTCCTCCCCTCCCTTTTCTCCTGCGCACACCCTCAGTCAACAGCTTTGCAGTCGGCTGGCCGCACAGCTGGCACTAGCCCGCTGCTTCCCCATGACTTCAGATAAAGACAGCCACTGAGCTTTTCAAAGAGAATGCTGTCACCGCCAACACCAATAACATCATTAAAATATAGGAGTTAAAGGAAATACAGCAGAAATGTTAAACATGCTGGATTTTTGTTGAGGCTATAACTAGAAGTAAGTCTCTGGCAGGAATCCTGCAGGAACCTTAGGTTTAAAGGTCATATATTATAAAAAGTGGGAATTCCATGTCTTCTTAAAAATGAAAGCAGGTCAGTGTGCCATATAAATCCTTAAGTATCAAACATTCAATCCACAGAGAATGAAGTGCAGAGAAAAGACATGGAAACACTGACCAATCAGAGCAGGGCTCTTTTGGGAGGGGGGTTTAAAAAAGACTGGTGCTAAAAGGGAGCATTTTGCAGAGGGTGAAGCTATATTCAGACG
Source organism: Echiichthys vipera (assembly GCF_963691815.1). Taxonomy (NCBI): domain Eukaryota; kingdom Metazoa; phylum Chordata; class Actinopteri; order Perciformes; family Trachinidae; genus Echiichthys; species Echiichthys vipera. The sequence goes on from NC_139826.1 coordinate 12,600,998, forward strand.
GATAGTATAAGAACAGGTTTTTATTTAATTAAAAAAAAAAGCACATAAACGTTCTAGTAGAAACCCAAAATACACGTGTGAACCCGAAAATGAGCATAATGCCCCTTTAACCACATGTACAGACAGCTCACATGTTCCTGTTTTTGTTCCACACACGCATCCTATCAGATGTCTAGAACTCTTTAAATGCATCCTTTGTGAAACACGTGCCAGCCTGTGCAGGTGTGACAGAAGCTCTTCACGCCATCCAGACACATTCAGGTATGACCTACAGGAAAAGTGAGAGGTTCGGTATGGACAAAGCCATTTATTTCCCCTATTGGCCTCTCTATCACTGACTCAGTCTTTGCGCACGCAGCCCAACCAGGGAATTTACGGGCCAGAGGCTAAAAATAGCAGGCCATGACGCAGGGGGGGATTAGATTAAAGTGAAGGTGCCATCCTTTATGTCTCAGGTGTCTGGTTTTAAAGCACTGGTGCTGCCTACAGGTGGTTAAGCACACACTCACTTGTGAGCACCGGCTTCCTCGCACATTGTGATGACTTTTGTTGCCACTGTCAGACACCTGTCGTGGGTTCTAACTATTTGTACAGCATCTTTCGACACAATTGGCATTCTTTCAGTGAAACTGAACAATGCCAAGCGGACCCACGCTGCTGCACATGTGCTGGCAGTTCACCCACTCACGTTAGGAGCAAACACAGTAGCTATAAAACCCGACGCAGAAATAAGACTGGTAGGGTTCCAAAAACCGGAGAGGAAACGTTTCATTCTGAAAACAATCTGCCTACCAAATCGAGGAATACACTTTACTCACATTTCTGAATAAAACAGTAGGCTATTAAAGTAAAAGTCTGTCAAGGCCAGGGCAAGTGTTTCTTTATAAAATTACATAATTGACTTAGGCTATATTTAGGGCTCGTTTACCAAGCTTGTTGTTGCCTCAGGCATCACTGACTAAGACAATTAACTTAAGTAGCAATTGACTCAAACCTTGATTTGTCATGTCTTCCGATTTCGTCCTCACTACAGCTGCCTCCGAGGAAGTCAATATTATTGGACGACACTTCCCCGGGCTCCTCGTCCTCCGCCGCTTGAATGGCCACTGTTATCGTCACCGTCCCCATCTCCAGCATGTTCTGATCCACGGTGATTACCTCATCGATGCCGTGCTCCGCTGACGCAACGAAGACGCACTCCGCTGGGTTCGGGATGGGGCTCCCCGCGGACCCGCTCATGATCCCCGAACAAGTCAAGGTGCCTCCACCCTCTCCCTTCCCCTCCACGGTTGTAGCAGCACTATCAGCAGCAGCGCCCCCCTGGAAGCTTTTAATGTGGCTCGACTCGAAAGCACGGACAGGATACGGGGTGCGTAAAGCTATTCGACACTTCTCCGGGCACCAGTGATGGCGGAGAAGGACCCAAGGGGCTCCGAAGACGCGCTCCACGGCTCGCCAAAGACCCCTGATCCAGATCCGACCCGACGGAGGGCCCTGAGGAGCAGAGGGACTTGTAGCAGCCGGCGAGACGCAGCCTGGACCTGACGAGACCGACGGGCTGGAGCCTCCTTGGGCTTCTACTGCTGCTGCTGCTAGTGCTGCTACTTCCTCATATGTAAGAGGCTTTCTGCTTTTGAAACGAGCTCTGGGATTGGGCCGCGGCAGCGTCTCCTCGCACTCATTCCCAACCCACAAGCAAAAGCTGACACAAAGCCAAGAGGGAGGCAAGAGGAAGGAGAGGCAGCGCATGAAGGCGTTCACTAAAGCGTGCATGTTCCTCGTTTTCTCTTTTCATACACAGAGCTTTACACACACAGTTGTTTCTTTTGTTGTCAAGACACGAATGTCCCGTTTACATGGCTCTAAGTAGGGGAGTAAATTCACGTGTTCCTGTCTAATTGGCAAACCGCCGTGTCAAGGACTACCCCTTTTCTAACGCAGTTAATTGGATAATAGGCTCAGAGCCTGGGTGCAGGCGTGGTGTATAGGTACCTAAAGGAAGGAGTAAACGCATACGTGAACAGTATATTTAAGTAGACTAACTAAAATCAGGGATTGCAAACCATTAGGGAAACTAAACTCCCGTCAGAGTTAATTTGGTACACATGTCTTGGCTACAGCCAGACATTTAAAAATAGGTCTATTTAAAGGAGAACTATACAAATTTTCAAAATTCATACATGTTATTCCTATGGTCTGAGACAGTCCAAAAATATTAGTAAAAAAAAACCAACTCTCTCCCAAATCCAAAAAGTAGTATAAAATGTGGAGCTGCTCCATTGACAATGAACTGTGAAAGATATTATAGATGACACCAAGAACACCCAGGGGAACGTCAGTATATGGGTAAATTTTTTTCACCTGGAACCTCGATTTCCAAGGGGTGTTATTGGTGCACACCAAAATGGCTTTGGATGCAGTTGGATTGACCTACAACTAATCAGCAATGAAATGAAGTAGCACTGGGCAACACATGCAAGTTGGGGCGGTGCTTGACCTGTCTTGAGGCAGTGGTTTTGGCGACCCATTCAAGTATGACGCTCTTCTGTCAGACATGGTCTTAAACACGCCACACATGACGGTTGTGATTGAGCTGGCAGATCTCAAGTCGCCGTAAACAGGTCTGGCGGTAGACATGGAGGTAAACACCTTTCACACATTTCCCTGCAAACCTGAAATGATCTAGACATTAATCAGAGGAGGTGCATGTGTGAACGTAAATATACGATACCGGCGGACCAGATTTTAAACAAAGTTTACGAAGTTAAGTTTACCATTCCAGTTTCCTAGTACAGGAACAGGAAAGAGTTCAAAGTTGAATGGGGTGTACCAGCTAACGGCGGAGCAAAACAAACCTGCGATGGGAGAAAAAAAGGGTAATTTACAGCAACACAAATGTCTAACTGGAGAGACAACAAGATTCTGGAACTGACATCAAAATCATCAGACAGATTTAGTGCCGATCTTAGACGCTTCAGTGAAACAAATCAATCATCATCATGTTCTATGATCTTGCACCTGCTGTTTAGCCAATTGCAGACCAAAATTTAATGCACATGTGTTGTAGCCTAATGATATGACGTAATAGATGGTGCTGTAACTTCTCCTCTTTTTATCCCCCTAGACATGTGCCAGAGCAAAGGAAATATGAGCTCTGCAGATATTTCTGGTTCTCAGGCAAACTTTTTTTGTTTCACAGCTGTTTTTTTTATTCAATAGAATAAAACTCATCTGACTAGAAAAGACAACAACAAGAGGAGCTCATTTTCACAAATATTGATTGTGAATTGTATTTATTCCACTTTTTGACTGATCGATCATATTTTCTGCCAAGTGTGAAACATACATTTTCATTCCATTATCATTATATTATGAAATGTAAGAATATAGACTCCACAACATATCATATTGTAAACTCACCCTCAAGTCAGCAAAATTCCTAAAATTCAGTCCAGTATCCCTTTCGTGCCCACAGTGGTAGCTAATGGACCAGTGAAACCTCACTATATTAAAAAGAAATACAGTACACTCATTCAACCTCGCTGCCTTAAGGAACGGCACAGGAAATCATTCCTACCTGCTGCCGTCAGACTTTTCAACGCTGCACAACAACGCTGAGCGACGTTCAGGGAATAAACTCACACTACTCAAAGTGATCACTGACATGCACCTTATCTCACTTGCACATTAAAATCCACATTGCACATTTTAATATAGTGTTTTATCTGCGATACTGTACTTCTATTTTATTGTTGTTCATATTTTGTATTTTATATTTTATCTTTTTTTTGGTATTTCTGATTGCTTTGTACCGCTGCTACGATGACCTAATTTCCCCTCGGGGATAAATAAAGTTATCTATCTATCTATCTATCTATCTACATAAGTAAACTATGATTCTTTTTTTTTGTCTAAGAGACCCACTGGAATCTCCAAAAGTAAGTAAAGTAAGATATTTTCAATATTTACTGATGTGACTGATGTTGATTTTTAGCACAAGAACCATGGAAGTGTTCAGCAAGAGCATTATTATTATAATCACATGAATACGTCTGGGTATGCTATTACCTCAGGTCCATTTCTGTTGGCTGCCCTGCATGAAATATCTTTACTCCTCCCCACTAGCAAAGCCAGGCTCACAGCTGGTGGGCAGTCTGACTCATTCTCTGCACCACATGCCATACAATGCGACATGGGGGGGGGGGGGGGGGGGGGGGGGGAGAGAGAGAGAGAGAGAGAGAGAGAGAGAGAGAGAGAGAGAGAGAGAGAGAATTTTGTTTTTCCCTAACAGGTTGCCATCATGGTTCTTTTTTTCAAATGCAAATTATTATTATTATTTGATTTTTCAAGAATGTGTGGCTTCAGGCTTTATTCTGCCTTGTTTAATAACATTTACATAGATTTCTTGAACATTCCTCAAAATTGTTGTGAAACCGTCCACACCTGCTGGTGGTGTTGCTGATCACTTCCTCTTTTCAGGCATTGTTGTCCCACTTTGATGGCCTCCTTTAGGCCTCTCTCAACCATCAATGTGTGTAAAACAATCCATAAAAATGTGCAAAAGAATGCGCACTGAAAGATTTGTCCATTATTTTGTCCAGCCTTATTTATGTGGGTTAATAGGGTTAATAATAAACAGAGATCTTCTTAGCATAATACAATACAAAATAACACAATTCAGCACCACCACAAACGACATCCTCCAAAATAACTTCAAGCAACACCTCTCCAACACACTCATGTCCAAATATAAGACAAACTTCATGAAGAAGGATCTATTACAGGACTGTTGAATTGGAACTGATTAAAGTCATCTAGGTGTGTTCGTAATGCTCAGTAGCTAAAGTCCCTCTCTGAGCATTTTCTTCAAATTCACCACTTAACATAGCTTGCTTTTGGAATGACCATTTTCTCACTTCTGGCTCCTATTACATCACCAACTCTCTGAGGAGAAACTCTCTTTCAATTGTCTTCTTCTTCATTTCTGTTCTCTTGTTTCTTTAACGCTATTCATAAGCTGTCTTTTCTCATGGTGCCAAAATACACTTGGCTTCTCCTAAATGTCCCTGTGATTGTGTAAAAAGTGAGATTTTGATGTCTTTTTTTATTCTAAAGCCGGTGGAGGTGCAAAATAAATACTGTGAAAGTATCAAAACATTCAATCCACAGAGAAATGTACACAGACTGTATTCAGAAACTGTGCCTTTAAACAAACCGTCAGGACTTCTGTAAGGTTGTGATGTCATAACTATATTTTATATAGGTAGAGAGTGCTGCTACAGTGCCGTTACAGTCATTCCCCGGCTGCAATGAATCGATGAAGAGACGGCGAGAGTGCAGACGCAGAAGACTCGAAAGACCTGGAAACTATGACCAATCAGAGCAGCCGCTAAAACCACAAATATCTCATTTTGGCACTAAATGAAAAGTGCCACAATGAGTGCTACTGCCGACACTGCAGGTACAGTTACACCATGTTTATTTGTGGTTTTGACCTAAATGTCTTGACAACTATTGAATGGTTTGCCATTCAATTTGGCTACGTTTTAATTTGGTAAACTCTTAGGTTCAGCTGTACTTTTATTTATGATAGCAAATGTGAGCCTGCCAACCCGCCAAACTAAATTGGTGGACATGGTAGACATTATAATTGCTAAACATCAGTATGTTCATGTCATTTTGAACATGTTATCATGCTGATGTTAGCCTTTAGCTCAAAGCACTGCAGTGCCTTTAGCCTCACAGAGCTGCTAGCATAGCTGTAGACTTGTTTCTCACTGCAAGAATTCTCTTTTTAAGCTCGGTTCTTTGGTACGCTGTGGGATGGCAAATGGAAGGAGCCTTGGCAACCAATCTGTTTCCCCCCTTCCTGTCGGATTCTTACTTAACATGTTTGAGAAATACAGCAAGAAAATGGGGGATGGTTGTAAAGCTGTGAGGAGATGTTTGCAACCCCCATCAGCTGCAGCCGTAACAGCAACCAAAGATGTCATCAATTTCACCTAAAGAAAGATCTCTTGTTTTCCTGTGGCAGTTTTTTTGACAATTATAACTGATCTTCCATTTATTGAATAAATAATAATAATAATAATATCATTAATAATAATAATAAAAATAATAATAATAATAAAAATAATAATTAATATTATTTATTATTTGTTATTATTTTTTCTTACTTTATATGTTGGTGTAAACATATTTTACGTTTCTATTTTTCAGTTTAGTTGCTTTTGTCTTCATGTGTCATCCAGGGCGGGTGAAGGGAATTGTCAATGACTTAAGGGGCAGATAAGAGCCCTTTGTCCGGCAGTTAATCAATGTTAATATACGTGGATAAACAAGAACATCATGTTTGTGTGTTTATGGTAAAATGATCCATGCCCAGTATTACAGAAGCACAGTGTATAGAGGCTGGTGCTTTTGCTGGTGTCAATCTAACCCCCAGTGTCAAAAAATATATTTTTTTAATTGCATTAAATTAATCCAAATAAATATAGAGGATCAAAGTCTCTTCATTTTTGCTGCTGATATGATGTATTTTGTAAGCTTATCACACATCCTTTGCTTAATAAACAAAGCTGTATTCTTAATCCAACGTTACAACCATTCTACTTTTGGCAGAATTATTTTTGGTTTCTCTGGATAATAAAATAAATTTAATAGAAATAATAAAAATGAAATAAATAGATGACTGATGGTAAAAAACAAAATGATCTCTCTCTCTCTCTCTCTCTCTCTCTCTCTCTCTCACACACACACGCACACGCACACGCACACGCACACGCACACGCACACACACACACGCGGTAGATCTACCAGATAATATCACCTATGACTATAATTTGTTTATAAACGGTCCTGTTTCTTCATCTACAAGTCCTCTCCTGCCTTCCTTAGTGAAGACAGGGTTCATACTGTGCTACTGCCGACACTGCAGGTACAGTTACACCATGTTTATTTTTGCATTTCCTATGATAAAGAAAGCCAACAGTAAACATCACTTTTGTTGTGCTGTATATCAGAATCAGACTGAATTTGTATAGTTTTCTTGAGTCCTGAGTGTCCAGTGTTTTTTTTTAAAGGTTATTTTTTGGCAGTTTTTAATCCTTTTATTATATAGGACAGACAGGAAATGGGGTGAGAGAGAGAGAGGGGGAGACTGCTCTAACCACAGTGCCACCGGCCGCCCCGAGTCTCCAGTTTTAAGAAAAAAATTGACATTGATCTGTTTTGCTCTCTGCATGTATCCATCTACCGGATGACATGATGTATGTAGCAAAGCTATATATCTACTGATGATCTATCTATACATAACTGAAATTTGTCTGTCATACAAAGTGTTGATGATCACCTCCCATTATATGTGTCAGCCTGTGCTTCATGAATAGACTGTGACAGGCAGTGTGTAGGATGTCTCTTTGATGAATCTGGACTTGTGTTCACTGAGCAACCGCTCATTACTGCCAGAGTAACAAGGCTGAAAATACAAAACACAATTTATTTTATCACAGTGTAGTGTTCTGTGGTGTTACTGACTGGGATTAAAAAACAGCATCAAAGAATGCATGACAAATTATTGAAGAAGTTTAAATTTACAGAAACATAACAAAGCCTGGCATATATCAACGTCTTGGCCACTTTGAATGTATCCATCTTTCCATCCATCATCTGCAACCGCTTGTCCCTGGTGAAGTTGTGAGGGGCTGGAGCCGATCCCAGCTCACATTGGGCGTAAGGCGAGGTACAACCTGGGCAAGAGGCCAGTCTATTGCAGCCCTTTGTATATATATTAGTAAATACTACTTTCTCACAGTTTGACTTGTCAAACACAGGTGCGATCTTAAATGATTACATTGTCATTAACCTAATTAGTTACACCTGTGTCTTTTCTGCTGACAAGTCAAAATGTCCAGCAGGAGAAAGGTCTATTTCCTTTTTGATTCAATACACAAATTTATATAACGCACAACGCAAGTGTAGAGTAGATTTTGACATATAGTGAACACAAGGCTAATGGCAAGAATTGATCAGCATCAAATAATTTAAATATTGAGAAATGCAAATGACTCACTGCCATGACTTATTGACACATATTTGTTGCACATGTGCCTTAACCCACAATGACTGTTAGAAAAGTCTGTTGTCAGTGTTCTTGTGGTCATTGTCATAACAATCTCTTTCCTCAGAATTACAGCAATTTAACCGGAGAGTCAAAATGAAATGTTAACAGGTTCAGGAACAAGTAATTGCTTGCTTTTTGAGGGGTTTTAATTATGTTTGGAATAAGGATGGCAAAATGTGTATGCAATAATAATACGTGTGATTTGCATGTCTAAGAATATAGTACTTTATTTTGTTGTACAGCTTACATAAGTGTTATGTGGCGTTTGGGTTAAACAGTAGTGGCCTTGGCGTATTTCAAAAGTTTTATATTTGCTATACTGACGTTATTTGCTATATAAGCTCATCTGTGTTGCTGGAAACATTTGACTGTAACCCCATCTCAAAGGTTTGTGTGAGCAGAAGCCACATGTTTACTTAGGCTGCTGTGTGTACATTAGGCCATTTGTCAGGTGTGTTCTGCGAGGGCATGTGCGATTGGCTGACATTTACCCTTGACCTGTTTGAATTATCTTCAGTGTGATGAAAAAGACTTAAGGGGGCCCCGGTGTTGCGAGCTGTGGGCCCCTAACTGACTTTTGTTTTTTGATTACTATAGATAGACTATAAAAGGGTGAGGACATACAGAAGTCCAAACAGGTCACTGGACTTGTAAGTTTAGCGCTTAACGTGTAGCGCTGCTATAAAACAGTGGGGGTTTATTGCATTGAAGTGTTTCATCATAGTACAGAGGGCTACAACTTAAAAACATGTTTTATTGTGCAGTACCCTTTTGAAGACACAGGTGTCTGGAATATAGAGCTTTTCAAAGATGCAAACAGAGACATTCTAAATGTGTCCCAGTTTATTTCCTGTGGAAGTGTATAGGAAGTCAACTAGGACCAAGGCTGTTGCCTAGACATGGAATTCCATTGAAAAGGTCTATACACAATGCAAACCCAACAGACATTGAAATACGGACATTTAAAAGTACTGTAGATTGTGACACAGGTGGGTCTCTTCTACAAGGAAAAGTCACAATATTAAGTGATAATAAGTAAAACTAATTAAGCCCAACTAAGCTTAAGAAACTATTTCACGACTAGTTTCCTTACGGAGTGCTTTTTATTGACACAGGAAATGACTGTAACCAAGCAACGCCGTCGTTGCCATGGCAACGGTGCTTGTCTCCGAGGAAGTTTGGGTTGCCTGAGGTAAAGATGACAACAAACCCGAGCTATAGAAATGTTTTACTGTAGCAAATGAGTTCGCGTATTTATTAGAAATATTCATGAAGTTGATAACGTGAACGTCACCGCTACTGAGTTGGTCTGAACTGTTCACTTCAGCAAACATTAGCTGGCATAAATGGAGTCGGAGCGAACTGTGGGAAAAACGATGCGCTCTCAGAAACACAACAGTGTCAACGATAGATGGGTGTCCCTCACCCCCATGGTAAATACCACTCTTAATAGACTTTTACCATTGCTCACAGTGTAATGTTATATAGGCTAACTACTAAATGTTGAAGCCTCAGGCTCACTTGAAGTTAATAACGTTAGCCTCACTAGCTAATTGCACTTGAATGTGATATGCTAATGTTTGCAACACGGTTGATTTATTAGTACAATATTTTTGCAGGTCAACAGCTGCAAATTGCACCTTACGACTGTCAAATCATTATTACCGGAGAGAGCCCAGAGAATGGTGAGTCATGACAAAGAACACGATGTGGTTACTAGTATAGACGAGGGTTTCTAAAGCTCCCCCATGTCGATGGATCGTGATTATATCATTTGATACCCGAGCCACTAAACAATTGAGCCAAGATACACTAATAATGTTTTTCAAATACCTTCACACTACACCAAATACATAAAGTAGATGTGTATTAACATGCGCTGTCTCTATCAAATAATACTGGCTCTGACTCTGGGAAAAACATTCCCCAACACTACCGTATCTTTGAACTATGTCTTTAACAAAATCACACACATTTAGGCTATGTGATCTTCTTTTGATAACTTCTATAATAATAACAAATGTAAGTTTCTTTTTTAGTTCTATTCACTCAACACTTTGGTGTCCCCCTTTAAGCCCCCAGTCTCACACTGCACACAGACCTCTGACCTAGACTTTCCAATGCATACTTCACAATTTATCATATTTACTGTTTTTCAGACTGACTTTCAAGATCTTGTAAAAGAAAAAAACATATATACCACCCAAACAATGAATCATTTCAACCCAGGTAAGCTTGACCCAGTCCATTTTATTATACATTCATGAATGGCTACATTATGTAAATAATCTTATGGACTGTTTGCACACTTTGTTCCCCGATACCATACCCGCTGTAGAAAACAGGTTGCATGCCTCCAGAAGACTTGCCCAGACATCTCCGGTGCCAACATTTTCTGGTGACACTACAGATGCCCCTGCACATAATCTAGTACCACCAGTGTGTGGTGCTCCGAGTGTTTTGGATGCAGTTTCACATGCTACACAAGACCCAAGAGACACCTCTAGGAGACCAACCCACAGTGCAGGGACCATTTACTACAGTAATGCCTTAAATCTTTCCAAGCCAGCAGGTGAATATGCCATTATCACTTGGAAAATATTATGTAATTAGAAATCTGGTTTTATTGCTGAGTTTTTTAAATTAGAGTTTGTACCCTACAAGTATACAGTATATCATTATTGATTTCTATGCAATGCACTATGATATTTTGTGTATAATGGAATCAGTGTGTAATGTCCATGTCAGGTGGTTCTGGAGGATATAAATACAACGCAGTGCCTGGTTTTCCCTTCACTCGGTTGCCCAGTAACAGCTTTGCATCCAATTTTCAACGAATTGACTTGGACAGGTAGCTCTATCTCTCTCTATTATTTTCTAACATATTAGAATTATATCTGTGTAGTACAGAATGTGTTGGTTTAGCTGTCACTGTCAATGTCATGTGCCACAGCAGTTCTATGTATCTTTACTGGCAGTGTTGTTTATATTCTTGTGTCATCCCTATGCCACTACGTTTTGTTGACTTTATGAACTCAGTCTGGTCACAGTATTTGCAGTAGAAATAATAAGACTTCATGCTCCATGTTGCCACCAGGGAGCAGCAAAGTCCCTTAAAATATCCACCCCTTGTCTTGAAGATAAGTGTTTGCTGACAAAGAACTACACTGGTGACAGAACAGACATAAGTCAATCAATATGTATGGTGAAATATTGAAGTCCTGAACTGTACTCAGCCTCAGTCATGCAAAATGTTCTTTTCATTTTCTAGGCGCTGTCTGGATGAATGCCCCCAGTTGGGCATTATGGATGAACTACAGCTTCTCAACCTCCAGCACAATCTAATCACAGTGATTCAGCATCTGTCACATCTGCAACAGCTTGTTTTCCTAAATCTGTATGACAACCACATCTCTGAAATGACTGGCATTGAATCTCTGAGCTCTCTTAGGATCCTTATGCTGGGGAAGAACAGGTTGGTTGCCGTCAGTGGATTCACAAGCAAACAAACACAAGAATTTGAACAGATTTTTCTGACATGCGTCTGTCACACAGATAGTATTGGGCAGTTCATATTTGTGGTAGTAAAGCAAAAGTTGCACAGTAAGTGATAGTGGAAAGACGTCAAATGGCATATTGTTCTTTAAGATCTTGATTTCTGGTTTGTATATTGTAAGATGTGTGATTGTTGCTTGACATTTTGGTGTTTGCATGTGAGGTTTTACTACACTACTATACTATACAATACTAACTACTGCTACATGACAAGCTACAGAGATGACTGTTTTCCAGCGGGTGCCCAGTTTAATTCGATTCCATTAATTTTGGTGTTAGAAATCTGTATTTCAAAAGGTCGGCAGGAGGAAGATTAAAGTCGTAAATCAGAGTGATCTTACAGTCCAACTCTGGCACTTTGTGTAAAACATGACATTTATCTTTTTAGACCTCCTTCAGACCAGAGAATACCACTGATTTAGGTTTCCACTGGCATTTGTAAAGAGATTACGGCCTTTCATCCTCATGTGCAATTCGATCTAAATCCATAGAGACAGTCCTGAACATTAAGTCTCTGTACACTACTGTAGGTTTGGTTTCCTCTGGGAATGTAACCTTTTAATACGCTTGTTGGCTGTCTATGCTTGGTACCTGTTCAACAGACCCCCTCCACATGCACACACACTTCCCATTTTCCCCAATGCATTCTTGAAGTTAGCAGGTACATTCTACCTGATAAGAATGGACAAGAATGTGCTATTGATTGTTGACAAATAGTGTTTCATGTACATTTTACTTCATATATTTAATTTTTTGTCATTTCTCAGAATCCATAAAATATGCTGCCTGGAAAGCCTGTCCAAACTGAATATCCTGGATTTGCATGATAATCAGGTACTGCTCCTTCACTGTCCTCCCACCTACAGCAGGAGTGTCTTCAGTCTTGGTCATTTAGCTGCTGATACTGTAATTGAAGATCATGATTTTCAGTTTTAATGTTGTGGTCTGAAGTGGATTGTCTCTTTCACCTCCTCCACGCTGTTGCTAACTTGTGATTTGTGAGATGCAGCCCCCTAAATGCTAGAGTCAAACAGATGTTTGCAGCAGAAGACCAAGCACAAGACTTAATGCTCATCCTAAATCCTTCATCTTAGTCCACTAGTCTATAAAATGATGTCTATTTAGGGTGGACAGTGAAATTGTCCACTTGTTTCCATCTAACATCTTTTAAAATAGTTTATGATTGAGTGCTCTAAACTGTATAATTACCATTTGATATTTTCAAGTCAGAAATCTGATGCTTGTTATGATTATCCATTTTCCTACCTCAGTTTTTAGGGACTTAACTTCAGCATTTGTTTTAGTTCCCAGGACTGTTAGAGAGAGAGAGAGAGAGAGATAGACAGAGAGAGAGCAGCGGATTGAAAACCATCAGAGCCCACAAGCTCTTGTCAAGGGTCTACTCCCACATCTATTTCCTCAGTGACCCTAGCATAATTTATTCAACAGGCACAACTGTTTCTGTGTTTTCAGCATCGGCAATGGTTATGAGCTGAAGAAGATTATGCTGTTAAATTCATTTGAGTCTAAAACAGTTATTGGCTGCTGTTTGTTGAGTCTCCACAATAGAGTCTGACTCACTGATATTAAAAGCCTGGGAAATGAAATGATGTCAGTACGTATCACTGATGTCAGATGAGGATTTTAGCAGCTTTTGGAAAAGGAAGATACAATAGAAAGGCTTCCCTTGGTCAAATTAGTGTTTTGCCAGCAAGCCGCCTACACCCCTCCTCAGAGAGCTACTCCAGAGACCTGGTAAGACTCCCTCCCTCTCTGATGTTGGCTTCTCTTTGCATAAGCAGGCTTTCCAATTACTATTCAAAGACTGCTTTAGTGTTATGTTATTTCTCCTGACAGAGGACGCTTTGTTGCCTTGAGCTCTGACCACTTGTTGTGTTTCCTGACTGCATCTCTACAGTTAATTTAAACTATTCCGATAATGTGACAGTTAAATGAGTGAATTAATAAATAAAACGTTTGGACGGTCTGTGTTAGCGATGAGAGCACATTGCATTCAGAGGTAGCTATTTGTTGGCAGGCACCTATTGGAGAGCAGATGAAAAATCTATCGTTCCAACTAGGACAGGTCGCTTTTCACTCACTGAATTCAAAACCTCCTGTATTGTGCATTTAAACAACTGTTCAATCACCTGTATTAAACATTTTCTCAACCCGTCAGAGACCTGACCACCCAAACGTAATGTGAATTGCTGCACAGTGATAAAATAAAATGTTGAAGTAAGTGAAGTCAGCGAGGGAATTAATGGCTACTAAAATAATGTTGCGTTTTTTTCTAATAAGTCAGGTTGTTGTTTAGCTACTGTTAGCCATAGAACAATTTTCCCTTTTATTTCTGTAACAGGATGTCGTTTCATTTCCAGTTTGCTGGAAGTATTCAAGAGAGATATTCCCTTTGGGAATGTGCTTCCAACCCACACTTGGCCTCAGCGACCAAGTGTTGGGCTTACAATGTGACCTGACAAAGTTGGACAACTAATCTTTAGTTAGACGGTGATGTTTTCCACTCGAGCAGTTTAACTTGGATACTCACAGGAGACAGTGGAGAATGCCCTACAGGGTCTGTAAAATGAAGAAAAAGTATCACAGAGTCATGGATGTTTATTACGCTCATTGTAGATATAATATCGCTTCTACAACTCAAGATGATGATTTTGATTGAACCTGTCTTGTGCGGTAAACATAGAACTTTGGGTTAGGGAGAAGCTGGAACAGAGACTCTCCGCAAGGATGCTCTAGTCTGGGCATTGTTGTCATCAAACCTGTAGCACAAGGTTGTCTGTGTTTGTGTCCTCTTCTTTAACAATACTGGCCATTATATGAAATGTTTTTTTTATTTTATTTGATTACTGTATTGTTTACAAGGAACATGCCAGGAACGGATGTTACTACCCCCTCTTTTTGGCATGAACCTTTTAACGATTGCTCTCAACTCTCCAGACAAGAACAGGCCTCTGTTCTACCTGTGAAGAAATATTATTTTATTCACATTTGTTCGACTAATATTTATCAAATATCAAGCTACAGCATTTTTTGGTCAAATAAAGTATTACTAGTGTAGCAAAGGTCAAACAAAACCAATGGAAAGCACCTTATAGATGGTGTGTAACACAAGAACCTTAAATATTTACAGATGAGGCTATCCAAAATCTGCTTTGGTGTGTGTTGCGATACTATGTCTGTTTGTTGACAGAGGTCTGATACGTGAGAGGGTTTTTTGCTCACCCTAATCTATTCAGGGAGGGTTCACTAAGCACGCTGCTGTTTGCTGTCCACTGACGGCTTTATATTCATGCTATTTTCCTTCATTTTTTATATTTGAACCACAAGCCTGTCACAAGCCTTCCTCTTGAACCTTTAAGGTACCATTGTCCTGTTAGTGTGTGTGTTGACTGAAAATATTCACTTCAGCTGTGCCACCACAATACAGCTGTTTTCGAGGCCTTTTAATGCAGCGTGATGATCTCACTCTGTTGTATCCATCACCACACTCGACCAGGTTGACTTGATGTGCTCAGTTTATTGTTATGTTCTTGCTGCCATCCGTACATGCAGTATATGTGTTCATCTAAAACCAGCAAAACTAGCACGTTACCCTTCCTGTTTTGTTATTCTGATCAAAACTTTTTTCATTTAATGACTATTGCCAGAATGTGTTCATTTGTGTGAGCAGTATTCAAAAACACATTTTGTTTTTATCTCTGTAAGAACAAGAAATAAATCAACTGCAAATCACTTCAACTAACTCTGCTGACTAAGACCAGGGGGGAAACACATATTACTCCCCATGTATCAGTGGTTCCCTTAAGGTTTGTGTATTGATTTTTAAAATCATCTTTTTAGTTTATGAACATGCACAATCTCATACCATGGGAGTGCCATACTAACTATAGTTCAAAGCCCAGCATCTTTTTAAAATCCTGCTCTCCAAAATAGTTCTCTTTTCTGAACAGATGAGCTGAGAAAAATAACAGTGGCTATTTCAAACATAAGCTCAAAGCTCATCTTGGTTGTTATCTTTATTATCTACATTTTAAAGGGGACGTTCTTTGCGCATTTTCAGGTTCATACTTGTATTTTGGGTTTCTACTTTGACAGATTTACATGCTTTAATGTTCAAAAAGCGTCATACTGTCTTAGTATACCTGTATTCACCAAGTTCCCTCCTGAAAAAGGCCAGTCTTTTCTGATTGGGTAGTGTTTCTGGGTCTGTGTTTCTGCACCGTCATTGCGTTCGTGATGCTGACTGTAATAGCACTGCTACGGGCTGTGTGCATTTCTCTGAGTGTTTTGATCCTCTAACAGTATGTATATAACACCCTGGCCTGCTACATTATAGGACCTTTATTACAACTTTTCATTATTCAATTCTTAGCTAAATTGCTATTCCAATATACCAATATGTACTTAACATTTAAATTGATCATTGGGTATTGCATTGGGTTGGGTCTCTGCATGACAGAATCCTTGAACTCCTGATGCCCCTTTAACCTTATCCTCGTACAGTGCACACTAAATGGAGCAAACACATCATTCTCAGGGTAACAGCTGCCAGGAATTCTTCTAAAGTATTTCAAGTACCAATATGACAGGGGCCCCTAAGTATTCTCTCTCAGAGAGGAGGGGAGAAGAGTGGGTATCATTTCACTGTTGACTGACCCTCAACTACTTGTTTGTTGGTATGATTTGGGAGGTCAAACAGGAGTCACAGCTTGATGTGACTGACTCCATATCAGTCATTCAAGATGTTCACAGCTGATACAGATTGTTGCTGTGAAATGGTTCACTCTGAGGTAAATGTAAATACCATTTCTGTTTTAGTGTCATTTAGCAGAAGGTGTAGCCTCAGGCATTGCAAAGAAAATGGAGAACACTGTTTTTTTGGATTTTCTGCACCCCAAAAACATTTAGCTGGAGTATCATTATATAAATTGCCATTTCCCATTGTTTTATGTTATGCACTTCTCATACATCAATGTATCACTGTGCTTTCACACAGATCAGCAAGATAGAAAACATGTCTCACCTGAGCGAGCTGCGAGTGTTGAACCTGGCAGGGAACAACATATCCACAGTGGAAAACCTGCAGGGCCTGAACTGCTTGACTGAACTCAACCTACGACACAACTGCATCACTGTTATGGTGAGGGGCCTCTTTCCCAATTAGCGACAGCTTAAAGCGCTTTATTCACTGCATCCTCACTATTCTACTCCTTCATAAAAAGAAAAAGGCCCCAACTGTTAACACAATCAGATTTTCATCCAAGACTGTAGTCTTTGCTGCCGTTTCCCTTTGTGGGGTCTTATTTTCTTCCATATGGAGGTCCAAATAGGAATTAGAAATATAAAATTGTGTAACAAGATATCCTAGTAAGTAGGCAACTGTGCTATGGCTGATACCAATGCATCATATACATGTATTGGCTCAGTGTTGTAATGATTCAAACCCCAGATTGTAAACACTTTATCCGTCTCATGGTTTGTAAGAGCTATGGACGGTGCTCAGCTCAGGTGGATAATTCACAGGTGAAGGTTCTGCAGCTGCCACTGCCAATGATACATTTACTGTTTGTTATTTCTGCATTTTGATGAAACACATGTACATGCACCCTGACAACTGTTCCTTAGGATCCTCATCAGATAAAACTGTTAGTAGCATGCTTCATCTTTCACCTCCATGCCCTCTGGATAGTTCCTGTTTCCTCTGTTATGGGATCACATGTAGCAGTTTTTACTGTCACAAAATAACAAACACAGAAATTACATCAATAGAAGCTTTGTAAGAAAGTCTGTGGTGAAATGTATCTTGATGGTGTTACCTAGGGAGACGAAACTCATTACCCACAACCTCCCTCCGACATTCTGGCGCAGTGAAAGAGAAACTGGATATTCTTAACACGGAAATTCACTCCCCTTGGTTTCTATAGTTTTAATCTGATAAACAGAACAGTGCATGCCAAAACAGGCCCCTTCATTTGTATGCAAATCCCCTAAGCCCTTTCCTGCTTTTTGGGGTAGAAAATAGGAATGGAATCCAACATTGTGATGTATGAAACCCCTTCCCATCAGTCACCCTGCCCTCTGCCTACAGATTCGGATCAAAAAGCACTTCCACTCCTAATTATTTGGATGTAATGTTTAATTTTGTGCACAGAAGAGGAAGAATGCTTCCGCTCAGCGGATTCTCCGGTCTCTGTCATTAGTGGCGTTTGCTGCCAAGTGCTTGTATAAGGCACAAAGTAAATAACCCTTCTACAGGTGTTCAAGTCTTCACTTTCATTCAAGGTAGATAAAAAATTGAATTCTGGGCTAGGGAAAAAAATGCTGTATGTGACTTACAATAAGTAAGTTGAAGACTTAGGCTTATATGATATAGACATACAGTACATATGTACATTTCTACTTAAATCCATCACATATTCATATAAATGACAGTTTGTTACGCTCTAGTGCTAACAGCACAATAACTAAGAACACAGTGGTGATTTAATGTATCGTTATTTTACAAAACTGTTTCTGTTTACACTTGCTCTCAGGTGGGGCTTTCTGTCGAGAAACCCTGTGGCAGTCAGTAAGTGGTTCATTTTACATTTTTGGCAGCAGGAAGCATGAGCATTGATAAAATAGACAAAGCAAGAAGGCATCACCCAGAAACTGGATTATGGATTAGCAGGAGTTTTATTTTTCTTCCTATGAGCTTGCTTGTTTTCTTGTGGGGTCAGTAGTGATGTTTGGTAGCTCTACTGTGGATAAATTGTGTGTTTGTGTTTGTGTGTGTGTGTGTGTGTGTGTGTGTGTGTGTGTGTGTGTGTGTGTGTGTGTGTGTGTGTGTGTGTGTGTGTGTGTGTGTGTGTGTGTGTGTGTGTGTGTGTGTGTGTGTGTGTGTGTGTGTGTGTGCGCGAGTAACATTCTGAACCTTAGTCTAAGCTCAGCATCGCCATGTTGTAGCAGTGGGCAGACTCACAGGGCTGGAATCTGGTCATTAATTTGTCACTCCTCATCGTCACACACATCCTGAATGCATAATTTACCCTCTGCTAACATTACTGTGAGCCTCCCTGCTCACCGGACAGAAGGACAATGAGAGACACAGCGTTTGGCGGAGGTTAACTATTTATTTTCAGCTTCTTCTCCCCCTGAAACGTGACTCAACGTCTTTCACGTGTACGGACGAGCGGCCGTCCCTCTGACGGCCGTGGTCCGGTGTCTGCTGCCTCCTTATTTGGTCCCGCTCTGGTCCTCCCATAGGACCCAGTCTACTGCAAGAGACAGAACCAGGTTACAACCGTGCTTATATAGCTGACTGATTACCTGATTCTGTCCAGCTGTCTGATCACCGGCCGAGCCACTCCTCCCTCTCCTCCAGCAGTCGACACCTTAACCACACCCCACTGCCACATACCCCCACCGCCCGACTTAGGCCGGGATCCCACCGGCCGCAAGCCCACTCCCCCCCCCCTCCGCGGAGCGGGAGAGAAAGTCAGCCACGACCATGCGGTTACCCGGCCTATGGATCACCTTGAACCGGAACGGCTGTAATGCCAGATACCAGCGGGTGATCCGCGCGTTGGCATCTTTCATGCGGTGGAGCCATTGGAGCGGGGCATGGTCCGACCAGAGGGTGAATGAGCGCCCCAGGAGGTAGTAGCGGAGGGCCCCGACCACCCACCGTATGGCGAGGCACTCCTTTTCCACCGTACTGTAGTTCACCTCCCGCTGAGCCAGCTTTCGGCTAATGTACAGTACGGGGCGGTCGATCCCCTCCACCTCCTGGGACAAAACGGCCTATGCTGCTCCCAGGACTCACTATGAATGATTACATCATCCAAGTAGGCCGCAGCATATGCAGAGTGAGGCCGCAGTACCCGGTCCATGAGGCGCTGGAAAGTAGCTGGGGCCCCGAACAGCCCGAACGGAAGTGTGACAAACTGGTACAAACCGTACGGAGTGGAGAAGGCCGTCTTTTCCCTGGACTCCGGCGACAGGGGAATCTGCCAGTAGCCCTTGGTCAGATCCAGTGTCGTGAAAAAGCGAGCCGTGCCCAGCCGATCCAGGAGTTCGTCGACCCGGGGCATTGGGTAGGCATCGAATTTGGACACCTCATTGACCCTGCGATAGTCCACACAGAACCGTATTGACCCATCAGACTTGCGAACCAGCACAATGGGGCAACACCAGTCACTGTTGGACTCTTCTATTACCCCCATCTCCAACATGGCCTGAAGCTCTGCCAGGACCATTTTCCTCTTGTGTTCTGGCAGCCGATAGGGTCGTGAACGCACGGTCACCCCTGGGGGTGTTTCTATGTGGTGGTGTATGAGGCTTGTGCGTCCTGGCAGGGGCGAGAACACATCCGCAAAACGCTGCTGCAACGAGGCCACATCTGCTATCTGGCTCGGTGAGAGATGGTCATCAAAGGGGACCGGTGCTGAATAGTTCGATTTTTCCACCTCCGGCCCCAACTCATCTCTCTCGATCACCGTAGTAGCCAGAGAAACAGCAGTCACCTCCCTCCAGGCTTTAAGGAGGTTGAGGTGGTAAACCTGTGTGGCTCCGCCCCTGTCTGAACGCACAACCTCATAGTCAACATCCCCCACTCGCCGTGTGACCACAAAGGGCCCTTGCCACTTGGCGAGCAATTTGGAGCTAGATGATGGTAGCAATACAAGCACTTTATCTCCCGGTGAAAACTGTCTAAGTTTTGCCCCTCTGTTGTACAGACGCTGTTGACGTTCCTGGGCCTGGAGCAAATTCTCCCGTGATAACTGACCCAGTGAGTGGAGTTTTGCTCGCAGGTCCAGGACGTGCTGCACCTCGCTCTTGCTGGTGCTTGGACCCGCCTCCCAGTTTTCCTTAACCAGGTCCAAGACACCCCGCGGTTTTCGGCCGAACAGGAGTTCGAAGGGAGAAAATCCCGTGGAGGCCTGGGGAACCTCCCGCACTGCAAACAACAGAGGGTCCAACCATTTATCCCAATTACGGCTATCCTCGTGCACGAACTTACGAATCATGTTCTTTAGTGTTTTGTTAAACCGCTCCACCAGGCCGTCGGTCTGGGGATGGTACACACTAGTCCGGATTGAACGGATGCCCAGTAATTCGTATAGTTCGCGTAGTGTACGTGACATAAAGGATGTGCCCTGATCCGTCAGGATCTCTTTCGGGATCCCAACTCGGGAGATAACTTGAAACAGTGCCTGTGCAACACTCTTTGCAGAGATATTGCGCAGAGGCACCGCCTCGGGATATCGGGTTGCATAGTCCACTAGGACTAACACAAAGCGATATCCCCGTGCACTCCGGTCTAATGGTCCGATGAGGTCCATGGCAATTCTATCAAATGGGACCTCCATTAGTGGTAGTGGGCGCAACGGCGCTTTTGGGGTGGCCGGCGGATTGACTAACTGACATTCGCGGCAGGATGCACACCACCGACTTACATCTGCGCGAATGCCCGGCCAATAAAATCGGGCCATGATCCGGTTCAGTGTTTTGTCATAGCCTAGGTGGCCCGCCATGGGGTTATGATGAGCCGCCTGGAAAATTGTTTCCCGGCGGCTTTTGGGCACCAACAACTGGGTGAGTTCTTCGCCTGTTCGAGCGTCACGACTCGCTCTGTATAACCTGTCCCTAATGACAACAAAATATGGGTGAGTGAGTGCTGTGTTAGGGTGGACCTGGCACCCATCAATTTTCATCACTTGGTTAAAGGCATGACGGAGGGTCTCATCCCGAGACTGCTCAAGTGGAAAATCTTCCATGGGGGCTATCTGCAGGGCCCCCGGAGCCAGCCGTGCTGGCCCCGCCGGCCCCACGCCCCCCCCGACGGCGTCGGGATGCGGCACCCCCGTCTCACCACTAAGCACGGCACACCACTCGCATTCCCCTGACGTACGTGACCGCACCCTCATAGTTTCCCCCGCTAAGCTAGCAAACCCCGGCCAATTCGTGCCCAAGATTAGAGGGTGCGTGAGGCGAGTACTAACTCCAGCCCTAACTCTATGCTTTTTCCCTTTAAAAAGAATTTCTAGAGCCACCACCGGATAATCGTGAATATCCCCATGCACACACCTCACCTTCACCCACGATGCCTCTAGCAAAGCCCCCGGTCGAACCAAGCGCTGGTGGATCATGGTCTGTTCACAACCAGAGTCCAGCAGAGCTTGGTGTGTACCCCCCTGTATACATACCGGTATACGGTACGTCCCTTCCGGACCGGGGGAGGGAGCTGGCGGTCCCGCAACCCGCACCACTTGTCCCACCTCCATGAGGGGGCACTCCGCCCGGAGATGGCCGGGCTGCCCACACCGCCAGCACCCCTGCCCTGGCGTCTGAGGAGCCCCCCGGGGTGCCGGTCGATCAGACACGTAGGCTGGGCCCTGCGGAACAGAAGGCAGTGCGTTACTAGTGGACCAGAGCGGGGCGGGTTCCGGGTGTGTGGGCGTGTGCGGGGCAGGGTGCGGTGCAGCGGCCGCCGGGAATCTCCTCCTCGGGGCCGGGGTGGGACGGCCCGCAGGGATCGCCGCTGGCCTGGCCTCCTCCCTCATGCTCCGCCGGGGAAGGGAGAGATGGTCCTCCGCGAGGGCGATCGCTGCCTCGATGGTGGGGGGACGGTGGCACTGGACCCAGTTGGCGGTGGACGAGGGTAAGCCGGCGATAAACTGCTCCAGCGCCACCTGTCCAACGACGTCCTCGGCGGAGTGGGTCCCCGGCTGGAGCCAGCGCCTCGCTGCGTCGAGGAGCCGCTGCGCGAAGGCGAAGGGGCGGCCGGCTTCCTCAAAAGAGAGCCCCCTGAACCGCCGCCGGTGTCCCTCTGGCGTACTGCCCAGCCGGTCCAGGATGGCTCTCTTCAGGTGGGCAAAGTCATGGCGAGCGGCCGCCGGCAGGCTGTGTGCGGCCAGCTGCGCCACGCCGGTAAGCAGGGGGAGAAGCCGGACCGCCCTCTCCTCCTCCGACCACCCGCACGCCTCCGCCGTGCCCTCGAAGATGTCCAGAAATGCCTCCGGATCATCCTCTGCTGTCATCCGTTGAAGGGCAACAGGCGGAGGCCGGCCGCGACTGGGCTCCGGGTCGGGCTGGGTGGCCGGGCGCTGCAGCAGCCCCTGCAGGAGAGCACGATCTTCCCTCTGGGCCGCCGCGATGTCGGCCAGGGCACGGGACTGCTGCTGCTGGAGAGCGGTGGTGCTCTCCTGCATCGCGGCGAGGTGCTGGAGGGCCAGCGCCAGCGGGCTTTGGGCTTCCGACATTGTCCCTGTTCAGGCGCCAGATGTGAGCCTCCCTGCTCACCGGACAGAAGGACAATGAGAGACACAGCGTTTGGCGGAGGTTAACTATTTATTTTCAGCTTCTTCTCCCCCTGAAACGTGACTCAACGTCTTTCACGTGTACGGACGAGCGGCCGTCCCTCTGACGGCCGTGGTCCGGTGTCTGCTGCCTCCTTATTTGGTCCCGCTCTGGTCCTCCCATAGGACCCAGTCTACTGCAAGAGACAGAACCAGGTTACAACCGTGCTTATATAGCTGACTGATTACCTGATTCTGTCCAGCTGTCTGATCACCGGCCGAGCCACTCCTCCCTCTCCTCCAGCAGTCGACACCTTAACCACACCCCACTGCCACAATTACGTAGGTAACTTTTTAAATACATTTTATAGATTTAGATCAACATGTTGCTTCAGAGTGCTGTGGGATATATTCATATTAAAACTTGAATTATCAAATACAGGGTCAATATAACTGCAATGATGAGGATTTTTTTTTGTATATGGAGTTTAAGAGTATAGAAAAACCTTTGCAACTAAAAATCCGATCCAAAAAAACCCAAAGATTAATAAAACAAAACCAGTGCAAAAACAACACAACAATGAACACTAAACACTAGATTGTAGGCTCAACATGTGTATACGCATATTGCACCGCATCTGCAATTATAGCACACAATACTTGAGGCCAGATGTGTCCCGGCTAAGATCAAACCTCAAGTCTATGGTATTCAAAGGGCGGCCACAAAACTCAACAGCACAATCTTTGAAACCAACTTGGCATCCACATGCACCTGTATGTTTATTTGAGCAGCTTTCGTGCTCTTTTCTGGTGTGTTTTGCATGCAACAGAGAGAACAGTGATGAGTGGTCGTTCTAGGTTTTTGGAGTAATGCCTCTGCCAGAGCTCAGTATGAGTGTGAAAAATGAAGACACGCAAGCTGTCAGTAAGAAGAGGGTGGAGTCAGAATAAAGGGGTGAAGGTGCGGCCACATAAATACACAACCCCAGGCACACACACGCACACAGCCAACCTCACAGCCGATCCTATCAGCCGATTGGTTCTGATCAATTGGGTTTTTTGAAAGAGAAACCACATTGGTGGGCGATTGTTATGCAGCACATCAGCTCAGTGATGACATCATTCTGTCTGAGACAGGGCTGCTATATTTAGTCTCAGACAGTCAGTGGCTGCGGCTTCACCAGCATCCATACAGCCAAGGATTGTCACAGAGATTTTGGGAGTGTGGTGGAGGGTCAATTTAAGCTAGTGCTGGATAGCATGACTTGCAGTTTTTTAAAAGAAGGAAAGAGAACACACCCCTGTACTGCTGAGCTGCCCAATAAAGCATTACACAATATAATATAACAAAATCCCTACACTTTCTTAGGCTCAAAAATGTATTCAATATGTTCAATATGCTGTATTCAGAATCATAATTTGTCTCTTCATACATCAAAAATGTCTGCCAAAGTGATTTTGTTTTTACCACTCAGCAGCAATAAGTCCAGTGCTCATGGTTAGCAAGTTTCCAAGCAAATTACATATTATCAACCTTAAAGTTTAGTGTTGGGAAAGATATCTGGGTTGCTTTGGCTAATGTTCGTTCCATAGACTATAAAAAATGGATGTAGCCTCTCCGTCGGGGCCCGTTCTTTCAACTTGATCCAATCGTACTTGCCTCTGGGAGCTGCCATCTTGTCAGAATTGAACTCCTCATTTCCTCATACCAAAAAAAGGTATTAATGTGACCTCAGGGGGAGGGAGAGACGGCCATCTGGCTGACGTTTACGTTAGCCACATTTGCACCACCGCCAAGGAGCTAGGTTAACAGAACACGCTGCTAGATAAACAGGAGTGGGAGTCACTGTTGAGATTTTTTTCCGGGACCGGGAAAGAAAGGGAGTCGTTTTTTTTAAATTTTGTAACGAGAACGGGATTTTTTAGAGGGTAGAGATCTACACGGCACTCCATGTCTCGAGCGGAGATTACACCCGCTCCATGAGTCAAGTAGAGGCACTCCCGTGTCAGTCTAGTGGAAAACACATCGGCTCTGGGAGTCAAGTGTAAGCAGCCAGCATTTATGATATCACTGATATTCAACACAGTACCATTCCCATAGACTGTAAAACACTGACCCGCACAGACCGAATCCTTCCGGTGCTCCAGATTAGCATCTAGTGTATGTGCCATCGTTAGTAGGCTGTATTGAAAGTCATTGTGCACCTGCGGCTATTTAATTGGCATAACAGAGCTAACATGTTGTGTTCCTAAACCATCTGTTGGTTCAGTTGATCGAAGAGCAAACCATCTTGTCACTTATGGTAACAGCACCACACGAATGAACGCAGTCGAGGTCGAGATATCGGAGTTAACGTGCTAATCCTGACAACTAGCCTCCAAGGTGAAGTGAGGGCCATAGGCTAGCTGTCACTCAAGAGACCCCACCCCTAATTATTCCTAAACTTAAACCTCCAATAAAATAAAAACTAAGGTGGTACAAAACAATCCACCTCCCTAAGTGTTGTCATGGAGATATAACCTTAACATACAGGCTAGAATGTGTTTTTTTACCAGGTCTTTAATCGGTTTAATTATGCTGTGAAAAATTGCTTGTTTAACATGGGGATCAATGAGAAATTGCTCTATTGTGCAAACTACAGTTGAAGTTTTTGGCACTTCTGTATTGGCTCAACCAGGAAGTTGTTGTGGTTGGGGCTTGGGTCAGTCACTCACATACCTTGTCTTGCCACCATTTTGTGCTGGGCAGGTAAAGTATACAGTGCAGTAGCTTAATGTAGCTTTAATGCTGGGGAAAAAAACAATTCCTATATAAAAACAGACTTAGAATTACAAATCCATCTGTTTCTTCAGTACTACGATCAGCACCATGGATTTATCAATAGACAGCACAGTTAGGCTGCTGATATTTCAGAGTCATAGATTCTTGCATCGCCCCAATCACCCTTCACATCGCCTACTGGGCCTCACGCTTTATTCTATATGCCCTTTCTTGTTGTATGCATTTTTGCTGTAAAAATGCAATTATTTCATCATATTAATTCCCTAGGTTGAACACAAACATTGTAACATCAGCCACACACTTACAAACATGCTCTCTCTATAGCATTCCTCCTGATTTTGCTTACTGTACTGTAGTGAGCATTTCGGCTGTTGGAATGGATGAAACAAGGATGAGTAACTGTGAACTATATTTATATGGTTGTGTGGACGGGGATGGTAGGATTTTTCTAAATGATGAGACTGTGCTGCAGTGCTGTAGTGTTCTCTGCAGAGGAGCTAGCATAGCCTAAATTCTAGGCTGATCCCTCATTTGAATGGAGGCTGGCAACAGCTCTGGAGGAGGCTGCGAGGCGGTGGCTGCAATATGGGCGGCTGCTGACGCAGCTCATTCAGACTGCTCCTGGGAGTGTCCTCTTTGCTTCCAGCATGTGCAACACCCACACACACACACACGCACGCACGATTAGCTAAAGTCGTTGTGGTTGTGACATTGCCTATGTCCTCGTGTGTCCTCTTTAGGTTGCCAGCTGGCCAGCCGCTGCTCCTAACCCCACCCCCTCACTAAATTCTGCATTGATTTAGATGCCTGATGAAGAAACAACCCCATCCCAGTCAGTTTCCATTGAACACAAGCTATTGTTCTTGCGTGACACGGTACAGAAGCTAACTGCTCATAGCATATGCGACTGGATGTATATATGTTCTAGTGGCATTTCGAGTTTGCCTCCTGCAGCAGGGGATCTCTGCATTAGTGCAGCACACACTCTCTCTTTCCCCTCCCCCTTTCCTCCTCATGCTCTCTCTCTCTCTCTGTCTCTCCTGCCCCTCCTCTCCATGTGCAGACAAGGCAGCGTGCTATGCGTGTGTTTGTGTCTATGTGTGTGTCTACGTGCGTGTGTATGCGCAGGGTGGATGGGGATGCTGTACGCTGGAGCTGAGAGCTGCAAGGTGACTGAGGGAATGGAAAGGGATACAGAGCTCTGACCGGCTCTGATGACAGTGATGATGCAGTGCCCTCTTCCCGAGTTCCTTCTCCTCTTCACATCCCTCCATCTCTCTCTCTCCCCTCTCCCTCTTTCTCTTTCTAGAACGAGGTGGACCGCCTGCCCTGCTTGCAGCGCCTCTTTCTTAGCTGCAACAACATCACCAGGTAAGAGCTTGAACTGCTTAACTCCCTCCTCCCCACAGGGCAGGGACAGAGATGGTGGCCGGACAGTTCCACGTCCACCCCCATGGCTCGTAGCAAGGCCTGGCCAACAAGCTGCAGGCAAAATACACATAACCACGCACACACAGGTTTGCTGTGGTAGGCAGTTACTGTAACCTAGAAACAATAACCTGAATGTGTTCTTAATTAGCATTCTGTTATCTAAGAAATGGGTGTGCCAATACTTTAAAGTTATTCAGCCAGCAGAGAAGCAGACAAAGAAGGTATCTAACTCATGGAAAATTAATGAGAGATTTGCAGGTTGAGTGAATTCAAGAGCAGCATTGCTAGGTGACAGTGTGAAGAATGAATGAGAGGTGTCTTTTGTTGCTTAGTGCAAATGTCAGCCTGCTTTACACACTTTTTCCAATATCTGGTTTGTTTTTTTGCTTGTTTCTTCCTTTTGGAGCTCAGCAGTAAAGATGCCACAGAGTTAACTTGTTAAAGCAGCATCACTCTCCAACTGAATAAGGCTGCTTTAAGGAGGGGCCTGTACTGTATGTGGGATTCAGGGTCGGACAGTGTCCTTTAGCCTCCTTTATAGTCACCTTGTACTTGTACTGTGATAGATCTGACCTGACGTCTCAAGCCAGCCCTGCTGTTCTGTCTCTATGATTCTGTATCTGACACAATGTTAGAGAGGATCAGCACAAAGAAACAGGCAACAAACGTATGCATAATAGTTTGTCTGACAATGATCATTTTTCTTCTTTATTTCCTTCTTATGACATTTTGGTAAAGGCATTTTAAATCAAACCACTCTTTAGAATAGATGCTCGCCATGACATTGTAGAAACCTGGTGTGTGTACTTTTTGAAACTGTCCAATGCTGATTGGAAAACAGTTGTGCTCTGTTGCTAGGTAGAGGGACAGAACACGCTTGTCTGCACTTAGTGCAGCCCGTTTGACCAATAGAGGATGTCGGAGAAAAAAATTAATCCAGGATGAGTGTTTGCAATTATTATTTCACTAAATAATCTTGCATTTTTGACATTTTTGGAGTCAGTAGAGAAAGGGGTGCTAGATAGATTAACAAACTACACAGGTTTCGACCACACCCAGCTCTGTACATGGCAAACACATGTTTTCGACACTCTCTTCTGATTGGACCTTAAATGAAGTGACAGGTGCATGTAGACTTTTCATTATAGAAACTATTATTGAGCTGCTTCATCAAAGTAACAATACCCAAGAGGGCATTGGTCATGAAGGCAACAATTATGCATGAGATGCAGTCAAGCATCATTGGGATCTCTCAAGTAGTCTTCTATAATCACTGTGAGAAACCTTCATGATTATTGCTAGAATATAATTGTCTTTATTATAGGTTAGCATTTATAATGACACAGAGTGTTATACATGGTTACTGTGTGTATTAGACTGATAATAGTCTCAGACCCACAGTAAGTTCCAGTGCAGAAGAGAGGTCTGGCTGTTCGCACTGTGAGACAGGAGATCCCCTTTATCCTGTGATAAAACATTTCTATCCTGATGGGAGTGGTCTCTTCCAGAATTTCAATGGCATGAGGTGTCACTGAATGGATGGATGAGTATGCAAATTATGTTAATAATTGCTCCCAGATTGCAACCCATTTGAACCCCCATATAGAAAGTTTGGATCATGTCTAAGACAGGGCCCTGCAACACCAACATCAAAACACCAAATGAGGGAACATCGTTTGGAGGAGTTGTGTTGCGTTCCACAGAGTTGTGGAATCTATGCCAGGGTGCATTGAAGCTGTTGTGGCGTCTTGTCGTGACCCAACATCATTTTGTGTTGTTTTCCCCCTTTTATTTGTCTCCCATCAGTGTGCATCTTTAAAAGTTCAGCAGAGGTTTATTATCTGACACTCTTGCATCTAAATAAACCTGGCTAGGATCAGGCATAGGGACATTACAGGTTCGGAAGTAGTTCCAGGCAGATGATTCATCAAGACTATTTTCACTAATTAGCATTGATATAATTTTCCACTGCCTTACTCAGCATGACTCTGGTTTTTCATGTCTCCCTTTGCCAAATGGTGATATCAGTAGTGAAGCAGATATTTCTCTTTTGATTGCCTCCTGAGTAATGTCAGGCTGCTAAATTACCAGTTTTTCATGTCTTGTTTAAGCATGGCTCCATTCTGTCAATACAAGCCTAGATTAACAGTTCATAATTCAAAGCATAGATGCGGGAAGTTGTTTTATTTGACATAAACGTGAATGACTCAGGCTTCCAGAAATGTAGTTAGGGCACCATGCCTCTCTATCATTGTAAAGCATTCAGTGTACCTTGC
Source organism: Echiichthys vipera (assembly GCF_963691815.1). NCBI lineage: Eukaryota > Metazoa > Chordata > Actinopteri > Perciformes > Trachinidae > Echiichthys > Echiichthys vipera. The sequence goes on from NC_139826.1 coordinate 12,630,464, forward strand.
TTTTAAATTGAACAAAAAAGTGTGTTTGTGGATTTAACGCTCAATCCCTTTCAAAATGTTCTTTCTGTTTTGTCTAGTTTTGATCAGCTAGCCTGCCTCGGAGAGACACGCTTCCTTTCTGAGCTCACCCTGGATGGGAATCCTGTAGCCCTGGAGACATGGTACAAGCAGGCCGTCCTGCGCTGTGTGCTTCATCTGAAACAGCTGGACATGAAGCGCATCACGGTAAGGCTCAGCTCTTTAACTGTGTGTGTTAAGAAAGGAAAAACTGGCCACTGGCCAAACGCTGCTAATCATAGCAGTGTGTTTTTTTTTTTTAAATTAATTTTGTTGTCCCTTTTGAAAGGTCCCATATTGTAAAAAGTAAGATTTCCATGTTTTTTGTTATAAAGCAGGTCGAGGTTCTACCTACACTGGAGATCAAAATTTGAGAACAAGTTATTAATACTTGATTTATTGTGAGATTATTTTCATTATTTCTGCTGATGAGAGGTTTGGTCGCTGCAAAGTGGACTTTCAGTCCAAATTGTCTTAAACAACGAGACACTGTGCAGAGACAGATCCTTTCCCTGTTCAGCACTGAACTGTCGAGCAACTCCAGCTTCAGTGTTGAACCGATTTCCCAATGAGGGTCTTTGCATAATCCTGTCCTCTCATGCACTTGTTTTACGTGGACTTTTTGACTGACTTAAATTAATCTGTGTCCTTGTAAAGATTCAATATTCTTAAAATCACAGACTTAGAACGCCCAACCTCTCTCTGATGGCTAAGAGGGTCGTCCCTTTGGCCTTCATCTGGATTAACTACTGTCGCAGGGTTTCAGTCACCTTAGAGCGGCTTTCCATCTTACCAGAAGTTTATAAATGGTCACCAGGTGCCAGATTAACACCAATAACTGGGACGTATCTGAAAATATAACTTTGCTTACTGTTTTTTTCACAAAATAAAGATTTTTGTGGAAGTGCCTTGGTTATTTAAAAAAAACATTTTAGTATAGCAATGGTATAGCCACAGCGGATATTCTTTCAAATTCGGAACAATTAAAAATAACAGTATTTCAGAATAAATCAAGTATTAATATATGTTCTCTAATTTTGATCTACATTGTAAATACTGTCAAAGAATTATGTTATAGTTGAGATTTCACCACTGTATTCTATATAGGTAGAAAGTGCTGCTACAGTGCTGACATTCCCCGGCTGCAACAATGGTGCAGAGATTCATAGAGCCCAGAGAAACACTGACCAATCAAAGCACACTGGGGTTTTTTGGGAGGAGGTCTTAAAGAGACAGGTGAAGCGTTTCAGAAAGGTATATTTAGACAGATGATATACAATATATTACCATAATAAAACATGTTACACAGCATAAAGAAGTGGTGACAAACTTAAAGCTCAAGAACCTTCACCACTCATACTAAAGCGTGTTGCGTGTCATATTTGATCAGGCAGTCATGTTCAGCTAATGGCCAAAACCTTTATGTCAGTCTGAGCAAATGTTCCTGATTGTACTATACATGTTGATTCTTGCTCATGACTCGGTGTTGACGTAAATGTTAACATGATTTTAAAGTTCTATACAAACTTACCCTCATAGGCAGCCTCCTATTCACTGTCAGTTGGGCATCTCCAAGCTCCTGTACATCCTGATGATGCTATCCTTATTAGTCTTTGTGCAGCATTCATCATGTTCTCTGTTGTGTAGTAGAGGCAAAAAGGCATCCGTGACTAAACTATGGCTACAAGCCAAGCATTTACAATACACATAATATACGGCATATTTTAGTTTAACAAAACAATGATTATTCTTAAGCATAAATATGAAGTCATGTATTTATATAACATTCCAGCAAAATGCCACAGTGAAATATCAGCGTGCTTTTAGAAGCTGTCAAGCAGGGTGTACCCAGGTCTGAGCTTGCACTGTGAAAGGGATCTGTAACTACCACACACCTTGCCCTCAGAACATACGGCTGAAAAACTCGTAATTCCTATTTCAACAATTTTCATGTTTTTACTTGAATATTTTAGCTACATGTGGTCCTTAACGGGTTGGACAGGTTTCATGATCTCCAAGGCCCATTAAACACCTCCGACAAACTACTGTCAGTAGCTGTCAGTCCTGAAAACAGGGATGATGTTCTATTTCCATAAAGTTTACTTTACTTTTGAACGATCCAAAGTTTTGATTTGACATCAACAGCAGCGTCAGCCTTGAACTGGAGGTTGCATCTTTTCAAACTGTGTCATATTGCTGGGGGGCAAATTCCGTTGTCGCTCTAGATTTTTCCCTTCTAACCGCTTTAAGAAAACTTGCCCCCAGTACACAATGCTATCAATCATCAGTAGAAGTCAGATCAGATTCTCAGAGATAAAGTCTATGCCTGACTGCCGGCAGATCGGCTGTTTTTCATGAGTGAAATGAGTTAATACTGTAAATGAGGTGATGCAGTAGTACTTTTTCAGCTTTGGGCTCAATGAATGCGCTTAAAGTAATGTTCCTCTTATTCCTGTGGGTATATTCAGTACAGATGGTTGACAAATTAAAGGGAAAAAAACGAATCAATCAGTGGAGTACATAACGAATGGAGATGATTCCATACAGGTTTACTGCGTTATAAAATGAGGAAATGACATCCTATCATGCTCTGGCATGTACACCAGGCATGAAAATCACTACGAACGTGAGAATGAACAATGGGATATTTCCTGGCCCTTTGAGTAGAAGCCTGTGTGAAACAGTAATTCATGGCCGTGGCGGTGGATGTTGACCACTGTCCCCTCTGATGAGAGACTTTCTCCTATGGGGAGGCGACATCTCTCCGCACGCTCCCGCTACACTCTTCTTCGTGGGTTTCTGAATCCTCTTGACAACAGCTCGCCAAGCTCCTCTCTGTTGTTGTTCCTGCAGAAGTTTCAGTCTGGTTAAATCTGTGGTTTAATCACTACCTTAGTGTCTCTTTCTACTCTGAAAAAGAAAGGTTGACACAGAAAACGGTCAGTTCACCAGAGAAAAATCATGCTAACTTCAACACCACTTTCCCACTGAACTGTAAAAAATACTAATACATTTATGTTATGTTCATTTTTGTCAGTCCAGTTTTTGATGAATAAACTAATGTTTCATATGTACTTGTAAGCCTGGTAAAGTAACTAGTAACTGAAGTAATCAGATGAATGCAGTGGAGTAAAAGAAGAATATTTACACTGATTTGCAGTGGAGCAGAAGTATAAAGTAGCATGAAAAGAAAATACTCAAGTAAAGGACAAGAGCCTTAAACTGGTCCTTTAGTGCAGTAACTGAGTAAAAAAACTCTGGTTAACGGGTTTGTTCATTTAACAAGGATTGCTTTTGACAAGCTTGTTGCACTTTGAGTTGACCTATCACTACTTGTTTTGATCAGTTGTCTTGCTGTTGCACTTTGAGGCCTATTGCTGCTATCTTATATTGATAAACTAAAGACAATATATGCACTCCTATGTCCATTAATGTGACGCTTACAGTTTTCCGGCCCCTCATTTTGGATTATTTTCTTCGACCGGCCTCAGTTCCAAATGAATTGAATAGCCCTGCTCTAATATATATTCATACTTGTTCATTTTTCTCTCAAAATGCATCAGATTGACGCTTTTAGGGGGAGCAGACAAATCTAGCAATCCCAAGCATTCTGAGCGCAATTTACCAGTCTCACAAAACTCAGATAAAACTGTCTAACTAAGCAGCACTGATCAAATATAAATCAAGATTCTGTACTGTATTGCCTATTTCTCACCTAAAATGTTTTTTAGAAACATATTTTAATGTGCTGCTGAGCTATAACTGGACAAAGTTTGTGACCTGAATGCCATTTTTGTCCTGCTTCAAAACGGACCAAGTGTGCTAGCTACATTGTTACTCTAATTGGTTGTAGGCTTATATTCTGTCCAGAGACTTTTTGCTCTCCATTTGCAATATAGTCTGGTCATGCAACATTAGTATTATTTATTCAGTGACACCTATTATGTTTGTGGGAATATCTAAAAAAAATCTGGAAATAATTTGACTATGATTCAAATGTTTGATCTAGTATTAATCTGGAAATAGTGTAGTTGACTGAAGCCTTAACAGGCAAATAATCAACCAAATAGATTATGTGGAGGTTGCCCAAAAAAGTTATCATTATTGCTTAAAAATAGCACCCTTTGCAATCAATAAGATATTGATCAATTTCACAAAATAGCATATTCAGTACTTTGGTCATTTACCTGTTAGAAGCTGTTCTTCTCACAAAATGAGTTTAAAGTAGCGGCATACATGCCTTGTATCTTAATCTGTCTCCACTAGCTGACATAAGTGCCATGTCTCTAGTGAGGCTAGCATTTTACACTATTGATCAGACTGAAGCGTCATCTCTACTAGCTCGTCACAGACAGCTGAATACCCCTCAGCTCTCAGCTGGCACACTCAGATTGTGTTGGCAGCATTGCATTCTGGGAGTTTTGGCTTTTCCCAACAGCTGGACTCAGTTGATCCGAAGCTGAAAATCAGACAGATAATCCTGTGATGCAGCTGGCTGGTGTGAGAATCTCTCCCATCCTCCACAGTGGTCCAGTTCTGATGTAGAGAGAACAGCTTTCTTGGCGGCGTATTTTGTGGCTCCCCTCTCTCCTGAATAATTCAGAACTCATGAATGGAGCGACACTCTGAATGCACAACCTATCTTTTTCAGGACGAGGATCGGCGCATGGCTGGTGTACAGGCTCGAAAAGAGGAGGAGAAGAAGAGGGAGGGTCACAAGCAGACCATTCATAAGGTACCACTTTGATCTGATTTTCTTATGTTGTGTTTGTCTGCCTAGATTAAGAGTTGAAATATGTAGCTAATTCACACGACGACCTACATCTCAGAGAGTAGATTAACAAGTGTCCTCTGAACCAATGGTGCCCTTCCTCATACACTGACTGTTGCATTATTCTTGGTAGGAGGAAGAGGGTTCAGAGTATTGGATGGAGCTACACAGTGTAGCATTCAACTCCTACATACTGTATTGCTGATGAGAAGTGATTAACAGTGTTTTGTAGTTTGAATCCAATGTATTTTACATTATTAGCCATTTTCAGGGCAATATAACTTTGGGATACAGGTTAAAGTAAGGGTTAAGTGTGTATTTGAACAATAACAACTTCTTCATGGTACTTTTTACCCACCAAAACATACAATATTTAACAGTCTCTCCCCTCTTCTTATGTGTCTTTTAACATATGTTTGATTGATGAGGCTGCATCGGCCTTAAAATAGACTTTTTGGATGCTGACATTGACTTTCAACTTTTCAAATATATCCACATCAGTACAACACAACAAAAGTACCCTTTGGGAACAATGTCTTTGTATCGGGGGGGAGGGGTAGCCGTCCACAGTGGTGCTTTATCTCTAAATGGGTCTGTAAATTACACTTTATTTCTTAACATGGGCTAACATACAGTAGTCTTGTCTTGTACATGCATCAGTTGTACAGTAAATGTGTATATTTCTGTGTGCTAAAGAACATATTGATGGGGCTCCTGCTGTGTCAGCGCTGCAATGGTATCTTTTGCTGAGAGATTGTCTCCATGTGGAACACATCTCCCAGTAACCTAACTCCTGTTAATCCCCAGTGTTGAGAAAATGTTACATTGAATGCTGCAGCCAAGAGTTTATAGTAATAAAGGATTTACTATGATTGATACTGACTCACCCCTGCATCGGGGAGTGGCACATTCCATCACTGAGTGTATTGAAACTACAGCTTGGCCAGGAAATAACAAGTGAAAGACAGTAAATGTGTAGAAATCTTCTATCTTGCAGGGTGGAGAGGTCATGTTTACTGTTGTAACTACAGTTAAATCAAAATGCAGCGGTAACAAGCAAATAAATTGGACCAACACATGCACATACAATTTCAGATCTAACTTTAGTGAGGCGTGGTCAAACCATCTTTAACAGCATACCTCAGAGACGAGCAAGGCAGGAGGTACAAGATTGCTTGCGATTATGTCAAGATAGACAGAGTGGTTCAATTAACTTAGTATATGCTCTCTGTGTTCTGCTCAAGAGAACTGCCACTTGAAACCTTCTCTTTCCTCTGTTGCGTGTGTGTGTGTGTGTGTGTGTGTTTGTGCGTGTGTGCGTGTGTGCGTGTGTTGCCTTCATGAAGGAAAAGCGGCGTCTGGCGATCCGTAATGCTGCGCAGCAGTGGGAGGGCGTCAGGGCCTTCCTGGAGCTGCCACCAACAAATGGTGCTAAAGAAGAAGTTAGTCCAGAGAACAGCCCTGCCCACAGCCCCGCCCAGACCAATGGCCTCGCACAGGAACCTTCTCCAGATGAACCCAGGTACACACCACATCACCAGACGATCACTTCAGTCAAATTGCTAGAACAGTTAGAACTAAAAGAGAGCTGGTGTTTGTTTCAAAGAGAAGTGGGGGAATCAAGTATTTAGACTTAGTTAGACTGTACATGCAGTAATGTAGCTCAATGAATGATAGTTTTTTTTTTTTTTTATCAGGTTTGATTTGATATAAAGTATTCATGTGTCTCCTCGCATGTCAGTTGGAGGGGAAATATGATCTAGGGCCTTGGTACTGACAGGCATGGAGTATCTGTTGAAGAGCATCTTTCAGATACAATTGTAACACCTCAGAGCTGTTGGCAGACAGTTTCATGATTGCAATAATCTGTACAATGATGTCAATGCTGTCTGAATAGACACACAATAGCAAATGAGAGACAAAGCTATAAGGTAGAAGAAGAGAGATAACTTTTAAAATGACAACCATAAAGAAACATCAATGGTGCGGATGGTTTAGCCTTTTAGTTTGTTTGACAGCTGAGATGGGGTAAAGGAAATGTGTTTTTCAACTTAAGATTCTGGGAGAGAGATGCATGAGGGCGAGCCTAGCATGTGTGATTTTACTGGCATGTTGATCTTGATCATTTTGCGTCATGTATGATGCTGTTATTTCTAATCATTCCTGTAATGTATATATTAGAAAGTGGAGAGTTTGTGAAATCTTCGCTCCTACCCTCACCTTTGGTCATGAAAGCTGGGTCATGACCGAAAGAACGAGGTCGCGGGTACTAGCGGCCGAAATGGGTTTTCTCAGGAGGGTGGCTGGAGTCTCCCTTAGAGATAGGGTGAGAAGTTCATCCATTCGTGAGGAACTCGAAGTAGAGCCGCTGCTCCTTTGCGTTAAAAGGAGCCAGTTGAGGTGGTTCAAGCATCTAGTAAGGATGAACCCTGGGCGCCTCCCTAGGAAGGTGTTCCAGGCACATCCAGCGGGGAGGAGGCCTCGGGGAACCCAGGACTAGGTGGAGAGATTATATCTCCACACTGGCCTGGGAACGCCTCGGGATCCCCCAGTTAGAGGTGGTTAATGCAGCCCGCAAAAAGGGAAGTTTGGGGTCCCCTGCTAAAGCTGCTGCCCCTGCGACCCGACCCCGGATAAGCGGTTGAAGATGAGATGAGAGTCAATAAAATGACGTATCTTAAGTGTGATTAAGCTGATTAAAACGTGCTTTAAAGGCTCGCTTCTCCTTAATCTGAGAGAGTTCTCCTATGTTGAGTTTGTTTCTTCTTTTGTTTCTTTCTTTTTTTTTTCAGGCGAGTAAGCCCAGGTTCAGGACCAGAGCGACCATCAGGGGGAACAGAGAGCAGACTCCGCACCAACAGTCGTCCAAACAGCCCACGAGATCCTAAGTAAGACAAAAATGCATGTGCGTGTACACCCTCCCTGCCATATAAGTGAACAGGAAGTTCAAAATAACCCAATCGGGATCCTTAAATTCTAAAAAAATAGTGTTTTGATGTGTCTCACATTGCGGGTGGAAGTGCGTTCACTCAGTCAGTAAAACGTTGAGGTTGGATCGATGCACACTAAACACCCTCAATTGCCGCCATTTTGTCAGGACTTAATTCACACTGCAAAATGGCAGTCAGAGCAACAGCAACCACCACATCGCTGTTCACTCTAAACAGGGATTCTCTTTATAAATGTAATTACAGTTACATAGTTTTCACTACCACTCCACTGTTAACATATATAAAGCTTTTAGGAAAATAAACAAGACGGCACTTACTGGCGGAAATGAGTGTACTGATCATGTCAGTAAACAGCAGTGCACGATTTGAGACACACCATTTGTCAATAGTTAAAGTTAGTAGTAAATTATCTGTATTGACCAGTAACTGTATGAGATACACTCACCGGCCACTTTATTAGGTGCACCTGGTGCTTAATAAAGTGTCAGTGTGGTCTTCTGCTGCTGTTCCCTATCTGCTAGAAAGTATGTGGTGTTGTGTGTTCACAGATGCTCTCCTGCATTCCTCTGTTGGAACCAGTGGATATTTGAGTTACTGTTTTTTCCTTTCCTTTGCCTTTCTATCAGCTCGAGCCAGTCTGGTCATTCTCCTTTGACCTCCGGCTAAAACAAGGCATTTGTGCCAACAGAACTGCCGCTCACTGGATATTTTCTCTTTTCCGGACCATTCTCTGTAAACCCTAGAGATGGTTGTGCGTGAAAATCCCAGTAGATCAGCAGTTTCTGAAATCCTCAGAGAGTCTGGCACCAACAACCATGCCACGTTCAAAGTCACTTAAACCACCTTTCTTCCCCATTCTGATGCTGCTTTGAACTGCAGCAGATCCTCTTCACCATGTCTACATGCCTAAATGCATTGAGTTGCTGCCAACTGCCAATTGGCTGATTAGAAATTTGCGTTAACGAGCAGTTGGACAGTTGCACCTAATAAAGTGGCCGGTGAGTGTAGAAACTGATATTTTCTATTGGAATCTGTGATGATTTCTCTGATGTATTGTAAAATTGAGAAAAGGATCAGTTCACTCAAGTTGCAAAAAGCATGTTCCCTCATGTTATCTTCCCCTACAGAAGTTCTGGTTTAATTTGCCATTGTGACTTATTTATTGCATTACTAGAACAGAATTTCACTCCCACAGATACAAACAAATATGAACAGAATCAAAATGTTTGTTTACAATAACTTCCAGTACAAATCAAAGGCATTTAGCAAACGGGCGAGGAACAAGTGGATATACTCTCATCTCATTCATCTAAAATGTATGTTTGATGCTTTCATATCTAATTAATAACAACAACTCAATTTCACTAATGTAAGGTTGGAGACCTAATTTAAAAGTAGCAATCAGTCCAGCTTGCAGTGAGATGTCGCTCTTTGTAATTCTAGATTTGGTTTATCAAAGATACTAGTAAAGGCGGCACATGGTCTGACTCAATGGATGTAGACTGTTATGTTTTGTTATATGTATTGCTGTTGACAAAGCCTGTGATTGGCCACCTAGTTGGCATTCTTCTCCCCTTTCATTATCTCTAGTATCTATTTTGCAATAAAAAAGTTGCTGATCATTTAAAAGAAATAAAAACAAGCCAGAAAATGTATTTCCCCTAATGCTAATTATTGCAGCCGTACCCATCTTGAAATATTCTTGAGCAACTATGTGACCCCTTGACTTACTCCAGGCTGACCCTGAACTCTGTGAGGTCTCTGGTAAAATCCGGGCGTGTATGTCTAAGATGTCTGAAGACAGTTTTCTTTTTCTACTGTTTATAACATAATGCTGGAAGTGCTCTAAATCAACAGTCTGTGCTATGTTTAATGTGAGCGTAGGTCTCTGATACTCTCTTGCACAAAACTTGGTCCAGGTCTGGATGAGTTATGAGAGGTAGGGCCGAGATAGAAGTTGCTGGGCTGTGCAAAGCACTATTATTATATGTTTCAAAGACGGCTTTTCCTTCCTGCATCAGGATATTAAAATGGCACTGAAGCGCATCCCTGGCAATGGCTTTTCCTTTACAGGTTCTATTACAACTTCAGTCATGTGGATTAACAGGTTATGGTGACGAACAGGACTCACGCTATCCAATCTATCACACTCTTTCGAGATGGGAGTTGTATCGTTTTGGCATGTATTGAATGACAATATAACAAGGGCCTTTACAAACCCTGGCACCACCAGGAACTTGAAAGAGAAACAGGATCTACGACTCAAAGGTCAGATCTTTAAAATACCTGGGAATGAGTACAGTAGGTGGAAAAGTTCATTTGTTCACCAGTGTGTGGGTTTATTGAAGAGTCATAATGCCTACACAGTGTATCCCAGATTACCACGCTGCTGAAGTACTACTAGATGCTGATTAAAATTACATCATCCTCCCCAATGCAGAGCATGAAAGGGCAGATGATGGATGAACTTCTCTGTTTTTATAGGCCTGTGAATGTTGATTCACTCTTGCTATGACATCGCAGATCAGGTCCATGTGGGTGTGAATTCTGTGAAGTTGCAACAGCAGGAGGAGGTTTATTCTTTTGTACCCTGAAGAGACAGTGTACAGTTTGTTGCAGGTCATCCATAATCCTGCTACTTCAGAAACCCAACAAATTAAAGGTGTTCCATTTAGGTCAGGGGCTGGACCTAGCACATCCACACATATGGATCTGCTCAGTGACAGCCTGCATAGGGAGCAGGGTAACATATTTGTGTGGGTGTGTATTTGTGTTTCTATCAGAGTAACAGACTGGGTACCTCTATTTCTTTAACTCCCAGCCTGCTGCTGAGAACTATCGTCTCAGTTACAGACAACTTAATCATTTAAAGTTGTTGTACACTTTTCTTTTTAACACAAGTTTAGAAACATCAGAACCATGTATATGATTATTCTCAAGTTTTTAAATCTGGAAATCGGGGGGGACGGGTGTTCATTTCAATTTGTAAGAACTTATTATTACCTATCCATTACATTTGACACATTGATTTTTAACTATGTTTGTATTTTAGCTTATTGTTCATTGAGGATATCTAAATAATTTTAGTCTCCACAATTGCTATATGTGCAATACTTGTATTGCTGGAATTGAGAAAATGATGCTTTCCAATATCCATATCTTTTCTCAGTTAGATATGGAAAGAAAGCTACACTGCCTAAGAATATAGTTAAAGTAGGGCTGTACTGAGGAGTTTGAGGCTTCATTCATGACATTGACATTGGAATTCTCAAATGCTGCATTTACAACTTTTTGTATGTCTATTTATTCAGTTTATACTATGTATTTCTGCACAATTAAAGATAAAAGATTAGGTTACACTAATATTATTAGTATTATACTATTTGTAGAATTAGATTCCAGTGGTGGCTGCTTAAGATTGTTTCTGATGCATTGGATCTGAACATTTCCAATAACTAACAGGGTCCACAAGTCAAAATGGATTGAATAAAACACAAAGTAGATGCAATCATTTACAAAATTCACAACATGTTTTAATCTATCCTAATATTCTGCTTCATTCCATATTTGTTGGCGTTTAACCTTTGAAAAACAACATTTTCACTGCGGTCAAAACACTGGTTTGAAGGAAGGCACGCACTTGTACTAAGAGGGAGGTGTAGCAGAAATCTAACACCATCATAATTATAAAAACTGAGGATTTTGTTTTGGGGATTTTCAATTTTTTTTCTAGGTGAGCACATGTTGAAAAACATCAATAAGATGCTTTGAATATAAAAAATATAAAATATATGAAATATAATATGAATTAAAAAATGACAGAAAAGGGTGAATGCAAATGTTTATGTGAACCTCCTTCGGCAAATGCAATACCTTCACTGCAACTGTCTCCCTATTAGCTAGAAATTTTCATGCAAAATACAATGTCCCCTGTCACACTGCAGGAATACAGGATAAGCAGTTCCTTTAAGGTAAGAATATTGAAACAATGAAATGACCAGCCCAGAGTCCGGATCTAAACCCCATAGAGAATCTCTGGAAAATCCTTGGCAACAAAGTAATGGCTAAGAAACCCACTACAGTTACTGAATTGTGGAAGAGACTGAAGAAGAATGGACCAAGATCAAACCAGAGCAGTGTGGGAAACTAGTGATGTTTTGTGGGCGCAGATGTGCTGTTGTCATTCAAGCAGTCGATTTTGTTGTAGTTTTTTTGTGCACAGGCGTCGACCCGAAATGCAAAGTTGCATTTTACCAGTGAAATAATACAGACTCTCTCAGGATACATGCAACAGATGTTTTAAACGAAAGAAACAAAGTTGATGTACAATCACAACGGTCTTTGAAATATATTCTGAAGTTTGAAAAACTAAATGGTGTTGCTTAAAATTTGTTCTCTAATTTCGATCTCCAGTGTATGATGTCATCTCTGGTTTCCATTACTTTGCTGACAAATTAGAATGACGTTAAAGTGAATGTTGACAGCACATTTAAAACAATAAGTCATGGCACAATAGCTTGTGTCACTGCCAGCCTGTGACTGTGATGCAGGCCCACGTTTATTCCTATGCGAACACTTTAAGATTTATTTCACCTCATTTCCCCTGAGAGATGGGATTAGGGGAGCATGGCAGTGGAAGAGTTATTACTCAGAAATCCAATAGTGGTGTTGGTGACTGTGGGAGAGATAGAAGGGCCTTTGTACTATTCTTACATTCATTTAAGAAAAGACTTGCTGAGAACCCAAACAGGTGGTTTTGCAGGCACATAATATGAATGAATATGAATATCTTGAGAAAGAAGTTCAGCAGGCTCCTCCAATAAAACCGTAAATCCAAAAGCACCACACGCTGTAGAAACGCACTTCAAAGTAACAGTTTGCAGGACTCAGCGCCCAGGAAGTGCACTGCACCACTAACTGCCACTTAAACCATTTGTTTTCAATTCTTAACTGATGAACGATGACATGCTCTTTTGAAACAACTTCTCATAGAGTAATGTTTCATACGCGTCACTACCATACAATATGAAGGCAATAGAAGACATGTGTATGCTACAAGCCATGTATTTGGGGGGATTAAGTTGTTGAGAGATGACAGATGTCCTTTTATAAACTTCTTAGTGGATTAAGTGAGATACCTCTAATTGAATTATATTCCGATTCAAATAGGCCAGAAAACCCATGAAATTGTGACATACTCTTTGCTTCTCTCAGCTTCAGTTGCTGGATTCATATCACAAGGGGATTCGTCGCCACCTGGCAGCCTTTCATTTGTGATTATGGAGGAACAATACATGACAGCGCAGAGTTTGTGTATGGCACACTTCCAGGCGCACAGAAGTTACTCTCATTCTTTACGTGACTTAGTTACATGCTACGCTTCATCTCCTACACTGCTCTCCAGTTCCTCCTGATTTACTGCCTTTGACAATCTTACATTGTGGAGGCGTGGCGTGTCCTGATGATTAAACTGCCTTTCAGTGTCTGGCGCCTCCTGGTCTATTGCTGGCCAATTCCCATGGTCCTGTCTTGGACTTTGCGACTTAAAGCATTAAAACCCGGTAGTGAAGAAATGTTGAAGTATTACACCTGCTTTCAGTCGATGCTCTTTCCGTTTGAATGCACATTACATTATCTGGAAGAGTGCGCTCATCTTTTAACATTTATGTACTGATGCCGGCTTTTGTAGTGGCACTATTTTGAGGCCTTTCCGTATGTCAATGCCCATGTCATTTCTAGATGTTAGTAGTTTAACCAGAGTAATAATTGACCTTGTGTGTTGTTCAAGGTGTTCTGTCAATAGTTTGATGGATTTTGTTAATCATGGTCTTCGGGGAGAAATACTTCATATGTATTCAGGGATCTTTTGTTGGAGTTTGGCGGTTGGCCACTGGGAAAATTTTACAGCGAGGATGGCTTTGCAGCACCATATTCACTTCTTGTAAAATATCCGTGGCATTCCCCCCATATTCTTCCATGACCATCCCTTGACATTTGAATAACAATGGCTTTGATACAGGGTGCATGTAGGGTGTAAGATGTAATGTGTCTGGCTGCAAATATGATGATTGACAAGGATATTCCCTGACAGTCGCTTGTTTACTGGTTCAGGCTGCATTACATGATTAATCCAGTTGTTGTGTTTACTGGCAAGTGTAATTTGTGTCTCTTTTTGTTAGGTTGTAGCACTCCCAAAGGGTCTTCAAAATCTAACTGAACTAATTAAAACTGACTGAACTCAAACACACACTCAGGCCTCAAAGAGACTTTGAGTTACGTGACACTGTAACAAGCGGACCATACTTCCTAAAAAAACATCCTCACAGCCTTGCTCTAAGCTGGTCCTGCACTCTGCCGTCTCCTGATGCACCTGACGATTCACCTGTCTTTTACACAAGAATCAGTTAAAGTAATTTGAGGCCAAAGTATCACACATCAATAAGCCGATGTCGGTTTATACATGTGATGTTGTATGTTGTGATTATATATCAGCTAAGGGGCGTTGTTCGGCTCAACGCAAATATGCACTGCTTAGTCCACTCATCCATAGTTAGGCCACTCAGGAGGTCTAGCTAACTTTGTTAGGCTATCAGTTTGTTCAATTATTTTTCAGACGCAGAGTGATACTGAATTGTGCAAAGGAATAAGATGTCATAACTGTTGCATGTGGTTATTATTTAACAGCTATGAACTAATCAGATTGCATGATTTTAGCTCCCGGTTTGTTAATGTTGTGAATTCAAACAAATACTTCTTGGTTACGTTTAAGAAAAGATCGTATTGGGTTCAAATAGATATGTTTGCTACATAACTTCAGCTTCACTTTCACATGGGACATGAACGTAAAATGAACAAATGTATTTGGATCTTGGACAGTTCAGTTATGAGAGGAAATAATTTCTTATGTCCAGTACAGAGAGGAGTCTCTCTGGGCTTTCAATCTTAGTGTGCCTTCAACAAAGGTGGCCTTTTATTTTACCTTTACCTATCTACTCATGTTATATGTTGTTTGGTTGCTTGGTTGGTTGTTGTGACCTTGGCTGACATGGTTTGTTGGGAGGGATAGAAGCAGACACACTGTACGGCTGTTGTGCTTTTTCTTGTGTGCCCGTCTGCTAGATTCAATGAAAAAAAAGTTGGGGGGAAAAAAAGGGCCCTTTTCAAAGCAGCTTCAGTGACAGTACATCTTTATTTTGTTTCCTCAAGTATGTACTCTCTATGACTACTGTCCTTTTATTTTTCTTTCTAAGACTCTCACTCTTTTTTTCCTCATTAACTTCTCCAGCACACATTTTCAAAAAATCCGTCTCAACAAGATTCTTGGATTAGAGTTCTGTAATCAAAGGATTAGTCTTCTCGCCACTATGGCTTTCTGTTACGGCGAGATTGGGAGGGTGTGAAATATGAATAGGGGTGATTAGTTCGTTGTCAGGCTGAACTCCAAATGATCAGTGTTGAGTAGCGTGCAGCCAGTAGCCATCTGATGTCCTGCTAGGCTGTAAAGTCCCCTGAGTGTCAGCAGACCCAGAGGGCTGACCCCAAGGGCTCTGGCAGGGAGATTATGTCTCCTTGAGACTAGCCCAGATTCTCCACTCTCACAACTCCATTATCAGGGATGGCCCTTCAGCTGTTATATAGGAGAATAGAAAGCAATTAGGCAGGACAAACAGGACATTGACTAGACCGCTGTTCTGCAGTGATGTTGCTTTTTCAAACAAACGTGAGCAAGAGTTCAGTGTTTAAGGTGTATTGTCGTTGTGCAAGTGCTAGTCGTGCAATATGTTTTTCTTATGTTTTAACTGTTTTAAGAATATTACCAGCTGCACTAGAATTTAGATTTTATGTACATTAGTGTAATACATTTCCCTAAGGGGGCAATAAAGCGTAACGTATCGTAACTATTGTATTGTATCTTACCAGATTATTTTGGCCCAAAGATATTTTTCAAGTTTCACATGGAAACACATTCTGTGCATTCAGCATATCAAGACTGGTTTATAAAGTGTGTGTTTGTATTCATGTGTGTATTTTGCAGGCTTGTGGAGGCAGGGAGCAGCAGTGTTCAGAGCTTGTCCCTCTCTGACAGTCACCTGGCGGAGCTGGATGGAGACACGCTGCGTTTATTTGGACCTGGAGCCCTGGAGGCCCTTGAAAGGGGCTGGGGAGTTCAGACCGCTGGTGCTGTCACTGTAATAACCTTCCGCTACATCAACTTTGACGCCATTGTACCAACACTGCCGCGAATAAGGGTCAAGTTCCCTAATCTATCAGTGAGCAAACTAACCACACACCATAATAAGCTATGTTATAATGATGACATAAATAAGAAAAGTATGTACATTTTTCATTTGATCTTCAAATGTATTTCTAGTAAATGCTGAATGTCATCCAACACCAAACTGCTATGACATGACATAAAAAGTAAGGATTTTGGAGGTAGAACCTTAATCTACTGAATTATACCTGATATTAAACACTGGATCTTGTAGGTCTACAGCATGCCATTAACCTAATGTAAAAAAAATCCCCCAAATTCCCCCTGAACTTGGCAGATAACTAAAGATGCTGGATATCCTGTTGTGGTCATTCTAAACCTCCTGCACAAATAACTCTGCTAGGTAGACGTTTTTCTGGCAGAACTAGTCCCAACCTATTTTTTATTTATTTACAAAATTGTTAGGAAGTTGTGGTAAAGAGGACACTCATTTCAAAGGGAAAGATAAAGAATTAATTTAGCATCACTGCTCATGGTGAGGGCTAAAGCAAGGGCCTGCAATATCTGATATACACATTTATTTTAGTAAGCTGCCTCGTAGCTGTTCCTGCGTGTTTGCAGGTGTTCAGGCATGCCATTTCTTGAAAGCATATAGGTTTTGATTTCTCCAAGGGGAATAAAACTTCTGAGCCCGTCAATCGTTGCTATGATTAACAAAGTGAGTTACAGGTATGAACAAATACACAGTAGCTATACTGTGAAGTTCTATATCTCTGAAACCAACCACCTTTTTTCTGCAGCACCTGATCTTCTTGGAAACCAACATCAGCCGTCTGCTCCAGCTGGCGGCCCTGACTCAGGTGAGACGTCTGGACCAGCTGACCATCCACCCTGAGGGCAACCCGGTTGTCAGTCTGGCTCTGTGGCGCTCCTTCGCCATCTATCGCCTCCACCACTTCAACCTGCAGAGGATCAATGGCCAGGAGGTGAGGTTTTTCTTGCATTCCTCTTGCCACCTTTGTAACACACATAGTAACCAACTCTGAAGTATTAGGTATTACATGCATTATGTATCATGTACAATGAAATGGAATGTGTTCAGTGTACCATTTTAGGAGTGAAACATTTAAAAAAAGAGCAAATTTGGAGGTTGAAGGAACAGTTCAACTTTTTGGGAACTACGCTTAGATTTTTGGTGGAGAGTTAGATGAGAAGATTGATACCACTCTCATGACTGTCTGTTAAATGTAAGGCTACGTCCAACAGTGGTTAGCTTAGCTTAGCTTAGCACAAAGACTGAAAACAGGGAGAAACAGCACTGTATATTGTTTGTTATCCAAACAAAATTTTACTTTACTGTTACCAGCCTTACATATTGGTCAAAGGAAACTTCTGACACAATGGTACAACCAATGACAAAGCTGTAACTCTGTTAAACTGTTTTGAGCTTAGAGATACCCAAATTAACTAATCAATCAAGAATGTTCTGCCGTGTGTGTAAATTCTTGTTGTGTATCTACCTTAGGTGACCATGAATGATGTGATCGCTGCAGAGCGTGTGTTTGGGACACTGGGTCATATAGCCGCCACCGAAACTCCACGTTGCCGGCTTCTCCTGCTGCTAGAGGAGTCCAGGTGAGAACCTGATCTTAGACAATTAACATCAACATAACATTAACTACACTTTAATGACAGGTGTGCACTGTGTCCTGGACTGTGTATGTTTAAATATGTCAAGACTGTGTAAATTCTTACATGTGTGAGTTATAGCTTGTGAGTGTATAGGCTACTGTACATGTACGTGCATGCCTGTGTGTAGCATTTTGTGTGTATACATTTGTGTGCGTGTGTGTGTGTGTGTGTGTTTTTTGTGTTAGACAGCGAGACAGAGCCTGGCACCGAGGAGCCAGGGGAATTAGACTATGTGTCTCAGGGTAAGGGTGGGTACTTGGCACTTCAACACAAACATTCTTCTTTCTTGTCAGCCAAAAGCTCTCGAGGTCTGTCACTCTTTATGAAAAACATCCGCTCAGCATAAAATTCTGCTGAATTTGTCACGCACAAGAAAGGTTCTTAATGACTGTTATTATCTGGTTGGTTATGGGCAGCCTGAATTGTAAAAGGTCAAAAGCAAATATACATACAGTATCACTGTTGCTTCAAAGATTGCATGGTAGAGATTAAACTTCTCTTTTAGATGTAGAGACGAACCGTGTTAACTGACAATGGTTTTCCGAAGTGTTCCCGAGCCCACGTGCTAATATCCTTCACAGAATAATTTTTAATGCAGTGCCGCCTGAGTGATCCAAGGTCCCCGGCATTCAGTCGGTTTTCGAGCCTTGCTGCTTACGTGCAGAGATTTCTCCAGACTCTCTGAATCTTTTGATGATATTATGGTATACGTTATTTTTAAACTGTTGGACTATTTGCTCACGCAGTATTCACAAAGTGGTAAACCTCACCTCATCCTTGCTTGTGATCGACTGAGCCTTTCGGGGATGCTCCTTTTTATACCCAATCATGACACTCACCTGTTTTAAACCTGTGGAATGTTCCAAACAGTTGTTTTTTGCCCCTGTCCCAGGTTTTTTGGAAGGTGTTGCAGGCATCAAATTCAAAATAAGTGATAATTTGCAAAAAAAAAACAATAAAGTTTATCAGTTTGAACATTAAATATCGATTCTTTGTAGTGTATTCAGTTGAATATAGGTTGAGCAGGTTTTACAAATCATTGTATTATGTTTTTAAGTTTTACACAACGTCCCAAATCATGTGATTGCATTACATAACATCACATCTCTCTAAATAACCTCCATTCTGTTGACATAATTATTTGCACAGCAAAATTCATAAAAACCTACTCATCACTAACTGTTGAGCAGTATAGCAGTATGTGAACCCAGTAATGAATTTAAGCTGCCCCCATTGTCCTCAATTGCCCTTTCAGAAAGATGATGCAAATGAACTAGTAAACTTTAGGACAGTTGACTCTCAGATGCATCACTTCCTAATTCATACACTGTTAATGATGATAACTAAGAATAATAGTAATGTATGTGGATAGATAATACCCAACCGCTCAAGGCTGGAGATTATTTTCGAATCAGCACTGAAATCTTAATCACTTCATGCAGAACGATTACCGCTTTAGTCGACATACCCTTTTATTTCACTAAATGCTGTTACATTAGTCCTCTTATCTACCAAAACCTTCCCGCTGGCATGTTAAGTGTATTTTCTGGATAAAATATATTGAAAAAGGGAGAAAACACCTGCAGAAAACACAATGAATAGAGTTTATGTTTCATGTCCCCACCATAGATGATAAAAAAATATGGATGTAGTCACCCATAGGTTTCTGAAAGAGCCAAAATGAAGCTCAATAGCCGCCTTTCCACTAGTGTGCCAGACGAGGGTGAACTCATGCGTGCCAAGGCCAGTTGTATATCTTTTGTCACCTACGATCTCTGGTTGCTCCTGGTTGGGGCTATTTTCCCGTTGATAATGGCCAATCAATTACCCAATGTGGGCAACTCTGGCCTTTGCCATCTCGACTGTCACCATCCTGGCAGTGCCTCATGCTGCATTTCCCCGCTAATCCAAAAATGGGCAAAGAGGTAGAGCGTGGATGGAGCTGAGGGGGGCCGAATGAAGCCGACAGTCTATGCTCGCCTACTGTGTAGGCGCCCACCTGCCACTCAAAGTGCCCAGCCCATAATTATGTAGAACTTTAAGCCTTAATATAATTTAAATAGGTGAGTTAAAAACATTAAACCACCTTCAGTACACTTGTCATTAACAGGGAAATGTAAAGTTGGGCTGTTAACATGCGGCTCTATGGGGATTGACTCACTTTTGGAGCCAGTCTCAAGTGGCCATTCAAGGAACTGTAGTTTTTGGCAGTTCCGTGTTTTTCTTTATTTTTCAGCCCTGGAGGTTGATTCCCACAAAGCCCTTGCGTGTTGCTCAGTGGGTTGTGGGTTCAACATGATAGAATAATTGAGGTGTCATGGTTCCTGCATAGTAGAGTGTGAAGAGCTAGGCCCACACGTCGTGTAAGATGCCTTGGATGTTATTTTACGTGTAACTGCAAAAATTGCTTATGTAAAAGTGGATAATTTGGTTAGGTTTTGAAGAACAAACAGTTATGGTACCACTTGTGTTCTCTTCTGAACAAGACTATCTGCACTCATCACTAGCAAATAGCATCTGCATAAAATGTATCCTACAATTCACTGCCACACGAGGTCCCACTGCTGTAGTTGGTTATTCTTCTGCTTTCAGTGTACAGTGGAAGGTCTAAAGCATTTGTTTCTATAATATAAAAAAAGGAGAATGTTTTCCATGTATTGGTTGTTAGAGTTACAATGTGAATCGGAATGCACCTGCTGTATGTTGTTTAATAACAACATTGCATCTCACAAGAACACCTTAAAATAGTTTTTTATTGGCTATGTTTATAAAAGTTATTCAACAAATTAACCATTATTTAACTTTTGGGTCAAACCCCAAATGAAAAAAATGAACTCCACAAGTGGTGTTAGAAGGTTTCAGACATTTGATATTCATTGCAAGAGCCAATTGACCGAGTTGATCTTTGTTTATCTTATCATAACTGCTGTTTTATCAAGAGATGTTCACACTCAATTACAGTACATGGATTGAATGTGTGCACAACACTTATTTTACTGATGCCCACATGACAGTAATATGCACACACCAACACACACAAACACACACACACACACACACAGAGTTATATCTTCCTTAAGCTTGTTTTACCTTGTTAGTCAGCATGATGTGTGACTGACACATTAATACGTTTTGGTGCACACACACACACACACACACACACACACACACACACACACACACACACACACACACACACACACACACACACACACACACACACACACACACACACACACATACACACACACACACACAAACGTAGCTTATCGTATTTGGAATTTTTGCCTCCAGCCTTCACTGAAAAGACTATTTCAGCATCCTGGCACCGGCCTGTGGAACATGTTGGTGCAGTAGGGTAACACATGACATTTCATACTGATCATACTGACAGCAATATTTGATGTAGCTTACATCACTTTAAAAGTCCTTTACTGCTTTTATAAATGTACAAGAGAGAATTAAAACACTGACATTTGTGGACATATATTCATATTCAAAATGGACACAAGAACACACCTTTGTTACCTTGGTGTCACTCACTATCTGTCACTGCTTCTCTCCAGATTTCCAGATGTCTCCCTTTAATCTGTCTGAATCACTTTTTACCATCTTTACCCTGAAGGAAGCGGCAACTACAATTCCTGTTGGAGGGGCGTGGCCGGCGGGCAGGACTGAGTCCGGAGGAGCTGCGGGACAATGGGAAGCTCGTGGGAGAAGGCCTCAGCAGAGCGCTATTCAACTACCCAAACAGAGACTGCAGTGCAGAGAGCCCTGAGGTCGGCTCTCAACATATTTCTTAACAATGGCTGTTTGGTTTGAGAGACTGCAACAACTAGTAAATGATAGTTTGATTCCCACACCAATCCATGTCTACCAAAAACCAACAGGGTCTTGTTGAGTTGTAGAGTGACATACCTATCTCCTGCTCTTTGTCAGCCCATACATCTTTTTAAAATCCTGAACCAATGAATAGGATTTGATGTTGCATTCATTTTCGCAGTAAATTTAGTTAGCTTTCACAAAGAAGCTTTAAGCTTCCACATCGGTAAACAAATGAATGCTTTACCAAGAGAAATAATTCAACGTAGAAGGCATCAATATCGTATGCCATCATAAATCCAGCGCAACCTCACACAGGAATCCACACTCACCATCCACCCTGTATAATTAGTGTGAGAGTGTGTGCATGTTACAGAAGTTATCCTGTGGGCACCTGCAGTCACAGATATGTTTGACAACATGCTATTGTGTTGTGGTTTAAAAACCATTATGTGCTCCACCATGGCCCACTCTTCATTTCCACTACAATTCATGAATAGCATTTGAGATAACAGTCCACTCAGTAGCTGAGCACGTTGATTATAACAACAAACGGTACAAGAATTTAAAGTAGTGTATCACACCTTGTACATCAACATTTTGGCTACTGTGGCCAGCAGCACAACTGCAGTTGTAATACAATTTCAACCTCCCTTTCACCAAAAGGGTGTGGAGCGGTGCATCTGAGGTTGTTTGTGTAGATCAGGCACTGCAGTATATGGGTCCTCGTTTTGGCATGACATTGCTCTTGCTTTTCTGCCTCTTTGTCAGATCATCAATTTTATTTTGATAACCTGCGTCCACAAAGGAATGGATGCACGTTTTTTTTTATCTGGCATTGATTTGCAACATCAAAGTAGAACTTTAAATTCAACCAGTGGATTAGGATGGCATTATTTTATTTTAGCTTTTAATCCAATCCCATAATGAAACCAATACTAACAATGAATTCATCCTACTTACACTTAAGAGTGAGTGTGTGTAGCCAAAGCCTGATATTGCTTATGCGTCTGTGTCATATAGAACTCCGTTGTTGCTCCTAAAATGTTGACATATAAGGGCCATACTGTTGCATCAGGATGGCATTTTTTTGAACATGTAATCAATTTATCTTAATTCTTCGTAAGTCATCACAAGTAAAGCAGTTTAATGTTGTAAAGTTGTTCAGCATTTCTCTAAAGACATAACTCCAGGAATTTCAAAAATGCCATCTGATACTGAAAGCATATTTTGGCTGCTGTAATTAAGCATTTTGGATGTGACATATTTGTGCCTCCTGTATCAATAATTTTAGTTACATAATAGTATGTACTACATACCTGTTTGTTGACATTCTAAACAATTTATATCTTGCGCCAGTACCGTGATATACCTGAATCTTCATTTCTTCAAATGATGACATCAATGTCAATCATAGCACCTAGTGTGTAAGCTGTACCTTTTCCTGCTGTGATTTTCCTGCCAATTTTCTTGAATCAACATGAGCGATTTTCTGTTGTTCTCCTCACAGGAGGGCACTGCGGAGTCATCGGAGCGTGCTGCCATGATAGAGCAGTACCTCCAGGAGTTGGTCCAAAGGGCATCAGACACCAATCTGAAGGGCGAGGCGCTACACAAGGTCTGGCCCTCCATGTTTGCAGAGATGGTCAAGGACTGTGTGTTGGAGATGAGGGACCGAGCGGCCTTCCGCCAAGCCAGCCTTGCGAAGCTTTCTGAGACCAAGTGAAGAGGACCAAAGGTTCATTCACACACACGTGGACAAAGCTCTCCTGGATCCGTTCATCTAAAACTCATTTTATAACACATCACTTATCACTGACTATCAGTTATTCAAATTGTTGGAAATGGAAAAGGTGTATTTCCCTAAAGATCGATACAACCTGATTCAAAGAAATGATTAGGACAAAAGGCATCTTGATTGAATGTAGATTTTCACTGAAAAGTAAACACACTGTTTGATTCTTCAGTACTTGGAGCTGTAACATACTTGAAGAAAGTCAAAGGGACTTATTGACTCACCGTGCATCGTGGTCCCTACGGAGCATCCTGTGCACTTTAAAAGCTTTCTGAATGAACCCTCTCCACCATTACTGTCATCAGCTGAAAATGACCGCAGTCTCTTTGTCGAGACTAGAATGATTTTTCTGTCTTAAATAATGTTTCATGCATCGCTCTGTCACTTTCTCCTGCCTGACATAACAAGAAGGGCACAAACAAGGAATTTTTTTGTTTACCACTGATTTTCTGTATTGCACTTAGTATTAAAAGATTCTGTATTAACACTCAGTTTGTGTACATGGTTTTTATGATTGTTTTTTTTTTAAAGTCTGTCTACAGGAGTGAAGAAGTCCCGTCTTTCTTTAATCGGGCATCAAATTGGTTCAGATCAGTTGTTATGTAAGGTGGGAGTTTTCCACCCGAGTCCCCCGTTTAAGGTCCCATATTGTAGAAAGTGTGATTGCCATGTCTTTTTTAGATTATAGAGCAGGTTGGGGTGCTATATAAATAATGTGAAAGTATCAAAA
Organism: Echiichthys vipera; assembly: GCF_963691815.1. Taxonomy (NCBI): domain Eukaryota; kingdom Metazoa; phylum Chordata; class Actinopteri; order Perciformes; family Trachinidae; genus Echiichthys; species Echiichthys vipera. The sequence continues at coordinate 12,654,497 of NC_139826.1, forward strand.
TGCTCAATCCACAGAGAAGAGCACTCGGCCCATATTCATTTAAATGAGCCGTCAGGACTTCTGTATGGTTGTGATGTCACAACAATACTATATATAGGTAGAAAGCAGTGTTGTGACGTTCAGGAAGGAACCAAATCTATTGAACGACTCTTTAACACGAACGATAGGAACCTTTTTTACTATGCACATATCACATGACGTTATCTGTGTTGTCCACACTGCCTTGAATGTTTGTGTTAAATTATTTTGGTTAGATATGGAATAAGACATTGACTGGTTCAAACATATTTTTAGGAAAAGAGATAGCATATTTTTATGTCCAGAATTACTTTGATTGTTAAAAACTATATTTTGAATGGAAAATTCTTCATTCTCAAATAATACTGGACTATACAGAAACCACAAATACAAACATTTTAAAGAAAATCTGGAAATCATATACAAACTTTACATGAACTTAAAAATAGTAAAGCAATAAAACTAGTGAAATTTGTAAAGCCTTGTACACATATTCAAACTCAGATATCCCACCAATAGAATATATATTGGTAGTATGTTTGAAGAATTCTGATCCAAAACTTAGCCTACCATTCCTCCCATTGATAATGTCCCAGATAAAATGAGCTACCCCCAGTCTGGCTTTTTAAAAAGTCTTCTGAACTGCTCTTGGAAAGGAACAGAACCACAAAATCCGGCCAAAAATCATATCTCTAGTAGAAAGTGCAGCAACAGTATTATTATCGTAAATGCAATACAATAAGGGTGCAGACGCAGAGACCACGGATGTGAAAAACCTGGAAAGGCTGACCAATCAGAGCAGACTGGGCTTATTTTTTGGGGGGGTCTTAAAGAGACAGACACTAAAACTGAGCGTTTCAGAAAGAGAGTGAATACAGATATATTCAGACAGACAGCAGGAGAAATCTGTTTTTAACATTAAAGCATGTAAACATGTAACATGTACATGTGAGAACCTGAAAAGGAGCATAGTATGGGACCTTTAATGCTCAAGGTCCTCTCTCAGACCTGACAGTCACTCTGAAGGACAGCATAATCAACACCTCATAGACACTGTGTGTGCTAGCAGGACCAGAAACCATCAAAAGACCCTCTGGGTTGCGTAAAATCAGACTGGAATGTCCCTGAAGGCGTCAAGGCTTTACCAGTTTAACACCACCTGTTCCCTCTCCCCTCACTCAAACTAGCCCATACATTTTTTAACCCTTATTTAATCAGGCATGTGAGTGGAAAATACAGCACTGTCCTGGAGGAGCAACTGCAGGGGGATGGAGTGTCAAACAACATCACACACACCCCAGGGAGAAGACTGGCACTGCTGTCCAATGTCATTCACTCCAATGGACACCAAGGCCTTGCTAACAGGTATTTGACCTGAAGAAGAGAAAAACATTAGGTTGTATATTACAAGTTTGTCTCTTGACTGTACTGGGTTGTTGTTTTCTGGTTTTCAATGGTGACCATTGGGTCCATGTAAATCATAAATAAATCATAGAGTGTGGTCTATACCTACTCTGTAAAGTTTCCTGAGATAAATTTGGTCAAGATTTGGCACTATAAATAAAATTGAATTGAATTGAATTGAATTGACCGATAGCGCTCAAATATTTTTTGTTTTTCTATCTATTTGGGAATGTTCAATCATCCAGGTGGTACACTTGATGGAGAAAGTTGCTGATTTAAGGTTCGCTTGTCCCATAAAGATCTCATACGAACATTAAAAAATAAATGCCATTTTGTATTTTCTTGGACAAGAAACCATTCGGTGCAAATGTCTGCTGTCAAAAAGTTACAGCAAGTTGATTTTGTGGAACTCTGCTTAACAACATCACATTGTGCTGACACATTTTGTCAACCCTGTGGGTTGACGTCTTCACTGACTGACAGAACTCCATGACTGGTGACAGCATGCAGATGCAGAGACAGAGAGTGAGAACAAGATCTCATCTCTAGAAAGTCACACCTCAACACATTAACATGAAGTCCATGTTTCTTGGTAAATACCCACAATCAATCTGTTGCTCAAATTATAACCAGTATTTGTTCTTGGCAGAGTCTTATATTGGCATTTTTTCCTGACAGGGCTCCATACCTCAATGACTGTCAGGGCATGACAAACACTGTATACTGTATTTAGCAAATGCGGTCCTGGTACAGGTGGGGCTTTGTGATAGTGATGTCAGGAGTCTCCATCCGTGTATCCATATAATCAAATATGGAGATTGCCATGATGACTTGATGCTCATGCTTCTGATTTGAATGAACCTGTGGTCTTACTTTCTAAAAACAGCACAATTGAGAGTAAATTGTTGCTTCTGTACAAAACTTTTCTTCTTTTTTTTAAATTTTAGCTTCTAGTAGTTGATATACAGTGATGTACCAAAACTATGTCCTATTACTGATACTACAGTGTATACACCATGTTGGAATGACAGTTTATAAAAGATAATGCACTACAGTGTGCACCCATGAATGACAGCTTTAGTTTTGGAAAAAAAAGATGTATTTTCTTCAGCTGTTAGTAGCTCCTTCATTTTTGTCATCTCTTGCATTTAAAAAATCAAGCCATTATAGAATGCTTGCAGAAAACAGTGTGGACTTAATGCAAGAGTTAACAAAAATCGAAGAGCTACCTATAAGTATATGTATATACATACTGTATATTTGTACATCTTGTTACATATTAACCATTAATAGTAACTGAGTTAGTTAGTATAGAGAAGGATTAGTGTGACCTCTTGGTTACAAGACTCCACTTACCACATGGTTTGGCAGGAATTCAGGGATTTAAACAGTAAACAAATGGATCTATCGTATGTATTTTGGAGGGAAAGATACCTCATTCATCAATTAATCGATGAGTTAAGTAATTACATTCTAAGAAGAAGAAGAGGAAGAAGAAGAAGAAGAAGAAGAATTCCTTTATTAGTCCCGCGAATGGGGAAATTCAATTTTCACTCTATTATTTTTCATGTTACACACACACAGGCCCGAAATACACACACATGCACAGTCAGGACCTATATACATGCAACTAATGGAGAGATGTTAGAGCGAGGGGGCTGCCAGTGACCGGCGCCCTGAGCAGTTGGGGGTTCGGTACCTTGCTCAACAGCACCTCGGCAGTGCCCAGGAGATGAACTGGCACCTCTCCAGCCACCAGTCCACCCTCCATTCATGGTGCAAACAGGGACTCGAAACAGGAACCGTCCGGTTCCCAGCCCAGTCACCTATGGACTCGACCACTACGGCCCCCAGTCACAAGTCACAAGCTGTTTTATAAATTGTTACAAAATGTATCGATTTTAAAATGCAATTACACAAGTACAAAATTCTACTGAATCTTAATCACTGACACTGACTGTGCATGTTTTTTTCAGTTAATCTGAGTTATCATGTTTATTAAAATGGCCTTCATCAAACTTGGGCCACAGATGAAAAAGTCATGTGATAAATCAATGCAGTACAACATCATTGTAGGCCTCGGCTCTGTCAATGCACAGTGGAGATCGGCCAAGAAGGGCTCAGGTATTGAAAAATTGATAAAAAAGTATTTCCATGTTTGTTGGACCCATGCCAGTTGTCATAATAATTTTGTACACAGGAGGAGGTCGGAGCAAGAAGAGTAAGAAGGGCGACAGCAGCTTTATTGCATGGACTGGAAAGACTAGGATCATGCAATATTATCTTCACAATTTGTGTTCGGGTGAATGACGAGATATAAACCTAAGTGCTGGTTTAGAGGCTGCATTGTCTAGGTTGCAGACATTGCTGCCAATTCGTTCCCCCTCACAGGACCGACTATTAGTTTCTCCTGGAATGAACCAAGTGCATTGTTTATTGTTAGCCGTGCACTGTAAAAAATCAGCCATCTGAAACTGTCATTTCAATTTGTTTGGAGATTTAAAATCACGTTTTTACTCAAGGAAACATGAAATCTGAAAACATAAATAAACAACACCTTTGACTTATTTCTAAATGAACCATTTTTTCTTTCTTTTCTTTTTTTATTACACCACATTATTTTAGTTAGCAGGCCAATAATCTGGTTTGGTCAAATATTACCAGCCATAGTCATATTACACATTCATTTATTTTTGCATATACTGACATAACATAGATAGACATACAATAGATTATTCTGTTGAAGTGGGGTTTTTTCAGTGTAGCGTGTGTCCAGTGGGACATCAGTGCATATTTTTGTCCAGTGTCAGACCACGCTCCCCTCTCCAAACCTTGTCTGTAGAGGCCTTCAATGGGTCATCCGGAACGGTAGTTCATTAACGATGCTTTAATTGGAGGCTTGTTTGCCTCTGAAGGGTTTGGAAACATTGGGGTTAAAGGCAAATTCCTGAGCAGCATCAACATCTACGCACCAGTGCCGACGGTTAGTGGGGGCAACAGCAGGACCAGCTCTCCTGCAGATACCTGGAGTGACATATACTGCACATGGATGGGCAGATGACTTTTGTCTGTACAGACTTGCATTCGTACACACATTGACACAGTGATAGATTTCACAGTATTTACAGATTACATTTGGCTACATAATGAAGCAATTGTCAAGCCAGCGTGTTTACAGACAATGGCTGTAATGAGCTGCATACTGTATGTTACGCAGTGTGGTGTGAACCACTGAACCGTGCACAGCTCTGTTTTGTTTTGTCAAAACAAACTAAAGAGAACAGTAAACCAAACCTTTTCAGTTTATGGATTTGAGAAAGTGAATGTCAGTGCCCTGGAGAAAAATGTCATCACACTCCCCTTCTGTAAGCTGTAATACGTGTGCACCATAGAGACTACTTGACCATCCATGTCGTTGGTATTTCTTTGTTAAACATCTCAGCTGTTCTTTGCTGAATGCAAAGAAAAAGTTTGATGTAACTCCAGCAGAATGCTTTAAAATAATTGTTTTTCTTTGGTGCCCTTTTTGGGTCACAGAGCGGTCTTATTCTGGACCATTAAAGTGAGCAGTAACTCATCCCACAACAGGAGTGGGGATTTTTTGATTTGGAAAAACTGACCCTTTATTCCTGCTGTATTTCAGTTTTGTATGCCACAGTTAATCCAAACATGAGAGAAGCACGTTTACTGGCCTCTCCTGTCTTGTGTTATCCCTTACGGAGTATAAGTAAGTGATTTCAGGATTTCTAGGCTTTTGAAACCCTAAAAAGTCCCTTAAATGTCTCAACCAGCAGAGTTGCCAGATGCAGTTTTGGCTGCCCTTTAGGTGGTAAGTGAGATCATTCACCTACCTGTGGCTCAAATATGGACATTTTAGTGTGAGCGAGATGAATGTGCTCTCTCTTTCTTCCACGGTCTCTCTTTCCTTAACATGCAAGCACGGCCAAACGCGCCACTCATGGAGTGGGAAAAGGAGGAGACACACACCTACATATTTACATGGCACACATACGCACGAAGAGAGAGCGGTGGTTGCGACAGAGGGCGCAGCAGAGGTTGTTTTCTCCCTGCCGTGTCGTTTTCCAGCTTTCTGTCACTCCGCGTCTTTGTGCGTAAAGGCGGTATCACCATGATGACCAAGGTCCGGAGATTCTGCTGCGCCAGGATTTGATTCACAACTCTGGATAAGGATTTACTGGTTTCAATGGCTCAGCACAGTCTCTGGAGGGAAACCCTGAATTTCCACCTGGATTAATGTCTCGACCATGAGGATACCTGCGCTTGGACATGAATCTGTGAACGGTTAGAAAGTACAGTAAAGTAACATTTAAACTTTACCCGCATCAATAACCCATGGGTACGTTGACATGATAATACGTGTGTTGTCATGTTGATGATTAATTATTTAATTATAATAATTCGGACTTTATTCTATTCTTTCCCTACTATATTCGCATACTGTGTGTTCTGTGTGTTTATCTTCTGGCTTGGATGCATTGAAGTGTGCAGGACTTTTTGACCACCCTGTCTGGTTCACTGAACTTAATTTAGACAACCGGACTGAGTTATATAGTCTGGGGGTGAGGGGTGAAAGTCCGTCCCTAACTGGACCTCAGACCTGCTGTCTAATGGGGCAGCGGTTTTTCAGCAGGGGGGCTCCCTCATTAGGAGTCAGAGGTCAGAGAGCTCAACTCACATGGTCAAGTGGGTACAAGTCGTTTACTCTTTCCCCCTGAGTCAGTGTCTTAAGGGACTGTCGGGCACAGGGGTGTAGGGGCAGGATGTTGAAATTCATGGGATATGTATGACACACAGGATCAGTAAAGATATGTTTTATTTATTCAGCACAATGACAAAAGTTATAGTTGAGAAAACATCCAGAAACATCCAGCTAGATACACACATCACAAAATTGCATGATTTAGATACAGTTGTGTATAATTTGTTATTTTTTTGTTTTTGTGTTTACCCATTTTTCAGCAACTTGAAATATTTTAAACATTTGCATCTTGTCCATAAAATATATCATTCTAAGTAAATGATGGTATGTTATCCATTTTTGATGAAAACCATTCATGAACATCAGACCAAAACACGTAAGTGTATGAACATTTAAAAAATGAATGGTTTCAGTTTCAGAAGAACAAAAGATGCACATATCCACTTCAATTTGAAAACTTTTGTGTGAAAAAAAATCACTAACAGGGTATATTGCTGATGCTATTAAAATGGGTTCCTTTGACTTAATAAGCTGTAGAACAAGATACATCAAAAGAAAAGGACTGCCTCCTTAGACGGACCATACACATGATGCCATACAGAGCATGAGTTCTCTCCCCATAACTTTCACTTTCAAGTCATACAATTTCCGTTTTACTACTATTCACAATTTGTATTTTTGGTAATTAACAGATGACATTGTCCAGGTGGATAGTGGTCTAACAGTTCCTTTGTGTTAACAGAGAGCATTTGTGTTGAACATGTCTGTACCACTCAGGTGTATGCTAATGTGAACTTCTCTGTTTTCACTCAAGTGTCCAACTGTAAGGATTCAGGAACTATGCAGGCAGCCTGCGTCTGGATTGTCAGGTAATATTGAGAGATTGTTTCAATTATGGACTAATTATTTCTCAGACTTTTTGTATTTTAATGCAGACAAATCCTATTTTCATGTAATTCAACTGTGTCACTCTCTGATTACCCATTAATATTTAAATTTACAAATATTTTATTAGCATCACAATGCTATGTTTATTCATGATTCTAACCCAATAAGTAAGTATCACCAGTAACCACTTGTGTCTGTTTCCTGTAGAGCTTCTGTCCTCCTGCTGCTGCTTTGTTCAGACCTCCTTGACTGCCAACACACAACCGACCACAGGAAGGTGAGCAGCAGTTGCATAGTGCTGCTACTGAAAAAAAAATACTCAAAATAATGTGTGCTCTAGCATGAACTGTTTGACATGATGGTAGACCTCCCTCAAATATTTCCAGGGGTTTTTCTTTTTCTTTTCTTTTTAAATATCTATCAGTCTAAACGCATGGTTGGCAAAGGCTAGTGGAACACTCTTCCAGTGGGAGATGGCATGCATGATCGTGTCTTGTTGGCATAGCCGCCCTAAATTACAGCTTTTCATTCTTGCTTCTGTCCCAGTATGTATTAACAGTGAGATTTTTTCCAGGGGCAACCTGAAACGGGTGCTAATCTGTTTACTTGTAATGAGAGCATGAGTGGAAAGTTCTGTTGATTGCAGTGAAACAGAGAGGGCTTATGTCAGCTGTCAGTTACCCACCTCTTGACCTCTGGGGCCACAGGAACCACAGGGAAGAAAGTAGTGGATGCTCTCCTGGATGAAGCGGACTGACCAATCAACTATCCAGTCAGGTTAGAGGGGGCCTGTTTCCACAGGGAGTCCAGCTGTGTGACCTGTGGTTGACCTGAGAGATGACAGTGGCATTGAGTTACAAAGACTGAAGCAGGGTAGAAGAGATGGTGGGGTGTCTGAGGTCTCTCTGAATAGCTGCACAGGCTGATTGACAGGAGAAGAACTTCCTGCCAACTCTCCCTAGCGCTTCTGTTTTCTCTTTACATTTGCTAAAAAGTCAAAAGCAGCTGAGCTTTTACTACGACCATGTGTTTGCCCAGAGAGGTTGCTGTGAATGGAGACAAAGTGCTCCTTAAAGAGTAGGATTTCAACACGGCTCCGCGGATAAAGCCGACTTGGCTCAGAGCTTCCCCTGGCAGCTTCCTCAAACAGAGAGTGCAGTGATCACTGCTAATTCATCCCTGGCAAAGTTGCACAGAGGGATAGAGTCAACAGTGAGAAATGCAGGTAGCCAATAGGGGATACGCCACTAACAGACACCCACTAATCAGCCAAATCAGGGCTTTATAACAGTGAACAGAGGTTGGTTTCATGGACAGTGGTAGGAGGAGGAGGGGCAGGATGGTAATGTTGAGGAGATGAGGTCACTGACTTGAGCTGATGTACAAGGCCATGATCTGGAGGGATTAAAGTGTTGTTGATGGAGGCTTTCCATCAATTCCTGGTATTCACTTTATGTGGCACTATCCAACTCTATTGCACTCTATGGTGTCGCTAATCTTGGTTGTTTCATCACCATACAGGTTGCTCAGAGGGCAGAGCCCCAACAGGAGTTCAGGACAGAGCATGGAGAAATTCAGGGCTCTTGGGGCACCTGGGGGTCCTGGTCCACCTGCTCCAGGAGCTGTGGAAGAGGCGTACAAGAGCAGAGCAGGCCCTGCTTGCCTGTTTACACTCCATCTCAATACCCCTCCAGAAGAGATGGTGTTCACCCCCAGCAACCAGGCCACGTCATTTCAGCCCTGCGGCCAACAGTTTCTCTGCACCGCAATGCAGGCAGGTCCTCCAACAGCAGCAGCCGTGGAGATCTGAGGGAGGAGAAGGAGACCTGGCCTGGTGGAAGGAGGTACTGTATCATCCTGCATAGGGTGATGGGATTGATTGAGCTACAGGATCACTTTGCTTACAACTGAATTTACCAAAGCAGTGTTTTTTATTTTTATATTTGGAGGAAACAATATAAACGGAATAAAGAAACATATGCTGACAAATTTAACTTCCGTCCAAGGCACTAGCAATCAATACATGGTTTGAAGAGAATCAAAATGAGGTTTATGATATTCTACATCCTTCACCATTAGATCTTTTCAAGTTGTGTTTTACATTGTGCTCTCCACCACCACCATCAACATTTCATTTGAACCTGACACCTATCAGTAGCTTCAGACATAAGGTGCTCTGCAAATAGGTGCAAAAGAGTTAGTAATTTTCTATTAAATATTTTATTGTAATTGATGATCATTTATTTAACCTGAGTGTTACATTTAGCACTGTGAAAGAAAAACTGTCACCATCTATTGGAAGTAATTTGACGTCAATGAAGAGCGTTTTTCAGTAGTGTGGCTCTTGTCTTTGTCAAGATCAGCAAGTATTTAGAGAGCCTGTACGGCCGTGCTGCATGCTGAGCAGCCTGGTCTAAAAGTGACTCTGTGGGCCATCTGACTGCCCTTCAGTGCAAAGCTAGTCTTTTATGGATGTAGTCAAAGGCTCGGCTTGTGCTTGGCAGCTTTGTGACCTCCTTCCTGTTGTGCTTGCTTTTAAACAAATAGCATATTGACAGCTGAGTAAGGGGGGGGGGGGGGGGGGGTGTTTAAGTCGGAATCTAAGGAGCCAAATAACGACAAAAGCTCACAGAATTTTGCTACTGGGATCTGGACGCTTCTCAAAAGTTGTGGTTCGGTTGAAGAACCCTGACTGTTTGGCAAAAGAAGACATTTAGCTAACAGATGAAACAAAACAAGGTGTGGATCCAAATATACTGAATGGCATCTGTTGTATAACCTCTGGTTGGTTTAAGGAGGGTCAGTAAATTATCTTTCCTTTAGTTTGACAGACGATAGGTAACTGAATTAATCTCTGGGCTAGTTAACAGAGAAATGTTGGTGACAAATAGTACACAGTCATTGGTTTAGTTGTTGATTCCCTCATGTTTGTTTCTTCAGGAGGGTCACTCACATCAGCCCGGGGAGGTATGGCTATGGGAGAGCTCCTTATGTTGCTCAGTTGCAGATGGACAGAGGCCAGGGATCTGGGGCGGCTCGCCTCCACAGACAGAGACGCTCTCCTGCAGCTGATGGTCACCACCCCACCACTAGAGGTCATGGGGGCCACAGGTCAAACAACCTGGACCCTTCCAACAACCTCCATCGCTACAGCAGACCCTACATGCAGCCCAGGGCACAGCAGCCCCAAAATAACCAAGTCTGGGCCCCCCTCTACCAGCCTGGTTCAGCCAACCAGCCTCAGGTCCAGCAGGAGCCACAATCAAGCAGCCAGATGTCTGGACCGCAGCAGCACCAAGAGAGACCGTACGACCCCCTGCCTAGTTCCTTCTGCACAGGGGAGCATACTCACTACAGGATCTGCAACAGTAATGTATGCATATCTGCACCTTCTTTTTCTTATTCTTAGCATACTGGCATTGGCATTTAATTGATAAATAACATCACAGATTTTCCTAATTGATCTGATTTTTTATTGATTCTTTTATTTTGTTGATTAATCAGTGGGTGGAATAAAAAGTATGTATCACTTTTGTAGTATTTATTTAGTTATATTCTACAAATTTTGATGTAAGAGTAAAAGATAGAAACATAAGATTTGAGTTTTTTACACAGTGCAACAGTGATGAGTTTAAGTGTACAGGTATTGTATGTGTGGCGACAGGGATATAAAGTTTACAGTAAAAGCCTACTGTAGGTATGCAGCGCCTGTGGGGTTCTGGGCATTGACCAGTGATGCAAAAAAAAGGATGGGTCTAAATTTCAATTTTTAAACTTTATCCAAATGAAGGCAACATTTGCCTGGTGGCTATGCAGTAATTAGGCACTGTCTCACAAGATTTGCCTCCTGTCACCTTCTATTCTCTGCAAGTGAAGAGGCGAATAAAAAATTTGCTTCTGGTGGCAAATTAAATTTTACTTTATGACCAGCGAAGTAGCAGCCTCAATCAATAGCTCCATCAGCATGTGATTTGATATGAATTGCTTAAAAACGGTCAATGTGACAGAGATGGGTCAGGATATTTAGTGTTTACATGCCGTGGAGACATGTACGTGGAGGAGGAGATCATTATTGTACTTTCTCGGATCCCTCTTTTCTTTGTCCCCAGCCTACAGATACAAAACAACAATGAGGGGCTGCTTGGCACAGCATCATATCAGTTGAAAGCTACTTGCTACCTAGCGAGCATTCACACACTCAACGCAATGAGGAGGAACGTGGCACAGGACATTTGTTAGCCTCCTATAGAACTACATTTTTGTTCCAAAACTGTACAAACCAAACATTTCTTAGAATTTAAAGCTATTTGATACTTACACAAAATATTTTCCCCCTGTCTACTAATATTGGTAAAGCTGTTGGCTCATAGCATTTAAACCCCAGCTGTAAAGTGTGTGGATGGGCTTTGCTTATCTGATCCAAGGTTATGGAATCCCTCCTGTGCATTCAACTTAATTGTGAACAGTGTCAGTTCTGTATATTGTCTCTGATGACACAGATATTCAAGCAAAATAAAGCAGACCAGGGGCTTGTTTAGACAAAGAAGATATGGGGGGATGTTAGGGAGGTTGACTTACACTGGCAAGCCCTCATAAATACTGGAATACTACTTTTAGCAAGAAAGACTGAGCTGCAAGCACAGGGTTAAAACTGTTAAAACAGAGGTCATCTGCAGCACTCCATCAATGGCTCCAGAGCATGACAATGAGAAATGTGAACTTGCCACAGTTACAAAAGGATGTATCTGCTGGACTCTGTCTTTGTGGAAAATAAATGTATGTGTGTGTGTGTGTGTGTGTGTGTGTTTGGTCCATTTACAGGCCTGTCCTCCATCCAGCAGACACATCAGGGCTGTTCAGTGTTCTTCATACAACAACCAGCCTTTCATGGGAAGATTGTATGAGTGGGAACCTTTCAATGAGGGTAGGGTATATGTATATGTACAGTGTATGCATGTATCATTTTTTTCCTCTGTGGACCCCGGGAGTAACAGTTAGCTTTTGTGCTTGTGATAGCTAACGTCAGAAAATTAACAAATAAGCAAAGAATTACATAGTTTTAATAAATACGTCAAATAGTGAAACTGTAATAATCTTGTGGCTTCATGAAAAATAAGGATAACGTTAATCTACAGCCATGCTAGCTGCTCTGAAGCTGTAACATTACTTAGGCACAGTAGTGCTTTGCGCTAACGTTAATATCAGCATGCTAGCTGTAAAAACAAATCTCTGTCTGTCTGTCTGTCTGCCGTATTGTCATTCACACAATTAAAATTGCTACAATGCCAACGTTTAGCTTCACCATCTTAGTTTAGCATGTTAGCATGGTAACATTTTCTAATTGTCACTAAACAACAATTCGTCCCAATAGACACTTCACTCAAATCCACAAATATGTAGTAAAAATATGGCGATCACCAAAGACAGTAGGCTTTATCCTGTGAGCACCATGAATGTACCAAATCTCATGGCATGGACTAAAGTTGTGGACTCACCAACCGATCAACAGGCCAACATTGCTAGTCCTATAGCTACGCCAATTACATGGCGTAAGACATAACAAATAACAGCAGTAAAGTCATGAAGTTTGTGTGTGAAAGTTTGTAGAAATGACAGAAAACGTGTAACCACAAAGGTCCTGCTTAACGTTCTGAGGTAGTCAGATCCTGACCTTAAGATTACTCTAGGCCACACATGTTTCCCAATAAATCACATTTTCCATGTCAGTTGCCTGACCTGTGATCTATATGAACTATGGTGTGGTGTGATGTAAGCGCTGCAGTATGTCACCTGTCTGCACGCTCACTGAGAAATGTTCACCCATACAAACTCTCTGACGTTACTCACCTGAAGTATCCAGGCAACAGTCAAAACACCTCGTGAAATGTAATTTCTCTGAAAACACTAATGGAAATAACAGGCTCCAGATTAATATCCTGTCACACCCATGTGTGTTTTGAGATCTCGTCCTGTGCTGTAGACCTTGACTGACGGGTAACGCAGATGTAAAGATTAAATAACCTCAGGTAAACGTAGGTTGAGTCTGGATTGTTTGACACACATCTTGAACAATGATTAAAAATGATCATGTACATCTGTTTAAGAAATACCATTCTTTTGGGCTTATAGTATATCTAATTTATAAAGCACCTGAACAAAATGTAAAAAACAGGGATATGGGGGCATATTCAGAAAACATCTAAAGGCTAAGAGTAGGTCCTAACTTGCTGATTTAGTAATAACTCCTAAAATTAAGTTGTGTTTCACTCCTAATTTTAGGACTTCTTACTTTTTAACCCTAGAACACTATCGCTCAAATTCATAACACCATAACTAATGATAATGGTGATTTTTTACCAGAGATAATACACCCAATAAAAAGTACTTGGTTAAAGCTGTTTCAACTCTCCACTATTAGACCACGGGAAAAACGAGGTTGACCGGCATCTCTCAGCTGTCTGTCAGGAGGATTTTGCACCAGATGCCCTATCCAGACCCCACATAGTGCGGCAGTTCATTCACTTCCCCATTGAAGTGTTTCTGTCATAAATTCACTCTTAGGGTCTCATTCCCCCTCATCCAATCACTGTGGGCGTAGAAGGTATGAACATGATGTCATTCATAGCAACAAGGTCAACCGCACCCTCTAGTCTTAGCTTAGGAGTCCCTCCTACTCCCTAGTAAAAGTTGGTCTCAGAGACTTTGGGAATTGGTTTTAATCAATTACTCTTAAGTAAGAAGTTTTAGTGCTCCCTAGGAGAACTCTTTGGGCTAAGATAAAATGTTCTGTGAATACGGCCCCAGGATCGTTTGTGGTCGCTCACTGTTGTTTTTGTGTCATTAAGTGAATCGCAAATATATTTTATTGTTTGTTTCTTCTAACTTTTGTGCTATCATTTGATGCTCTGCCCGTGCACAGTATATTACGAATGTACTTCCAAGGAACTGACTTTGACTGTGAACCTTTCTGAATCATTCTGAATTTGTAAAGCCCACTTATCTGCTCCTTTGGGGCACTTAAAGATCCCATATTACCCTCATTTTCATGTTCATACTTGTATTTAGACTTCTATTTGCTTTAATCTTCAAACATTATTTTTTTCTCATATTGTCTGTCTGAATATACCTGTATTTACTCTCTGACTGAAACACCCGAAAAAACCCAGTTTGCTATGATTGGTCAGTGTATCCGGGTCTTTTGCATCTGCGCTCTCTACTTTCTGTCATTTCACTTTCTACCTATACTGTACATAGTATAGTTGTGACATCACAATTGTACAGAAGTCCTGATGGCTCGCTTAAAGGCACAGTTTCTGAATACGGGCTGTGGATTGAGCATTTGATACTTTCACAGTATATACTGTAGCACATCAACCTGCTTTATGGTTAAAAAAAAGACATGGAAATCTCACTTTTTTTTTTATTACAAAAAACACCTTCTTACACATTCTCTGTGTTCTTTTGCTATGAAGTTTTTTCAACACTGCTGCTATACTGCTATATTGCCATGAACTGCAGTTTTAAAGCAGTGGTTAAGCAACAAAGCAACCAAAAAACAAACCAGCTAGATAGCAGTCCTGTGTATTGCTTGTATTATTAACATGGTAACAGAATGTTACCCTGTGCCCTGCATGATATGATTTGTTACCGACCTCTAAACTTTTGTGACATTAAGTATGTGAGGTCCTGTGCTTGAATATTCTCATGCTACAAAAAAGGTCCAGTTATTTATAATTCTCAATGTGTATTCACTGTGCTCTACAAATGTTCCTATTCCTTATATGTCACTGTCACATCGTTACAAAGAATTCATTGTTAATATGTGAAGTATGTAAAGATTTGTAAAAATGTACATTGACTTGTATTATATGCTGTCCATCATATGTATTTTTATTGTCTTTTTTCAGTTCCTGGGGATCAGCATTGTGAACTCAACTGCCGGGCCATAGGGTTCAGGTTCTACGTGCGACAGTCAGAGAGGGTGATCGATGGGACGCCATGTGGGCAGAATGATACATCTCTCTGCGTGGCGGGAAAGTGTTCGGTAGGCCTCCTCATGAATAATTTTTTTATTTCAACCTTTTAGTCACAAGCCAGTGTCTTTGCTTCCTTTATCTTATAACTGTCCCCATTTATACCAGATCCATGGTGTTTATGTATACTAAAAATAATGCTTTTACATGCTTTGCAGAAAATGAGCACAGAACATGAGCTTCATCAAGCTTTGTATTTATAAGTTGGCATTGTTGTTGGATCCTAACATCACGTTTTAATTCAATTCAATTCAATTCAATTTTATTTATAGTGTCAAATCATAACAAAAGTTATCTCAGGACACTTTACAGAGTAGGTAAAGACCACACTCAATGACTTATTTATGATTTACATAGACCCAACAATTCCCCCGTAGAGTACAGTGGCAACGAAAACCTTCCCTATAACAGGCAGGAACGTGGAACAGACCCAGCTCTGTGGAGGACGGCCATCTGTCTTGACCGGTTGGGGAGGAAGAAAAGGAGAGAGAAAGAGAGAAAAGACACACAGATGGACAGGGAGAGACAGACAGACACACTTCCAGAGATGCAAGCAAAGCCTAACAGTAACTATAATATTTATAGTAATGTGAATATGACGTATATGTTAAGGCAGTTAATACAACAGAATAGTAGAAACAAGCACAGCTAAGGTGACAGAATATGAAAATGATAATAATTATGGTGGCAAACATGATCAATGATGAGTAGTGGCAATAGCAGCTATGATACAGCTACAAATTTTATAGTTTATTAAACTAGTGATAGTACATATGAGTAACAGTGACAATAGCAGCAGGAAGCGTCATGTAGGACCATGGCAGCAGGCACTACCACGATCAGCAGAGACCTGCGAGACGACAAAGCACAAACAGCTCCGGGGAAGAAGCTGAATCAGTAACATGCATTGATGGGACATGAATGATTCAGACAGAGAGGAGAGAAGCTCAGAGTATCAGGAAAAGTATTATCCCCCGGCAGACTAGGCCTATAGCAGCATCATTAAGCAGAATAAAGTCTTATCGTAAGCCCTAGCTGTAAGCTTTATCAAAAAGGAAAGTTTTAAGTTTACTCTTAAATAAGGGGACAGCGTCTGCCTCCCGAATAACACTTGGGAGTTTGTTCCACAGGAGAGGAGCTTGGTAGCTGAAGGCTCTGCCTCCCATTCTACTTTTGGAGACTCTAGGAACGACGAGTAGCCCTGCATTCTCAGAGCGCAGAGATCTAGTTGGGTGATACGGTACTATGAGCTCTTTAAGATACGACGGAGCCTGACCAATAAGAGCTTTGTACGTAAGGAGAAGGATTTTAAATTGTATTCTAGATTTTACAGGTAGCCAGTGCAGAGAAGCTAATACAGGAGAAATATCTTCTCTTCTATTTGTTTTAGTTAGTACACGAGCTGCAGCATTTTGGACCAACTGGAGACTCTTAACAGACTTATTGGAGCAGCCTGATAATGCTGTTTTACTGTATTACACCATAGTCTGTGTGAATACTCAATTCTAATTCTAATTCGCTGATTCTGTTTACCATTCTAAATGAATTTGCTGCCATACATACTTTGCGAGTGACCATGGTATAAGTGGGATAATGCCCTTTAAGGTGTCTATTATCAGGAAATAATGGATTCCGTAGAGGCAAGTCATATCAAGAGTCAAGAGATCTTTATTGTCCCAGGAGGGCAATTTGCAGTACAGTCAGCAGCAAAAACAACAGTAAAATGCACAATAATAACACATATGATGACAAAGAGCTAATAATTAAAAGAGATGGAATACACAACGACATGAGTGACATGGGACAACAATTAACAATCATCAATCATCAAGCAACAAACAACAAAGTGCAACAGTGCCACACTGGATGAAAACACAGAGTTAAAGTGACCACAGTGCTATCAATTGTTAAGAAGGCCAACGCACCTCCCTGAAGTCCATTAACTCCTGATAATGGGCACCTCATTGAGCATTATCCCTTACATATCTGTAACAACAAAGTACAGTTAAAAGGACATGAAGGATGGAAGTTTTCTTTTTGCAAGTCGATTTTGGTCAACACTATTTGGATATTCTATGCTACAATTTTGAAATATGGTTCATGTTTGACAATGAGTGATTTATCTTTTAAATATATGTCTATTGACTCAATAAACCATGGATACATCCTAACAATAACCCAACCTAATTTAAAGTTTAATCCTAACTAATAAAACTAAAAGTGTTTAAGAACTGGACACCTAATTTGTGTCCAAATTGTATGTCGAGCAGTCGTTCTGGTGTAGTAATAGCTGTGACCAGCAGGGGGCAGCATGGTATCAGAAGTAATGTGATGTGCAGGAGTGAAGTAGAGGTCAGGAGGAGTTTTTTTTATTACCCCCTGGGATTAGACCTGGGATCTCAATGTAGGACATATTTGTACTCTTGACCCCATATTTAAGACACACCATGAAAACATACCTGTGAGCACAGGGTTTGGGAGACATAAGTCGCTGTGTGGGCTTGCTTATGGCTGGTTATGTATTCAGTGTGCAGGATTCACTTTAACGCTTTTTTGATCAGGGTTTAACTGAAATATGTTGGAGAAAGAACTCATTTCCAGTTGGTTATGATGACCTCGCTGTGTTAACCCCGTGTGTTTCCCATGTGCTGTAATCCAGCGAAAATCTCAAGATGGAGATTTAATCAAGAAAGAAAGCCCTCTAATCTCTCGTTTTGGCCTTGATCATATTTCCACTGTTAACACAAATGACATGGTGATCCTTTCGCGTGGGAAGGGTTGAATTATTATTAATGACGGAAACTAAATTGTTATTTATGATTCTAAATCAACCAATTACACAAAAACTATTTTTCTGCAAGGGTTAACGGTTTATTTCCCTGCCTCAAGATGATTATTTGAGGGTTGAAACTCATCAGCACGTTTTCATGGTGAGTTTTCAAAGAGATTTTTTTCTCATCACCCTCCCTCTACTGGGATTTTCTCAGCTGTTCCAGCCATTGGAACAGGAGATCCCGCCAAGCTTTAAGGCAAGACATAATGTAAAAGCATCTCAAAATTTAATTCAAAGGGATACTTGAACGGGCTGCACACCCATGTGGACTAAAGACTTAAATATGGACGTAGTCTCTGTGACGTCAGCCATAGGTTTCTGAAGAACCAAAATGAAGCTCAAAGATGCCAGTTGCCGGTGGCTCCGGATGTAACCATCTCGGCAGCGTCTGCTCCCGACTAATACAAAATTGGGCAAAGAGGTGGAGCTGCTGTGGGCCACATGAAGCCCTGTTGCCGAAACACACCTACGTAGCGAAGGCTAACAAGCTGGGCTCACTCCCTGCCACTAGGAGACTACCTAGCTGAGAGGAGAGCAGCTGGCGGAAACTACAGGTGCATATGGTCATTTGAGCACTTGTAGCAACTCAAATACAGCCGGAACAAACCCCAGCGCCAGGGGTCACAGCAGGTTGATGGCAAGCGGCGCTGCTCTAACTTGGGGTTTGTGTTGGCTGAATTCCAGTTGCTACGGAGGTCTTTCTCCCCCCGGTCAGTTACCACCGCAAATATAATCTAGAAACTACAGGCAGAGGGCAGGGTCTCTGTAGATACAGACACCACCACACACTTCTAGGGTGTCCTAAGTGTTGATTGAGAGGGATTACTTTTGTATGAGCTCATGCATAGTTCTTTAGGAAAATCCTTCTTAGTAAACCTTTAAACCATAACTGCTCTCAATGAACTTAACACTGGTAAACCTTTGTAGTTGGCACTTTGAGTTCTGCTCTCCCCTCCAGGGGTAAGAGCACCCAGCAGATAGATACCATGGCATGAGGATTATACACTGAACATAACACTCAGAGTGAGAGATGTCATTGCAAGTATACTGATTAAAAAAAGACTTTAACTGCTGCACAGCTATTTATCAGCAGCATCGTCATCAGCATGGAGCAGCAAAGACCCACAGAGAAGAGCAGATTATTTGAATTGTCATTATTGGTGCCTGTTTGAATCAGCTGATGCTCCTCTAGTTTGGTGAACTCTGCTTGACCTAACTTGATACTTAATAACATGTCAAAATACTGTGAAATGGGATGGATCCAAATTAAACATTTTAAATGAATAAATTCTATTTTTTCAACCGTGCTAACAGAGAATTTCAGAGAGAAATATCTTGACACCCATTGGATGGAATGCTCTCTGTAACATTTGAGACATCGTATCACACCGTCTTACATTGTTCAGCTGTTAGCTGAAGTTTGCTTTTTCAGGCTATCCTTAAGTAGCACACTGTTGTTAATGTGGCTGCCGCAGCAGACAGGGTCCATGCAGAATAAGTACACTCTTTTGATGTGGCCCTGGTGGCTTCCTGCCCAGTAGTCAACCATCTGCTGTGCTCAGTGGATGGAGATGGAGAATATCATATCAGTATTTCGAAAAGTGCATTTGATGCATCATAAGTGAGCACATTTGCTGAATTCTCATGGTGAAAGTCAAGCTGCGTAAGACGATTTTACTAGTGGGTCACTCTACATATACCAGATTGTATTTTACAACATGTTTCACACATTCATTACATCAACTGCTGTTGTTTCTCTGAGATAAGAGACACAGCTCTGTTTTTAATATCTCACTGGTCTCTCTCTCCAAAAGCAGTATCTGTTCTTTTTTTGGCTATTTTCGACACCAGTAACAGCAACGCTGTTAAAACTAAAGTGATTATAACTAAAATGCAATAAACTAAACCCATTTAAGTCCCTACTAACTGAACTAAAACACTTCTATACTCCATAGATCAGTAGGTATGTCAGACCCAGTTACTTTACAAGCTGGTGCCAGTCCCCAAGGAACTGACAAGTGATATTCTCCGACCTGCCGGGTACTCTAATGCCTCTGATTCAGATCAGAGCCAAACCACACTGTACTGTTATGTCTTTCTAATTATTCAGAAGGAGGGGATCCAGGGGGTCAGAGCGTGTCCTTGCATAGCTCAGAGATACTGAAGTAGCCTACATATTTTTTGAAGCCTGGAACACATTGATGATATTGTCAAGAAACAGCTAGTTGTCCAACTGTGAACTGCATTTTTCTTAAACCTGTATAGATATGTGTAGATGTCAATCAAATCAAACATTCAAAGCATTCACATGTGCACACTCATATGTGACTTTTAGAAAATAACAGGTAAATAAATTAGAGTTGAAAGGAACAATGCTATGAGCTGAGGTTGAAGCTACATTATACTCACACAATATAGCAGCTCACTGTTTCCTTTGTGAGTTTTTTTTTTACTTTGCAGGAGTGTCTGGAGGTAATTTTAGTTTTGGCTTTCAAGTCCCATTGCGGTTCTCTGCTGCAGGTTGTGGCAAAGAACTTTTTTTTTTTTTAGATACTTAATCATGATAATGAAAAATGAATTCAAAACATTTGGACTGAGAGACAAATGTGGCTCAATTTAACTTTCCCTACAAACTGAACTGCAGAGCCCGTGTACATGACTCACTGCTGCTGATTACAGAGTCTCCTACCACACAGCCGACAGTTTGTGTGGTCCCTGATACTTCTCCCTGACACCTTTCATGCTGCATGAATAACAACCCAGCTCTGTCCATTTGACCTTTGGCTTCTGGTGTCACTGCAGGTGTCCATATTAGATTTCTCAATCTAATGCAGTTACACCCTTAAATTGGCTGTTAGAAAGACTCACATCTATCTAACTAATTATGAAATTGAGCTCTTTTGAGGTTCATAGCCTTTAGTTTTGAACTGATGGAGGGTCAATCATCATCCTCTCATTACCTGGATGGTTGCTGTCAGACTAAATTGTCTGTTGTATTGTTTAGGTTTCAGTGCTAAAAAGGTCAAAAGGTCTTGGAAATATAATAAAAGACAGATTTCATTTTTCCCCCATGTTGGCATACAGAGTGCCCACACAGATTTCAATGGACTGCCGATATATTTTATTCCATTTAAGTGTCTGTGCTTAGTCACAGAGAGTCTACATCCTGACGGTAGGCAAGCCAAACAGTTGCTCACTGTTCAGGACACTCAGCACTCTTTGTGTGTGCTGCTGAGGCTTTGCTTTCCTTCATAATTTGTCCTGCCTCAGATGGCTCCAAGGTGCTACTTCAAAACTGCAGAGTAGCACTGCACTCCCGATTGGGTGGCTCAGCACACAACCTTGTCTCCTGAAAAATGACATCCCCATACGACAAACCTGCATTATCAATTATGTTTCAAGGGAATTCAGGGCAAACTTATTTCCCAGGCTGTTGGGAGAAGTTACCAGTTTCGAGAAATTGCTTTCTGACCGGCGCATGTTGTTAAACGGTCGCTGTTTTAACATTATGTTAAATTGGTGAATTAAGGGTTGTTAGGTAAGTAAGTCAGGTAAGTAAGTTAATTACCTGATTAGAACAGTGGACTCCTGCGTAAAAGTCCTGTGACTCATGTCCCAGGCACATTAGAGCAAGCCTAACTCAGAATTCAGACTTGAACCATCCCTTTCATGCACACAGCATTACTGGTAGTGACAGGGTCCACAGGAGACCAACCTCTGTCAGCAGCGTCACTAATATGGTGGTAACAAAAGTAACTTAAAAGACAATTAACTAAATGAAAATCTTACGGATTATATCTTTTAAGCTAAATTCATACTTGCTGATGACAAGCACATATAATGTTTGCCATGTTCACCATTTTAGTTTAGCGTGTTAGTATGCAGACATTTGGTAATTAGCAAAGTACAGCTGATGCAGATGGGAATGTCATTCGTTTCGCAGGTTTCTGTAAAAGCTATTTCCATTCCTTTTCAAGAAACCACATTGCCAATGCTCAACTACAATGTGATGTGATTTTGAACTGTGAACTGTAAATATTATATAATGTAGTTATTTTTTAACAATATTACATCACATGCTGCATATAAACTAGGAGGAAGGAACTACATAACTTTTCTACTAAAAAAATATGACACTTTTATGAATAAGTGTCGAAGTGGTAAAAAAGGAGGCGGAGTTGCTGACATTTTTAAAATCTGTATTTCAGTGCAAGGAAACTAGAGTTTATTTGGTGATTTTAACTCTTTCGAATATCTCTGTGTTTTAGTAAAGGGGGAGTCAAAAATTATCTTCGTAGTTATTTATAGACCACCAAGATACCCAGGAAAATCCTTTGAACTGCTCTCAGTTATCTGCATCGACTACAAATTTTTGATCATATCTGGGGATTTTAACATTCACATAGAAAATAACATGGACACAAATGCCAAAGAACTTTGTCTCTTCTTGACACTTTTAGCCTCTTCCAACATGTGGAAGGGCCCACACACACTCAAGGCCACACTCTGGATCTTGTTATCTCATTGTTGAGGTGTTGACATTACTTCTGTTAATATCAAAGTCTTGGTTCTTTCTGATCATTTCTGTGTGTTCTTTGACTTACAGATAACTCCAATCATTCAGTTACACTCTGTTAAGAAAAGGTACATAAATGAGAATACCAGTGTTAAGTTTATGGAAGCTTTAGCAATGTCACCAAGTGTGAGTGCAGAGACAGTTGATGAACTCTTGGATAGAAAAAATGGACTCAGGCAAGGTAACAGTTCTGGTCCTGTTGGATCTCAATGCTGCGTTCAACACTGTGGATCACAGTATACTACTAAACAGGTTGGAAACCTGGGCAGGACTCAGCGGGACAGTCCTAAAATGGTTCAGGTCCCACTTGGGGAATTATTTTGTGACCATTGGTAGTTATTAATTCGATCGAGTGACTATGACATGTGGAGTTCCTCAGGGGTTAGTCCTTGGACCCCTTCTGTTCAACTTATATATGCTGCCTTTGGGTCAAATTCTGCAGATTTCTAATGCCAACTATCATAGTTATGCAGATGACACACAGATATATCTTGCACTGTCTCCAGATGACTGCAGTCCAATAGAGTCATTATGTCACTGTTTGGAGCAAGTCAAAAATGGGATGAACCAAAAGCTAAATCAAGAAAAAACTGAGATCATTGTTTTTGGCAATAAAGAGACGAGGGATGCTGTCAGTTAACACCTCGAGTCGCTGTCTTTAGAAACTAAAGACCAAGTCTGAAACCTTGGCGTGCTGATAGACTGAGATCTGACCTTCAACAGTCATATCAAATCAGTCACAGAATCAGCCTTTTATCAACTTAAGAAAATATCCAGAATGAATTAATTTATGTCCCAAACTGATCAGTAAAAGCCGATTCATGTTTTCATCTCCAATAGACTTGACCAGTGTAACTGTCTTCTAACAGGACTCCACCCAAAAAGGATCAAACAGCTGCAGCTCGAGATTGAACCAGACCAGATCACATCACCACAGTTCTTAAGACCTCAAATGGGCTCCCAGTCAGCTACAGAATAGATTTTAAAGTTCTGCTACTGGTTTACAAATGGTTTTGCTCCAGAATACATTAATTGTATGTTAGTAGAATATAAACCCAGTAGAGCTCTGAGCTCTACTGACTCAGGTCAGATAGTGGAGCACAGAGTTCAAACTAGACATGGTGAAGCAGCATTTAGCTGTGACACAACTGTAACAATCTACCAGCAGATCCGAAATCAGACCCAACTGTGAGCACTTTGAAATCCAGGTTAAAACATTTCTCTTTTTCATGTGAAAGCTGAGCTCTTTTTAATAACTTTAAACATTATTTTCTTTTTTGTTACTTTTTATTCTTCTTTGCTCCTGCTTTAAACGGTGTTTTTTATGCTGTTTTAAAAACATGTTTTGTCTTTATGTCTTTATGTAAAGCACATTTAGTTGCCTTGGTATGAAATGCGCCATATAAATAAAGATGCCTTTTCCTGCCTTGACAGTTATGTTAAGTATATTTGATATCCAGATATCCTTTGATCAGTTTCTTTAGTATCACTGAGCATTTCTCATGAATCACGTGTACTTACGAGCATGTTGAAACAGGCAGCACTTAGGGACTAAAACCCCCCTGGATGTGGTCACTCTTTTCAAATGAACAGTGAAAGAAAGATCCCTTTATGGTGGAGATTCCATTCAGCTGCGACTTTTCTCTCTTTATAATGAGGAAAGGCATTTGAGAAGGGTGTGTGTATTTTTAAAAGCCAATCACTGACCACACACTTCCCTGCTGGCTGTAGTGGGCCCTGCTGAGGGTAAAACTCTATGTAGCTTGCAGTACTCTAGGCCCAGTAGCTGGTTTTGCACTACTTCCTGTGGCTCTTCCCAGTTAGATGGAAGACACTGGTGACAGAATGAGAAAAGCAGTTATGAAAGCTGAAATCCGGTTGATACTTGTGGATGATAAATGTGCCAAATATAACATGAGCCTAAATGTGAGGTTCTATTATTATAAATGCCTACTGATAAGAAGTGCAAAATTGAACTGACAGATTTGGGCAAGGATTTTGACGTATTATTTTAATAAAGATGACGTTACATCCGATCCAGTGCAGTGGTGAGGTCTCAGCCACTGGCATGTTTCCCAGCACCCGGAGCGCAGCTCAGGTCCAAACTCATCAAACAACATCCCAGGCCACTCCTCACTTCTCTCCAACTGACAGCTGCATCTGTTTAATGCATTCCCCGCTGTGGTGGACAGACGGACTTGTTAAAAGGGGGATGAGTGCCCTGATATACAGCCTGCGTGCTGAAGACTGGTGGAGATACCTCAATCCCATCTCTGTCACGACAAGCCCCAGCTGCACACTCACAGTGTTCCCCACCATTACCCACTGCAGATGGTTATGGATTCATGTCAGCAGAGCCTGCTGTCAGTTGTATATGCAGTAACAGTTATGATGGGTATTTGCTGAGGAAAGATGCTGTCTTTACCATTAGTACTTGTGATATCAGTCTAGGGATTTGAACTCATAGTGCATGTATTTCTAAATGTATGACTTGGCTCCTGGGATGACAAGTGTAGGTTGGTCAGTTTTAAGTGAACTGTCTGGACATCTATTGGATGGATTACCATGCAATTTGGTATACTTTTGTCACAATATCAGAATTTTAAACTTTCATACAGTGTTGTGATTTCTATGCTGTTGTTTCTTCTGTGCAGCCTTGGGTTGAAATCTAATTGTAGATCTGTGTCTTTATAGCTTTAATACTTTCAATACTGTCAAATGAGGGTATTGAAGCTTTCTGAAACACATGGTACTAAAAAATATCTATACTTTTGACAACCTTAGTTTACACGTCGCATTCATGTTCCTCTCATGAATTTAAATGATGTTGGTCACTTTTCATGGAACAACATCGTCAGTTCAAAATTAATGACTTATACCTGCAAAGTGAATGGCATTCCCGTTAAGCTAGTTTGGAAGATAGTGAACAGTTTTCCAAGTGAAGCTGTTTATTGTCACATGGGTAAAGTTGTAAAACTGAAAATACAGAAACGTAGGTGTAACAATCCTTAAATGTTATAGAATAGAATAGAATAGAATAGAATCACAACATCTCTATTGTGTTGCAAGCACTGAAAACAAAACTGAAACTATGGAAAGCTCAAGAGACTAAACTTCAACCGAAATATGATCTCATTCAAAACCACCACTAGGTGGCTACAATGTCCAGTTGGCAGCAAAACCACATTATTTTTCTCATTCCGTCTGTCTGAATATACCTTTATTCCCCCATTTTAGCGGCTGTCTTTTTAAGCCTCCTTCAGTCTGCGCTGATTGGTCCGTGTTTCCGGGTCTTTCACATCTGCGCTGTCGGAGTCTACACCACCAAAGCAATAGCAACCGGTGAATGAATGTTATGGCACTGTAGCAGCACTTTCTACCTATAGTATAACTGTGACCTCACAACTGTATGGAAGTCCTGACGGACCGTTTAAAGTCACAGTTTCAGCTATAAAGCAGCAGCTAATAACCATACAGTATCCTGCTTAAGGACACTTGTTAGAGCACTTGTCACTGTCAAGAGGGCTTGAATATGAGATTTCCAGTTGGAAGACAGTTAAGACAAATGGTGTTTGAGGAGTAAAGATGTGAAGGAGATGACAGATTGATGTCTTAGTTTGGCCCACACTTCCTGAATCTTGATGGGCACTGTTGTCCCCCCTACTAGCTCTCACTGGCCCATGTCGGTCCTCACTGGCTCTTAGTGACCTGTGCAACTCTGGTGGGCTTAAGCGCTCAGAGTTCGGGGGTCAGAAACTTGTTCTGCACCGTCACACCTCCGCTGGGCTCTGCTACAGCTCATAAAGTCTTTCTTCAGGAGACAGGGGAGCATTTAACCTTGTGAGTAGGGCCTCTTTCAAGCTGTGAAAAAGCAAAGTGTCTGCATTTGATGGGATCACCATTTGATGTTTCCAACAAACTGGTGGTACCTCTATTTGATGCTTTAAGCATTTCCAACCTATGTTATCCAAATCGTGATCGTTATTATTATTCTCCCGTACGTTTTTTAGTCCCCTCTAGATGCTGCATACTTTCAGCTACAAAAACCATTCAACTATCATAATGTTCAGCTCCTTCGGCTGATTTATGCTCTTGCCTTTCATACTTTTTCATATATTCAGCCCTTTTTACATTTTTTTAATAATGCAAACCAATGGAGATCAGCTAAAAAATACTCTTAAACATGCCCCTCTTTGAACCTCATCTAGACCCACACACTTCCATTTTATGTTTTTTTAGACCCGATCAGAGTTTATAATGAGTGTGTATTGCGCTGGTAGAGTGAAGAGAATCTCTTTGATCTCTCTCCCACTCTAGCATTCAGGTGTGAGTTTCTACTTTTCAATATAATTTTTATCTCAAAATGTAGGCATTTTTGTCTTCTTTCAGAAAATGTGCTCATTGTAGCACTAGGACTTTTATTTTTCTAATTCTGTTAATTCTTAAAGCACCAGGAGGTGCCTTCCTGCTCTCATTGACTCCAATGTTAAAATTTGTTCAACCGAATGATCGGAGAGAGATAACGTCATGGTTTTTGAACTTTTTCTACGCAAAAACATTTCTCCATGTTAACCAAACCCTCATAATGCTCAAAGTAAGACATTTCAGCAATACAAGTCATAGTTTTTCCGTGAGAAGGAGTTGTTCCGAAGCATGTTTCTATGCATTTCAGTGACCAATGCTTTAGTTTGACCCACATATGATGAACTGATCTCCATGGCAAACGTTGATTTGTCTCAGCTGCGTAATGAGGTCAAAAGGTCAGTCCTAACAGAACATGGCTGGGAATTGAGGGTTGATGGTACGAGTCCCTGTATGGGGGAGCTGGCCTCTGATTGGCTCTCACAGAGCTGGCCTCTCATTGGCTCACACAGATGTGGCCTCTGATTGGCGCTCACAGAGCTGGCCTCTGATTGGCTCTCAAAGAGGTAGCCTCTGATTGGCTCTCCAGAGCTGCTCTCTCACTGGCACTCACAGAGCTGGCCTGTTGCACAATTTCCGCTTTTTTAATATTCTTTTCAAATATTCAGCCTTTTCATGTTTTTGCACATACTCAGCTTTTGAATATTCCTTTCAAATATTCAGCTTTTTCAAAAGTGTGCACATATTCAGCTTTTTTAATATTCTTTCAAATATTCACCTTTTTTATATTTTTGCAAACTAGCTGTTTTTCACTGTATCGTCATCATTAAAGCATTTACACGTATTTCCACATTAAATGCATTTTCTAGTTCTATCTTTTTTTCATTTGGTCTGTTAATTTTCTCCTCAGGTCTCAGGCCTTACTTTTATCTTAGTCCTGTATACTAATATACAATACTAGTACTTTAAATTAATGTTTGTGCAACTTTCTTTCAGGCTTTTTTAGTTAATTGGTTGGGTTATATTTCAAGGCACCACATGGGACTTGGGGACTGCAGGAAGAGTCAAAGACAGCCAGAGTTGAACTTCCATTTCCTGTTCGACAGTTCAGCACAACAGCATCTGGGCCAGTGCCTTCAAATATTGGTGTCAGCAGAAATAAAGAAAGTATTTGCACAATCAGATCCAGCTTTTCCTATCCTTGCTCTTGGTATAAATTAACATCAAAAATACCTTTGCTGGATTATGTCCAGATTAAGGAAGTTTATTACCAAATGGAGCCAAAAATGTTTTGCAAAAAATTTGTTTTTATACGTATTTTGTTCTGTGATGCTTTTCCATTGTCACAGTGTGGCACTCTTTATCCCTCCATGATCATTATGCATCTCCCCATCAGGCCTGTGTGGAGACTAAGCAGGTGGACAGATGATAGCTGATATGATGGATAAATGGATGGTGGTGATAATTGGGACAGTTTATGTAAAGGGAGCAATGTGGCCGACACACAACAGCTTGATCTCTGCAGGGGAGTATGTTTCAATGGCAGAGAGCGGTGATTCCCAGTATCCGGTATCAGAGGCAGATTTATGAGGCTATACTATACGGACACAAGGTTGTATTTTTAGCACTCAGCAGGCACACAGGTCTCCCTCAGACAGACGGCTGTTGACAGTGATTGGCTGCTATCTGGGTGGCTGTCAATTGAAGAGACAGTTTAGCACATTGTATGCCTCATCGGATTCTTTGGAATGTCACAGACACTCTATGTGTGGTCAGCGCTCAGTGGCTTCCTGGGATTTAGCGTCATTTGAGAATAAGATAAGAAACATAGGTGTGAATATGTGTCAGTTGATGCTGTGTGAGAATATTATCTGAGACTATATTCTTGGAATTTTTGTGCACAGTTTTAATGAATTATAAATGCCTATTTATAAATGTGCGTTTCTATATCAGAATGTGTTTGTGTGTTTGCTTGCAAATGTTTAAATATTTTACAAAGAGAGTATGTCTGTTCACTGATGCTCAGGGTCAAACCCTATTGTAAATGAGACTCTTATCTGATGGCGTCTAACAGCTTTATTAACAAAAGGCTTCCAGGAGGTGTATAAAGACATTAAACACAGAAACAACTGAGTTAACACAGAATGTATCTGTTCTATTTGTTTAGTCTTGTCAGTCACACTTTTGTGCTTCACAAAGGCTTCTTGTTAGGTCAAGATTACTGTGTAAGGAACAGGTCTTGGAGCCTACAGGCCATGTCTGTGATCCATTTAAATCAAAGTAGAAAAAAAATAGTTGTCACTGAATTTCAAAACCTTTATCCCATCATGTTGAAAACATGTTTAAAGAGGAAAGACACTGTCTTCAGAATCTGCCCTCCCATCATCTCTGCACTGGCATTCCAGTGTCATACAGTTTCTGACAGGATTGAGTGTTTTGATACTTTCACAGTGTTTATGTAGTACCTCAAACTGCCTTATAATTAAAAAAAAAAGACACTGAAATCTCAATTTTTACAATATGGGTTCTTTAAGGGGTACAGGTGTCACAAGTTTCATATCTCTTCTGCAGACTATGTCATCTAGGCAGAGGCTTCCCTCAGCCACACCTTGCCCCTCCCAGCCCAAATCCTCCCTGGATCTGCTTTATTCATTACCCGCCTCCCTCCACTGTGCTCCTGCCTTTTTCAGTTAAATATATTGCTCAAAGGAAACAATCATGGGACCTACATGCCTGGCTTTGCTGACTAATATCAATCCCAGATGCACAAAAAATCGTGTGATTTCTCTTCATACTTTCTGCCTTTTCTTAACTTTTGCTGTTCTATTTAAAAGTTAAGAAGTGGATACAATTAATGGAATATGATTAAAAAGTAAGATTTGCGAGAGACTTTGAATATGGCTGTTTGCACCACTGCATCCTCTGCTCTCATCCTTGAGTATGAGCGTGTATGGAGCATGACGTAAGATGGATTAATGACAGAGGCGTTGCAGCTGCCAGGCCACACCTGCTAATTATGTTTGCAGTCATGTTTCTGCTAATGAGCTTTGGATTTATACCTCCTCCAAACAGCAAACCCCAAGAAAGGCTGGAAACATGACAATAGTAAGTAAGTAGTAACAGTAGCTGAATACAGCTATTGTATGAGCGTGTGTCTGCCGGACCCCAACAGTGTATAGTAATGTTGAGCCCACCTACTGTAGAGCATGACTCTGATGTGTGTGGGTTGGAGACTGGAGGAATCAGGCGCCTGGAGCCAAGGTTGCTTCAGGGCTGACCCACTTGTTGAAGGAAACAAAGACCCCAGGGTGTACTGGAGAGTCAGTGTGGCCCTGCCCGACCCCTGGGCGATATGCTTTCATAATGAGATCTGTCCAGACCAGGGGAGCAGGAGATGATGGATGTTGGTTCATCCCGACGCACGGGATGCTGAAAAGAACCGTTCCATTCCTACATGTCTGCAGCTGTGCTGTGATTACTGTGCATACTTTCTAGGGTGGAGGATCAAGGCTTCAACTATGAAAACAAAACAATTCATACTTCCAGTGTACTACTGTTTTCTTTTGAGAAAGACACATGCTACTGGCACGATGAACTGTGCCAGGATATGTGTGCGTGTGTGTGTGTGTGTGTGTCTCAGTTGCAGGTGTGGATATTTTGTTTCTTTCTACGCTTCCTCCCACTCAATGCCTCTACTTGCTCTGTGAAACAGCTTTGCAGAATGTGAGGAAAGGTGGTAGGGTGTGATTTATTTAGTATAGCGCCAACATGCATATCATTACCAAGAAAATATTTGGCTATTTGCACGCATGAGTGCACACATAAATCCACAGTCCCACGCTTAGAAGCTGTTGATTTTAATGGGGGTATATTACGATCAGCTGGAGTGTCATTTTGACATCATCCCAGTCAATTTACAAATTTTGTCTCCACAGATAATTGTGTTGTATGCTTATTACTTTAAATGTAATTATCTGAACACCTAATGCAATTTGAAAGGATGCAGTATCCGTAAACACAGAAAGTGTCATTTGAATTGCTTGAAAGAGCTCAAATCAAGCAATCTGATTTGTTGATAGTCGGGATGACTATAATGACTACATACATACGACAACTATGACATCTATACAAGTATACTACTCATGTGATATTACTAAATTTGAGATGCATTTATGTTATTTGTGAATGGAAAAGCAACTGCATTATTGTGCAGTATGTAATGTTGAAACAAAATGCATTTGTTATGTTTGGTACAAGCACATCTTTATTTATAGACCTATAGGCCTAGAGTTTAATTTGTAGAAAATAATCACAATTTAAATTGCAGTAGCTATATTGGTTCGAAACCCTATATATTTTTGTGATAGTGGGCATACGTCAGTTACTAAATAAATCGTATTTATAAACCACTGTTAAAATGTAATAATACTGTACCTTAGTTGCATCAGTTTGGCCAGATGTGAAAAATGATACGATGCGCTATGCAGGAGGGGGTAAAGGTAAGACAGAGAACGGATTAGGCCAATACCTTCCATACCTGAAGAGATTTGGTGTCTTTGTGTTCTCGTCTTAAAAAGAGATTTAAAGTCTCACCGGTAAAGTATTTTCTTCTTTCTATTTTCTCCCTCCTTTTCATCTCCTTGTATTCTCGCCGTGTGTGCCCGTGTTCGGCCATCTGAGTCACAGCTATTCAGTGCATCCAGCAGACTCTGCAGGAGCCTGTTGTGGTCGGTCGTGTGCCACTTCAAAACAGGAACGTTTTCAATCATCTCGTGCTTATTCCAGAAGTCTCTTTGTGTAGAACAGGTCCAGCCACATTGTCACCGATGTCTGCCTGTATCACTCAACAACTATTAGATAGAAAGAAGAAGCGTGTACTCAGTATGTCCTGGTCAATTAGGGTTTAATGCTGTGGAAACAGTGGTGAAGCAATAGGAAAACCATATGATGAGTCGGGTCTTTTTGTCTGCAGCAATTGTGCTCAAAGCGTTGGAACGTGGCATGTAAGTGTGTGCGTGGATTTTGTTTTTTCTGTATATGAGTTTAGCAGAAACAACAAAAATATTTTAGTAAAGGATTTCAATTACCTCGGGATCATGTTCACGAGTTAGGGGACAATGGAGCGTGAGTTTGGCCGGAGAATCGGAGCAGCGGGGGCGGTGTTGCAGTCGCTCTATCGCACCGTTGTGACGAAAAGAGAGCTGAGCCGGAAGGCAAAGCTCTCGATCTACCGGTCAATCTTCGTTCCTACCCTCACCTATGGTCATGAAAGCTGGGTCATAACCCATAGAACGAGGTCGCGGGTACCAGCGGCCAAAATGGGTTTCTCAGGAGGGTGGCTTGAGTCTCCCTTAGAGATAGGGTGAGAAGTTCAGCCATCTGTGAGGAACTCGGAGTAGAGCCGCTGCTCCTATGCGTTGAAAGGAGCCAGTTGAGGTGGTTCGGGCATCTAGTAAGGATGCCCCCTGGGCGCCTCCCTAGGGAGGTGTTCCAGGCACGTCCAGCTGGGAGGAGGCCTCGGGGAAGACCCAGGACTAGGTGGAGAGATCATATCTCCACACTGGCCTGGGAACGACTCGGGATCCCATAGTTAGAGCTGTTTAATGTGGCCCGGGAAAGGGAAGTTTGGGGTCCCCTGCTAAAGCTGCTGCCCCCGCGACCCCGGATAAGTGGTTGAAGATGAGATGAGATGAGATGAGGATTATTTCTACTTGACGATTAGTTTTCCCCTTTGTCTGGTTATAGTTGTTGTAGTATTAAGAAATAACCTGAAGGTGAAGATAATGATATTTACTTAATTGTTTCATCTATAAATCTTTGTCTCCTATTTGTTGGCATCTGTTGAAGATGACATGCCCACCTGCCAATTGTTTCGACACAATTTTTAACCATAGTGGTTTTGCTTACACATTAGATTCAGCCCTGAAAGGATTTCCTTCCTCTCTTATTTTTTCTGTCACATTGAAAATATTCCCCAAAGCTTCTTCCAATTTACTGTCAGCAGTAGCTGCTACACTCTCCTCTCTTCCTCCCCGCCTCTTTCTCCCTCCTATTCATTTTCTACCTCTCACTCTCCTTCCTCTAAAAAAGCCCCAGTCCCCCACTACCTCCCCCAGCTGCACCTCCCCCAGCTCAGTTTACAAGGAAAGCTCATAGAGATCAGCTCAGTAGTGAGAGTTTTTTTTTTTTTTTTGGCATTCTCAGAGCTACAGAGGCAAGGAGGAGGCTGACGGGAGCAGCCACTGGATTCACGTAGAACCCTGAGTGACTGGTCGAACATTTCTGTGGCCACATGAGAGAATGCTGTCAGGACTGACTCTTCTGCTGCTCGTCTGCCTCCACATGCGTGTGCAGGGGAAGCCGCGGTCACAGGTAGGACCCGCTTCACCTCTGTTGGGTCCTGGAGAATCCTGGGAGAGAGAGTGGGGATTCCCATTGATGCTAACAATCCGGCTGCAAGAGTGGCATTGCATGATGCGTAGCTAAGTTTCTTTAGGACTCTTTGCAGAGAGTTTTTGGAGGCGGTTGATGTGCCCAGCACGCATGTCACTAAGAGAAATTCTGTGCAGTTATTGGACTTGATGATTTGATTATGACTTCTAAATTCAAAGATTTACATGTAAGTAACCCTGGTATCCAATTTTCCGACCAGCACCGGACAGTGTCACCCCATAACTTGAACTGTCAGTGCTGCCCCATGATTCTGTGGTCCATCTACTGAGTGGAAGTATTAACAGTATGGCTGTTTTCACCATGGCTCTGCTCGCTCTGTGAGCAGTTTATTTTTCCACAGCACATTCATAGGCTACTGGGGGGATTAGATTTCCCTCCGAATGGAAGACTCGGTGAGTCAGGCCTGTCCTGGGACTGTAAAGATGTACTTGGAACTCTATTAGGGATAGACTGCAAGCCTGAATTAGCCTGTCGCTGCCTGTGGCTCATCTCAGCTACTTTTAGCTCACCTGTGTTTGCTGATGATTAATGAGGCTGGTGTGAGGTGCCTGAGGCTTTTAATGCAAACTTGGGAAGTGCCAAGGTCTTGATGAGGATGTCTCTGTCAGCTTTATATGACCCTAAACTATATAGCTATCAATTCCATGGGAATGTTGGAATCTTTCAGTGCACAAGATGCAGGTTGAGTTACTCTTGTAATATTTTGTGTTAGCAAAAAACAAATTGAATAAGAGTGGTTTCATGTCTGGAGCAATCAAATTGACAGAAGTCATCACTAATGTTTGATATAATTAGATCAGAGTTAATGCTAACATTAGAAGTTAACACAGTAGTGGACATTGATCCTAATAATGTAGTTTGATCTGACCGTGTGCTGTGCAATCTTCCCATCAGTCTCAACAACTACAGACCAAAGACTGCTGACATTACCTTGTGTACGAATGACTGTGCTCCATCTTATTTTATTTGTAATGTCTATGAAGATGTTGGGTTATCTTTATTTAGAGATCTGTATTTATCTGTAGGTATTTATGTTTTGACACTGGCTTTGCTTCCTTGTTGTGAGGTCTCACAGAACCCACTGCTGTATGTGTAAAAAGTATAATGGTATCAATTTTCCTTTTAATATATTTGGACTTTTCTTATCTTATAAAATCCCAATATGTAGAAAACTACTGAAGTGGAAACCCTTGGCTTTGCAGAGGATGACAAAATACAGAAACGAGCAGGGAAACATCTCATGTGTTTTATGCAATAGGAGCTATGAATGAAGAAATATTATATTCATTTTATTCACCACAAAGTCATTCACAGACTGCGACATAAGGGATTCACAGTACTTATGTTTGGGGTCAATTAGGTCTCAATGAGCAAAATGTTTGGACATGGACATGCAATGGGATCACACCAGCCTTGACGCCAATTTGGTCTAGCGTTGCTGGTACTGTTT
Organism: Echiichthys vipera; assembly: GCF_963691815.1. Lineage (NCBI taxonomy): Eukaryota > Metazoa > Chordata > Actinopteri > Perciformes > Trachinidae > Echiichthys > Echiichthys vipera. The sequence continues at coordinate 12,689,234 of NC_139826.1, forward strand.
TTACCTTGTGAGTGTGTGAGTCTGTGTTATCATGGCAAAATGTTGAGACACCTACTTCGCAGGAACTACCACAGTGGCGGCCTTGAGCATTTTGTCAGGTGTTTATATGTCTATCTGTCCGTCTTTGGACAGATTTTGTCGCTGCAATAGCATCGCAATTGTGCAATATACAGTCACCAAACTTTACAGGTGATATCAAAATGAAGGCTGATTTTAAAGATGGGTGTGGTCTGAGAAAGTCACCCAAAAGTAGAGAAAGGGCAGTTGACCGACCACTCTATGCCCTTTACACCCTCGCTCAGATCACACCCATTTTTCAACTCTTTTCATTTTGATCTAAACTACAAACCTGTAAGACAGACAGAGCTGTTTAACGAGGGTCTGTGGTGACACCTCACAGAACACTGGGGTATCATTGGGGTATGATATATATATATGATGTATCATATATCTGATGGCGCGGCTCATGTCAAAATAACATTGACATAATTTGACACTTGCGTTAACTACATGAAATGTTGAATGTCCTCTTTTTATCATGTCATCAGTCCTTCTTTTTCTGGAAGTTCCCAGTGGGAATCAATTCCATTACCCTGCAGTGTTAATGCCCAGCAGAGACCATTCTGCCATTCTGTTACCAAAACAGTTCATCCAAATCAGAGGAATGATGTCAGGAGAAACCCTATATGTTTTTATGGCTGTAGATTCACCATGCTCAATGCTATTTCTGAGTATTTTACAAGCATGGGAGCCTTTAACGAAGACACTCTGCCCCCTGCCCTGGGCTGTGAGGGCAGATTGTGGTGTGGATGAGGCCTCTTTTTTACTGTTAGGGTCAAAGGTCTCTCCACTCATACCAACATCTCTCTTAACCACTTGGCGGCAAATGCTCATGCTCGCAGCTTGTAGGATATCCTGCAGATATGATAACATGGTGTGAATTTTGACACTTTTAGTCCTGCAAAATGATTAAAATACACTCAAATACAAAAAACAATGCAATTTGTACATTTGTTAGAACAAACAACCGCCACTTGTTTTGTCCTCAGCTCATCTCTTCCTACATTACAATAAATGATCCCAGCTTGTCCATGTTCCCATTTTGGTTTGACACATGCTGCAATCGGTTTCATGAACTTCTGTGTGTGTGGAAAGCTCAGTGATGACTATCCAAAACACCAGAACTTGATTTTCAGTTTGTGGTTACAAACCACAATTAGTCTGCATCTGTAAGTTTGGAGCTATTGATGAAGTCACATCTTCCATGTAGTACATACTGGGCTAGAGTCAGAGCTGGATTCCTCTTGTTTCCACTTAATTTGATTTAAAAGGAAAGTCTTGTAAAATGGGTCTTAAATATGCACTTAATGGAACAAACATTATATTGTGGTAAAAGACTCCCACTAGAAGCTGTCCCAGCTCGTCACCAGTTCATAAAGAAACACAATTGTTCTTGTATAACAGTGTAGAGCTAGGTAGTCCTAGTATTTTTTATTTATATAAGATTAGACTGTTATATGATTCTAACTCTGTTTATCTAAGGTAACATTGGCTGTGGTTAAATCCAATAAAGACTGAGCAGGACAGAGCTAGCATCCAGGAGCAGCTTCCACACAGAGGGGAAATAGAATAGAATAGAAATACTTTATTGATCCCAAGCTGGGAAATTGCAGATACTAAAGAGTGTGTGTGGTAGTCATGGTAGTGGGCTTTTTTAATATAACCTGTAGCCCTTAATCAAATGTGGTGAATGAGGTGCTCTTGTCTTCGCACTGTTACTTCTGTAGGTAGGGGGGCTGTTGGAGCGAATATTGGAAGTCAAATATAAATCAAATAGTAAAAATATTTATAGTAATCAAATGCTGTAATTAATATTCAAATATGTATTTATATTCATGTGTTAGCTGTCATTAGCAAACTCGCCCTTCTCACTACATTACCCACATGCCAAAACAAAATGCTTTTGTCAGGTCTCATCTGATGAATATTAGCGTTTTTTTAAATTACAATATGAAGAAATCATCAGTAGATGCTAGGTGGTATTTACTGAATGTGACTGGCATACTGTGGTGTGAAGCATCTACTACTTAGATCGCTTCACCTGACATATAGCAATGTGTGAATAGTTTTTGGACATTCTTACACAATGGAAAAAAACCAAATAAAGATATATTAATCTCAACAATATGCAAGGATACGAATGAAATATAATTCGACAACGAGTAACCTGAGAGATCAACTGAAAACAATACATCCTGGCAAGCTTACGTCAGGTGATGTAGAGTACGAGGAACGGCAGCTTAATCAGGCAAGAGTTAATGTTACCTTTATTTTTTAATCCCTCCTCCTCAGGTTTTACCAGCTGAGATTGAAACTGATATTCCATCGTGCCTAAGCTTAATTATTACTTGTTACCTGTTGGTCATTTTAAATGTAACGCTGAAATTCCCTCTAGTGGACAGACCATATAACAATTATTTGTTTATAGTGGATAGGTAGATAGTAAAATATTAATAATAGGCTAAAACCTTCAATAACATTATATATATATATATATATATATATATATATATATATATATATATATATATATATATATGGCTGTTCTATTTTTTGTCTTTACCAACTTAATCATTATATCCACATTGCTGAGGATTATTATTCAGAAATACTGATATCAAGTTAATTTTCTTTGGTCAAAAATAAACACTAATATTGGCTGAAACCTGAATCACATCATCATAAAGAGGAAATGTATCTAATATTTTGTACTTTTAGTCCCCCTCAACTCAAAAATATGTTTTTCTTCTTGTTCCTATAGCTCAGACAGACACATTATTGTTTTCATATTTGTTAATGCATGTCTGGAGCGGAACTTTAACAATTTATGTTTCACACAGGATGTGACAGCAAAGCAGAGATAGTCATCGGTTCAGTCAGTTTTATTAGTGAAAATGTCACGTGTGAACCTAATGACAGTGTGGCTTCCACAGATACAGAGTGTTTGAAGTGCTGACAGAAGTAAAAGCAGTGTTGCCTTTACCCACTCATTAAAACCAGTTAAGATCCACAGCATCCCAGCATGTGGGAGGCAGATGTTGTGACAACCACAATGTGCACTTCATATGAAAAACAGGGGGGGTTTATCATACCATAATCTTTTTTCATCCTAATCTAAGCCACTTAAAAAAACCAAACGTATTTAGTCATAATTTTATGTGATTTTTATGTCTATGAGATGTCTGTAAGATCTCAGTAATGCTATTTCCAGACTCAGCGTTGTGTCTTGAGGTCACTTCCACTATAAATTCTTTGTCGTTGGGATGATGTTGCCTCTGTATTCTCAAAGTGAAAGCCAAGTTAGGGCTGTATTGCATTTCCAGATGAGCTGATGTGTCACATCTCACCAAGTCATGATAACTTCATTGGCCATTTGCCAAATAATATTACAATCCTTTTACATGTGAAGAGCTGTAGAAATCCCCAACGTGTTCACGTGTTCCAAACAGTCCCCTTTAACCCCACACTCATAAATATGTTTTAAAATACTGCACTACCTCCATCCTGGGATGTATTTTTACAGTAGGACTACAGATCGTAGCATGCCTTTATTCTCAGAGGTTTACTATGAGAAGTAATGCTAATATCCCACTAGCGTTGCCTGGCAGGAAGTACCCTGACTGTTGACATGAATGAGATAAAAGCATTGTAATGAAACTTATTTTTTAATTTTCCTTACGGAAGTGTAATTGGTATGGTACATTTGAAGGTAGTAAAGACATGTTTTGAGGGAGACAGCAGTCCATGTCTCATGGTGTTTTTTGGTTTGGCTTTTTGCTTTTAGTAGGAAGGCTGAGTGGGGAACCGCAAAGACAGATAAGAAGTTTCTAATGGGATCTGAGTCTCAGCCAACATGGATTCATGTGGATGTAGACTTGGGGGGGCTTAAAAATACATCAAATAAGCCATCAAGATAGTTTTTTCATTGATCAATCATGTTCAGAGAATGCCTGGAGAGACGCTAACAGTCCCAAAGGCCTAACACTGATTATATCTGGGCGGTTCAGTGAATGCACCCAAAATGACATTTTTCTAACCACTAATATTGCTCAAGATAGAACCAAACCTCTACAGTAGAATTTTTAGGGTCCCTACACAAAAAAAACGAAGCACCAACAACAGAGTAAGCAAACCTGGCCGGCTCGCTTAGAATACAAACACATTACTTATAGCCTGACAAGATAGATTTCGTGTGACACCTGAACCTTTGTGATGACATGTTATCGCAAGAATTCATTACATTTAGGTGATGTTTAAGGTCTAGTGTGGCCCCTGGCACTGAGAGTAGTATTGTGGGAACCGCTGGAGAGGACAGAAGCCTGGCATGCTGCTCTGGTCATGGGAAAGAGGCAGCATGTCATGAACTCTGTATTTGTGTTGGGCTATGTCCGTCAAATCCCCTATAAACAACATGACATTGTATTTTGACAAAGTGCCTCACTACAGCCAATTTACCATGTGATTTGGATAAGCCACTTTATTATGACCTCCGCCAAGAAAGTTTATGTGTCTGAGTGGGTTTGTTGGTTTGTTTGTGTGTTTTTTTTCAGCAGGGTTATGTAAAAACAACTGGCCTACCCCTAACTTGGTGGAGGGGTATAATGAGAGAAGGAAGAACCCATAACATGTTGGATCTGAATCACAGTGCAAATACAGAAATCATTTTTCACATTGATTAACATTCTGAAAAGGAGCCTTGGGGAGGTCTGCGCGCTCTGTGTGCCCTTGTAGTTTTTAAAAAATTAAATTTTGAGGATATTGGAAGCTAATGTCTGAAATGTTTGTTTTTCATATTTACTGTATAGTCTGACCAGTGTGGGTTATGTTGGATCCTAAACTTAATAAAAGGCATCACACAGACAGTTAGATATGTTTCAGAGATAGAGGACAAAGGTGACTGAGAGATACATGTTGAGCCTTATGCAATATTTAATGTTCACTACTTCTGTTCTAGTGGGTGAAGTATAGAACCCATGAACATCTGCCGGTTTCAGTCTGTGAGCCTTGGGCTTGATGTGTCTGTCAGTTGCAGATTATTCTGTCTGAGCACCCTAAACATCGGTTGACAGCCTTCACCTGTCACAAGAACTGGTGCCTTCACTTCCTTGCTTTGTAATTTAAAAATACATTCTGTATTTCAGCCCTTAACTCAGGTCTTAGTTACAGTGTGACAAAGTGCTGTGATGCCTGATGATATCCCACTTTACCTGCTTATAACCTTGTCTGACAAAACTTCACAAAAGATTTCAACCACTGCAAAACTAAGGGTCCATCTAAGACAACCAAACACACTCTGTTTGACATTCCAGCACCAAGAAGAGCCTGTTTTCCACCACATCTCAAACTTAATTTAGCTTAGAGGAAAGAAGTTAAAATCCTGCATGTTGCATCTGCCACTGCTGTTGAATTAAGCTTGATATCACTCTGAGCATCAGCGTTGTATCCATATTTGCATTCCTGGTTTGGAGCCACAAACCAGGCCTACTACATGGATAAAAGCACTATTATTGCAACTGTTACATTATGCCAGAGCTGTCAGGTAGATATTTTATTGCCTGTGCAACTGTAAGGAATGATACAAAAGTCTATAAATGTGCCCCAACTTTCTAATAATGGTTTATTTGCTTCATATAAATCTTACTTGCACATATGCACACATTTTTGTGGCATTTTGTCTTTAAATATCACCAATAAATGTATTTTGCTTGTCAGTTTACTCCCTTTAAAACTGCATGAATCAATAAATTAAAATAAACAACTGGTCAGATGACTACTTGTAATGTGAAAGCTGTTGCTCATAGTGATGGACATCTGTTTACACCCCTTAGCTCTGAAGAGCATTTCAGTGTCGTTCTACGAACTACGCCTATTTTCAGTAAAGTAAAATATTAAAGTTATTCCTGTGGTCTAAGGCAGCAAATTAACAACGAATCAACCAAATCCAAAAAGATCTAAAACTGAATTTGTGTGATGTCATCATGTATAAAGTGTGTTGCTGCTCCATTGTGAATAATGTTATAGACACAGAGCACCAGAGGAATGTTCTGAGTATATTAGAACATTTTCTGTTTCACAACTGACAACACTACAGCAGAATAAAAACAAAGAAAATCAGTGTCATTCATAGTTTATGAAACAGCGCTAGACTTTATACTTGATGACATTACAAGTTTGGAGACTTCTCTGGTTTCTGGCTTCGAGAGAGAAGCTCATGCTCACTAATATTGAGTGAACATGAAACCCCCCCCCCCCCCGTAATGTTTTCGTTCCCCTTCCTTCTATTTTTAAGGTCTCCAAATTCACATGACCCAAGAAATAAGTTAAAATAACTTGTTTTTTTAAATTCATTTTAGGACCTGAACCACTCATTGTATGTATTAGCATTTATCCATAGTTCACCTTGCAGCTAATAACCATAACACTAACACTGTGAGTGGAAGCACTGCCATCATTGATCTATTGGCCTGTGGGGGTTAACCCAGTAGTTCAATAAGAAAGGCTAGTCCACACATACACTGGTATTTCTGGAAATAATTTTTTTTCTGAGTTTAGGCCTTTCGTCCACATGCAAACAATGTTTAAGATCACTGAGAACGTATCTTTTGGAAAACTTGCCATGGTGAAGATTTTCATAAAGTTTGTTTTCAGTGCTGTTGCGAAGACAGGCAGCGTTCCCACAGTCATGGAAAAGTCATAGAGTTGGTAGAATCCTTTAAAGATTTGTGAAAGACATACAATTTTGTTGTGTGTTTTGAAATGAAATGTTACAGTAGTCTTCCGTGGATAACCTTCCATGTAATATAACAAAACACCGAATTTATTTTCTGTAGCTGCGGACGTAGCTCTGATACGCATCGATGCGTCACATTGTTTTCTTTACTGTCATATAAGCTTCTTTATTGTCACCCCACGTTCCGACTCTTCGTCCACAGATTAGAGGGTTGCGGCTTACTATTCATACAATAAACACGTGAAGTAAAGTGTACTATACAGTTTTGTTTGTGTTACACTTGTTAAATGGTCATGAACGTTATGTCATGGGTCCTTGAAATGTCATGTAAAAAAGTTTTACATTTTGTCCATGAAAATTTGTGGCTTGTGACAATGTGTGTGTAGTGTGCAGCGTTATGTTCCTTGTGGACGTCATAAACGAGGCGACACTTTGTGCAATGGCGGTCGAGCCAAAACAGTGCTGGTTCTAACTGCTAAATGGATTATTTTTATACAACACATATTTACACATCAATGTTCAGTTACTTTTCCACTATATTGGGGAACAGAGGCATCCAAATGTGCTAGGGAGCAATTGATGCACCATTGCAGCCAGTTATCCCCCCAATAATAACATTTTTTCAGACCTCTGATTGGCCGACATTGTCTTCTTCTTTGCCTGATTGGCCAACATGGCTTTAGGGTTAAAGTCATATTGCTGTCTGTATGTTTGGTGTGCTCTTAAAAGCGCTTCAATAGGTTTTTGCATTTTCATTCGAAAAAGATTAATTTGCAGAGATACCAACAGGACAGGATTTTTTTGAGAACAAGGGAGGGCAAAAGTCCTACTTTGGAGTCTGTGTCTAATTTTAAGTGTCTTCTGTTTTCTTTGAGAAGAAGAAATCTCCAGTGACATGTGCCTTTGGCCATGTGTGAGTTCAGTTTTTACAAAAACACTGCAATATGATGAATTTAACCCAGCTGTATGTTCTGGGACAATACAACCAGGATCTACTTGAAGATATTGTTGTTTTCAGTGTTCATGCGTTGACTTGGAGTCAACTCTACTGTCCTGACACATGAAACCATTACCAGATGAAGGTGGTCTTCATGGACATTTTTATAAAAAAGTCCTGTTATAATTCCACTAAAAAGACCAGATGGCACAAGCCACCCACCCAGCATTAACATGTTCAGAGTAAATAAATTATTTCTGTTGGAATTATTCTGAGAAGAGTTAGCAAGGCTTCTGCTGAGCCGTGGCTGCTTTCATTTGCCCTGACATCAACAGCACCTCATTTATGGGTTCAGAGTTAAGGTCACATAACAGAGACAGCCAGGAGGGCAGATGTGACCATTTGGTGGATTATTTAGGGACAAATCAAAATGTTATGTGCAGAGTTTGTCTTGACAGTTTAGTGATTTCAGTGGTTCAACTGTCCAAATTACTAGAAGTCAAGTTGTCCATTTACCCTCTAATGCTTCCTGCGTTTAAGGCGTAAAGCCTCTTGGCTCTTTCCATATAAGAATAATAAAAACACGTGTGTTAAGTGTCATCCAGAGTCACATGATATTACATTGACAATTCAGATTTGGGTTGAATTAATTTCACTGCTCATTCTCCACTTTTAATTCAGAAATTTTCCCACACATATGGCCAGAGATAACCTCTCACCGTGTCAGGGACTGTTTTATGAGAGGAACATTTTTTTCCTTTTTCAGGCAAAGGCTCCCTAGCTGTTATAATTCTGTTGTTTTAGTTTGGTCAGATTTATGGTGAAAATGGAGATGTTGAGGAGATATTCCCTGGCAGCCATGTCACTAACAGTCCTCCTTAACTGCATTTTTATTTGTTTTCCATGGTAGACTTATTGTAGCTTCTTAAAATGTCCCATAATAAATGTTAGCATGCACAATGTAGTCCTTTATTTTGCTGGCCTGTATTCTGAGTGGTTTTATATTCACTGATTTTACCATGGCTTTATTCAGCCCCATGCTGTACTGAAACTTAATTCCACTCTGGCCAAAGAAGGTTTAGGTTTTATTTTTATTTCTTTTCTTAGTTTGCTGTTTTTTCTCTCATCACTTATTTCCTGTGTGGAAGGAGGCACTTGTTTGTTTTGGCCCAGGTTGGGTTTTGGCCCAGAACGCAGTGAGCTGCTACGGGTGAGGGAGTGCCAGACTCTCCTCTTCACTTCACCCCAACTGCTGCAGTCCACCACTGGCCACCATTTCCCCCCCTTTCTCTGACGCTTTCCATCACTTTACTTTACCATACTCCACCTCCTTGTCCTCTCCTTGCTCTCTGTCCTTCCCTCCAGAGACTAATGGCCGCTCTAGCAAAGCTAAACCAATGGAGATGACAACAATTTGAATGACTTATTATAAAAAAAGGGCATTTTCATTCGTCTTCAAGGTTAGGTTGACTATGACTACATGCAATGCTCAGCAGCCCCCTATTGGCCTATGTTGTTGAAGTAGTTGTCATATTTAAAATGTTTTAGTTACTAATATTGTGACCAAACATTCATAGCTCTGAGGGAAATCGCTTGCATAACAAGACAGAGCAAGAGGAATATGTCAGCTTCAATCAGGGAATACACAAGCCATGCGAGAGCTGCAAGCTGAAAAGAAGTCCTAGATAATGGCTGCTGTCCAATTCCAGAAAGCCTTTGTATGATTTACCCCACGGTGCCCACTTTGTTGGTTTCCCTATTGGCGACTGCGGCCTGCTTGGGACTTCCCCTGGCACTGCAGTAACCACAGTCCAGTGTGTTTGAGCGTACAATAGCTCACTGGGACCAGTTTTGGCTGCACCACCACCTGTGCACAGCGAGTTGCTATTACTGCTGGTTTGAGGGAATTTATGGACTGCTGATGTTAACTGTTCTATTTTTAACTGTGCCCAGGTTTCCTGTAATTTATTACCACCTATGTGACACAGAAAATTCACACCCTGAAATTAAGGAGGGAAATTATGGGATCAGTTCAAAGACAGAACGCCAAAATGACGCCTTCTGGAAAGTAACAAGATCCCTGCAAATTAGTTTTTCTATTATTGTAGTTAATGGTGTGAGTTCACTTTGCAGGTGCAACTTGGCCAAGTGTTGTAAATATAATTTTTCATGCCCAATTAACTCTTTTTGTTTGACCAAGAATAGCTGACGTATGTGCACACATCACATTAATCTTAAACAGCTGTTTTATTGAACACAGCACAATTTGAACACCTCAGCTGTTTCACTCTGCAATGGCCGTCACTCCACACTTCTTCATTTAAATGTTCTTTTTTTCTCTTTTGTCTCAAAGAGTCTTGGCTGTGATGAATATCTCGGATCAGGAAAGGTGATGGACGTTTGTGGCGTTTGTGGAGGTGACAACACAACCTGTAGGCTGGTCTCCGGAGTGTTTAAACACAGTTTAACCAAGATTGGCTACCACAAGATAGTGGAGATCCCAGAGGGAGCCACCAACATCAACATCACGGAAATGGTGAAGAGCAGAAACTACCTAGGTGCGGAAAAGAAAAAAGAAAAACGCTCATCACATTGATACAAAACCTCACAGCACCAGTTCACTGTTCCCAATCATGTTTGTAGTTTGTGTAATTCAAGCTACTGTTTTACATACATGTTACTGAAGTAAACTACCAGTAGAACAAAAACAGCTTTACCCTGTTGGATTGAAAACAAGCTAGTTCAGGCAGCCAACTTACTTACATACTCTTCATACTGTAACATACCGTATATCCAACACACCTTTTTCATTATATAAGTAAGAAGTCAGTAATCTGCTTTCACAGCACCCACTTGAAAGCTGTCATCACTTGCTGGTCATTTAAAAAAAACGACAATACCGGTACCAACACCAAAACCCTCAGTGATACGGATACCCAGTTGTGTCAGTAGTAGAGTGCTTCATTTGATACCTTATTTTTCTACTTCATTCGACCCCCATTCTATGAATTAAAGCATTCAGTTGCCTAAAATGCCACCACAACTCCAAACCATTTTTAACACAAATACATTTTCAAAGTGTTCAAATTACTTTTAATGTTTTGGTGGCATCTTGGCATGCTGAGTTTGTCTAAGAGCAGGGTTTTTCACTCTGTGTTGCTAAATAGTCTGAGAGGTTAGAAATGCTTCAAAATCGAAGAATTTTGTGAAGTTTTCATTTAATTGCAGGGTAGAGTCCAGTTCAAGCTGAATGGCAGAAACACCTGCATATATAGAAGTCCTGATGCATCGTTATGGACTTATATCCCACTTTTATGTTCGGCTCTGAGCTGGTAAATCTCAGTTACTTTTATATTTTGATCTAAATTATTTTTTCAATATGATTAATCCCCTTGGGAAAATAGAGAGTTTCAGTTTCCTTATCCAGATTTACAGTTTCATCAGTTGCAGTCTGCTGTAGAGCTCTGCCTTATTATGTTACCGCATTATGTTACAGGTAAAAAGTAAGACAGCATTAGGGAAAATATGGTTCATGGAAAGTCATGGTATAAATAATTAGATTATAGATGTATGTGATAAGTTTACATTTGACAGTTGTACTAGTTCCAGCTGTGCAAGCAGCAGCTTGTAAAATTAATGACATCAGTCTGATTAAAGGTAGATCCGTGTAATTTTTCAGGATTTCTCCACCACGGCGCTTATATTACCACCCACCATTGGTGCAGCCTTTCATCGGAGCCTGTGAATGAAACACACTACACAGATAATTGGCATCTTTATAGAGGCGCAACAGTGGGACACTAGTGGGTTATTTTCAGAAGTGACTGTTGGAATGTCAGACATTGTTTAATGAGAGCTATGCCCCGACTCAGCAGGAGGTTCGGAGGGAGAGGGGGAACAGCCCCGTCTCTCGAGGAAAGTGCATAAACACGCTTTCATTAGAGGATCTTACTCCTCAAGCCTTGCTTTCCTTTTTAATTATAGTGAGGAATTTCACCACTCTGTACAAAAAAAAGGAAGAGAAACACTCGGAGCACTGAATCCATAGCCACTGAGAATGGATTCAGTGGCTACTTTTCAAATCCCAACTACTTGGATGCCGAGTACACTCTGCTTTCTTTAATCTGAGCTGGCCATTTAGACACACACAAGTACACAGTTATGCTCTTTTCACTTTAACAATTTAAGAAACTGTGAAAAATGTCCTCAATAAACAAGAGTCATCTTAAAATACTTTTTAAAATTGATGATGAGGGTACAAAACTCCAGTCAGCAGCATTTCCCCTAAAATGGATATGTTGGTTTTAAATTGCAAACAAGAATATGAGACGTCCCTGATTTTCCGTCAATAGGCCTCTGTTCTAAACTGTGCATCTCTAATGTGCTTTTAGTTGTCCAAACACTCTTTTACAAGCCTGTCTAACGTTACACCTCTAATGCTTTTCTAATGGCCTCTTGCACTTAATCCATGAAATCAGTGGAAAACATTTTTGGAAGATTTTGTTACAGGATTTGCATGAAAGATTTGCCAGCACAAACAGATTGTCACGTTCATAAAGGACGTTTCTTTGGAAGTGCACGTAAGAGCATTCCTTACAGTAGCTACAATTACTTTTTTGTGTGGAGAAAATCAGTGTCCGAGCTTTTTTTTCTTTTCTCTCTTTTTTTTTTACTACAGTTCTCATTATGTTTAAATGGTTTTACATTAAACAATAATTATGTGGAAGTGGTTGTGGCAGTATTTTCCTTTTCGTTTGAGCTCAGGGCTGTCAGTGGTGATTGTGTGGTTGTTCTCTCTGTACCTTCCAGCTCTCCGAAGCCGATCAGGGCGATCCATCATTAATGGAAACTGGGCTATTGACCGGCCAGGGAAGTATGAAGGAGGGGGGACCATGTTCACCTACCGCCGACCAAACGAAATCAGAAGCACAGCTGGGGAGTCCTTTCTCGCTGAAGGGCCCACCAATGAGATCCTGGAGGTTTATGTAAGTAACAAATCAACTCGGACTTCCAGATACTTTAAGTTGTGATTCTCCTTCTCTTTTATTCATATTGGCTTAAAGATACAAAACTAAATAATTTTTTTCTCATACCGTCTCTGATTATGCGGCTGTCTCTTTAAGACCCCCCTGAAAAAGCCCAGTCTGCTCTGATTGGTCAGCGTTTCTGGGTCTTTCCATATCTTACACTGTCATTTCAACTTAAATGTATTTTCTGCTTTATACATATAGTATAGTTGTGACATCATAGCCGTAAAGAATGTCCTGACGGCTCGTTTAAAGGCACAGTTTCTAAATACATGTTGATGGAACGTTTCGTAACGTACACAGTTTTTATGTAGCACCTTGTCCTGCTTTATAATACAAAAAACATGGACATCTCACTTATACACATTATTCACAATATGTGATCTTTAAGTTTGAAACTAAAGTTTGTTATTGTATGCTCACCTTTTATTTTACAAGAACACCTAAAATAAATATAAGGGCGGCAGTGGCTCAGTAGTAGAGTGGGTCTTCCTTCATTCGAGAGAGTGGCGGTTCGATCCCCAGCTCGCCCGGTCCGCATGTTGGAGTGTCCTTGGGCAAGACATTGAACCCCAAATTGCTCCCCGTGCTGTGCATGGGAGTGTAAATGTGGTGTGAATGGTTAGATTAGATGGTATGTAGATGTCCACTGCCATCAGTGTGAATGTCTGTGTGAATGGGTGAATGTGACAAACACTGTGAAAGGGCCTTGAGTAGTCAGAGGACTAGTCAGAGGACTGAAACAAAGTCCATTTACCTCTTTAAATATTTGAAGGTGAATATTATTATTTTATGGTTATTACTAAGTCTCATCTACTTTGCCTCAGATGATCTTCCAGCAGCCGAACCCTGGTGTTCACTATGAGTACATTCTCCCCTCTGAGAAACCAGTCAGCCCTCAGCAGCCAAACCGTGGACCAGAGGGTAAATTGTACACTTTGCAACTGTTTGTTACCAAAGCTTCGTCTGATTGCTCAATACACTTTATAGGCAAAACAATTGATAAATTAAGAGTTAATGATGTATTTAATTTCACAGTACCAATCAGTTCTCCACAGTGACTCCAATCTACGTTTCTTAGTTCTCTTAAGTCATGTGTCTATGTCTTAGGGAACGCTGTGACTAGACAAGGTGGATATGACAATCCCAGCAACACTCGCCAAGAAAACTTTAATCCAGCAGGTGGGGGGTGGGACACTCCTCGTCTCCCCGACAACCAGCTTCCCGCCATACAGCCACCCAGACGCGCAAAAGAGTACAACTGGAAACTGGCTGGTGCTACAGAGTGTAGCGCCTCCTGTGGCAAAGGTCAGTCAAACTATTTATATTTTAACTTAATACTTTCTTTAAACACAGAGGATGATGACTCCAGTTACCTTTCATTTGTATACAGATAATTTTTTTCAGATCTTAAAATTGAATATCTGCTTTGTGTTAATGTTAGGGTTCAGATACTCCATCTTCCACTGTGTCTCCCGGCTGAACCATGGCCAGGTATCAGACGCTTTGTGTGACAGCAGCAGCAGACCGACTCCACAGGAAGAGGCCTGCAACTTGCAGCCCTGCCCAGCCTTGTGAGAGACCACACACTGCTGAATACTTCTAAATTGTTCAGTCAAAGAGAAAGTTCACTTAATAGCATACTCACTTGTTATGTTATGATGACTATACATTTCAAGTTGTTGAAAAAGCACTGTGATTGACTGAGAGGACTGAGTTTGACCCAAGAAGATACTGTCTTAATGTACCTTGGCTTCTCGTCTGAAATGTATCAACATCTGATTTGGGTTCATGTCCTTGGAAGTTTCGACTTATTGAACACAAAGCTTGCTCAACTATTATTACTCCAAATAGTGTAGAAAAACAAGATTCAAACATTTTCCTCATTCTCTTAGGTGGCCACAACACGTCGTCATATGAACAAATCTCAGTATAAACATGCTAAACACTGCAAGAATACCCTCTTAACACCAATCTTGTGATTTTCCCCTGAGCAGCTGGGATATCGGAGAGTGGTCAGAATGCAGTAAGACCTGCGGCCTGGGCATGCAACACCGACAGGTCCTGTGTCGCCAGATTTACGCCAACCGCACCCTGAACGTCCACACAAGCCGCTGTCGACACTTGGAGCGTCCCGAAATCACCAGCACCTGCCAGCTGAAGATCTGCAGTGAGTGGCAGATACGCTCGGAGTGGACCGCTGTGAGTGGTAGCTGTCAGTCACAATGTGACTGCATCGCATTATTACATCCACTTACTGTTTTACACCTGTTTACATCTTTGTACACATACTGTATCATGACAGATTTATTTCTTTGATGCATCAACTTTTTTTTTAAGGACAGTTGGAGTCAGGAGATGGTTAGCTCAGAGTGTACATGTCAAAATGACAAGAAGTGGTTTTACTGTACGAGGGTTATATGCAGAACTATTTCTTGGCCTGGCTTTTTGACTTCTGGAGTCTCAGCTGGTTTCTTGGAAACCCTCACTGTGACAACAAGACTCCAGGAAACCACTGTGCTTGGCCAAGTAATATTCTAACACATAACTCCCTTATAATCACAACCTGTCATTGTTACACTTTGGTATTTATATTACAATGACAATGTGAAAACAATGTGACTATGTTGCTCGTAGTGAGGTAACTACGGATAATTGTGACCTCAAATCTGCTGCTCGCCTCGGCTTTAAGGAGCTTTATATTGAGTTTCAGCTGTCCAACGTAACTGCTGTTGTTCATTCTCACCGCTCATAAGTGTATCTCACAAAATATAATATCCTCCTTAACTCCTTTAAATTTAGTGATGACTGTTAACAGAGTGAGCATTCAGGCACTGAGTACTTGGGTAGGCAGGAGTGCCCGATATATTTCCTCTATAAGCTCTGCAGGGCATAAAGAAGATATACAGTCACTCTCCAAAACACATTGGAAGGAAGCAGCCCACCTAGGAAGTCTCTCCAGCAGCGCTTACCTCCACTATACAGTGTTAACCATGTGGCCTGTGTCTCCATAGTGTTCGGTGCCTTGTGGGCTGGGTCAGAGGTCACGAGAGGTCCGCTGTGTCAGCAATGTGGGCGACTTTGTTCCTGATGAGGAGTGCAACATGAATCTGCGGCCCATCGATGTAGAGAACTGTGACATGGGATCCTGTGCCAAGAGCTGGTTCTACACCGATTGGGGCAAGAGGGTAACTTTCATTCATTTATAACAGTGGTAGTCATTGTATACGTCTATTTTCATGCATCCAGCAGCTGTTTAAAATCCAGATAATATATTGATCTTATAATATAGAATTTGATGGATACAAAGAAAGCATCAGTAGATTAACCTTCCCTGAGGGGTCAGGGTGCACAAGAGGCAGAGGCATAGGGGATCGTCCGTTGTTCTTGCTGTAGAATGATCATGAAGGGAAAGTGTGAAGAAAGGAAATGAGTAAATTACAAGAGATTTATGACTTAATATAGAAGATAATGTGATGCTGAGGGTTTTTTCTTTTTGTTTTCAACTAAGATTAGATGGCCACAGGAGAAAAGATCAGACTGGGAGATAAATTACCAGTAGGTCACTGCAACACATCTTTTTGTTTCACAGTGCTGCAGATACGACGAGCCACTGATGAACCGCAAAGTTATGGGAGATATAGATTGTTCAAAAGCAGGCAATATTCTTAGTAATATATCTTGCCAAAACAGGATGTGTACTGACAGACTTCATAGAATAAAAGCGCACACACTGATGTGTTTTAAATGGGTTTAAGTTTGTAAATGGAAAAAAAAGTTGCCAGTAAGCTGCTGATTGGTGAACAACATGATTTGTAAAGTGCATTTACTCCACAGTGCTCAGCTGAATGTGGGATGGGTGTACGAACCCGGGGAGTCCTCTGTCTAACCAACCACATTGGCAGCCTTCCTCTGGAGGGGTGTGGCAACGAGCGGCCGGCGGACTCTCAGGTCTGCAACAATGGCCCCTGTGAGAGTCGCATCGAGTGGTTCGCAGGCCCCTGGAGCCAGGTATGAGGATGACAGAAGGTCACGCTAGGCTCAAGAGGAAGTTGTCTGGTGCAGCTAAATTTTGGGGATTTTACAGTGATTTTAGTGTTAACATGTTTCCTGTCTCAATTTTTGCACTGTGTAATTGACTCCATATGATCTCTGTGCTACTGTTGCATGTGCCCCAGTGCTCTGCAGAGTGCGGCGCAGGCAGCCAGCAGAGGTCAGTGGTGTGTCTGATAAAGTCAGACGAAGGGTTCACGGTCATGCCCCCCTATGAGTGCTCCTCCCTGGATCGGCCCCTCAGCCAGCAGAGCTGCAACCTCAAGGCCTGTGGAGCAAAGTGGTACCACACTGACTGGAGTGCTGTGAGTAAAATTTGAAACTCTCTCCCCTTTTAATGTTCAGATGCCCCAAGGCAAGGCATCTACTCCCTACTACTCTTACTGACTGATTCAGGCTGATAACCTGGGTAGCTCCTGTTAAGAAATCTCTCAAGGTCTCGCCTATTTTTACTGCGTCACACGTGCGGTTTACAGCAAAGAAACAGTGAAATGTTTTTTTTGACAGTCACATTATTCTAACAGTGCTTTCACTACAGTTTCAATGTGTACATATGTAGAATATGTCACAGACATGACCATGAACTTAACACTTTATGTTTCTGTTTTGTTTCTGTGAACAGGATATTAACCTTTTCTCTCTAAAAAAAATAAAAAGGACATCTATAATGAAACTAAACATTCTATAATTAAAAGCCATTATCATAGGTAAACTCAGTGTAGAAAGGCAGGCAGCGAGGTAGCTGCCACACTGCTCATGTTAGATGTTCGGCTTGGTAACTGTGCCCCACTGTTATGCTTTACATTTATAAAACATATAAGTCAAAATTTTAATTTTACAATATGCATGGAATTGTTCAGTTTTACAGCTTTGTGTAAAATAACAAGGCTGTTGTGGTTGTTCTCACAGAGCAGGCTACAGTTCATTTTCCACATTAAGACATACACGTTACATTATCTCGACCTTTCATCCACTTTAACAGTCCATTAAATCTGGCCTTTGCGGGCTCTGCACTAAACACGTTATTATCAGATTCTGGCAACTATGGAAAATAACAGAGGGCTCTGTGTCTTCTCTGGAACCCCCTGGCCATCTGTCTTTAGCTTTGCATCATCTGGTCTTGTTTGCGTAGCACTACTTCTTTAATCCGGTTACCTCCTGAGAGCAGATCCTGTGGAGAACCAATCGAAACATTAAAAGAAAAAAAAAAAGACCTCAACTGAGTCGCAAATAAAGACCAAACCATATTTATAAAGACCTGAGACATTTTATGACCTTAAATACTGAAAATCTAATATAAGACTTTATAAGGATCCGTGGGAAATGCATCTCTTGTGAAATAACTACATAACTTTGGCAAATACTGAGTCTATGGAAGATCCCATCACTCATAATGAGAATCTAATGGAGAAAATAAGTTTCCAGGCTTTAAAAGGTTCAGAAAAGTAGCAGCATCCAACTTTAGGATGGCGTTTCATTACGTGCTGTCACTGACCCTGTCCTTCCAGTGTTCAAAAACATGTGAGGGAGGTTACCGCGTGCGGGAGGTGCGCTGCCTGTCTGACGACATGCTGTCCAGCGATGGCTGCAAGGAGCAGCCGAGACCGGCAGAGAAGGACGACTGCAACCCAGAGCCCTGCATACCTAGCATAGGTCAGTCATCTCCTGACATGTTATCTGGAATGTAACTGACTCTCTGATGATTTTAGCATTGTTAAGAAAACAAGGGTCATTATTGTGACTGTAATGCCCAGCTTTGGAACTAGTGCCATAAGAAGTAGATGAGTATTGCTCTGTGTCATCGCTGAATGCTTGAAGTGGAAATTAGACCTTGAGCTAGGTGTTGAACCCCAAACTTGAGTCTGTTCAATTCAATTCAATTCAATTGATTCAATTCATTTTTATGTATTGTGCCAAATAATATTCGACAGTAGAAGTTCCCCCATCCCCTTTCACAACTTTACTAAGGGTCTATTGTCATGTGTTTTTAGTCAGCTCTCTCTTGGTTGGATGTGTGTCATATATTATTTGCTGCAACCTATTAAACCTTATTTTTGTTTCAGATGAGAACTGCAGAGACAAATACTTTAACTGCAACGTGGTGGTCCAGGCTCGCCTTTGTGTGTATGATTACTACAAAACGGCGTGCTGTGCTTCGTGTTCGCGGGTGGCCCACAGACAGTCGATTCATCGGGGCGGCAGCTAGCACCCTCTACCAGGGTCCCCCAGCTCCATGTTGGGCCAGACTCAATCCCTGCTGCAGGCGCTCTGCTCCTCCAGCCAGGGGAGTGGACCAGCTGGACCTTGGCTTAAACGGACACTTGTTTTGACTGCCAAGGATGGAAACTGAAGGAGCATTTCTGTTGGGAGAAAGGAATTTCTAAGAATAGTGGAGGACAGGAATCCACTCACTGGATAAACAGAGCCCTGGAGGGGTGACAGAGAACAGGAGCAAATGGAGGAAACAACACTTTATGGATTTTAACCACCAAGTCTGACATAGAGAATCGGTCTGTTTTTGTTTCAAGGCAAGCGGCTGTCTTTTACCAATAATGGCTGTTGTGGATTACATGCTATGAAGAGGAGAGCACCTTTAAACTGTTTAAGGTGGACTATATATAGAAAGTATATCTTCTAATATAGTTATTTTCACTTTAGGTCTCGGTTTATGTCATGATGTCATATGAAGTCGATGCAGTCTCACCTATAATCAACTATTTAACACCCACTTTGTTGACCAAAGATATGTAACCTCATCAAACTGATGACAGTGACAAATTAACACTTTCTCCTGGTGCTGATGGTGCATCCTTTATACAGCTTGGATTCACAAGAAATTTTGGAATTCTTTGTGGCACAGATGAGGTTTGTCTGATTGGCAAACCACCTTTATTTCCTGCCATGAGGGGTAAATGCAGCCTATGTAATATGTATGTATATATGTATGTATTTTTGACAGAGTGAATGATAACGGTCTAAAGGGTTCTCAGACAGTCTTCCCAGCAACTGAAGAGAAAAAGGCCCTCTTTATTTATTTGAGTGGCTCCCAAGGGAGGTTAGTGGTTTATCGGCCCGCGTTGGCCCCTTTTCGGCTGTGGGGATAAAACCTTTGCTTCCTCTCCACCAATCACAGCCTATGAACTAAATGTAGGCATTCCACAGTCAGCTGGATGGTAGAAGCAGATGGTTAAAATCCCAACGTATTTTCATGAGAGATGAAGCAAACTGCATATATCAGGGTTCCCGTGGTCAAAGTCACGGAATTTCAAAATCTAATTTTACAGGCCTGGAAAAGTCATGGAAATAGTAAAATCCTTTAACGTCGTGGAATATTGTCATGTTCATTGAAATTAATTGTTACAGTTATCTTCCATTGAAAACCTTCCACGTAATGTGACATAACGCCAAATGTATTTTCTGTACAAAACAGCTCTAATATGTGTTGACGCGTGGCATGGTTTTGTTTAGGGTCACGTGTGTGTTTCCATTTCCTCCCTGCGTCCCGTCTCTCCCTCTATGTATCGTTAGAATTCACTGATCGTACTGATCCCTTCGTGCTTGATAGCTAGTGCCAGATATGAGTGCTAATAAATATTTGAAGTGAATATGAACATAACAAAGTATTAGAAATTAAAAGGTTGCTATATATTTTCCTACAATCATTCACATTTGGATTAAAGTGTACAGTTCTGTTTGTGTTAAAAGTTGCGGATGGTCATGGAAATTTTACAATAAGTCCTTGAAACAGTTTTGAAATTGTGTCCATGAAAATGTATGGGAATCCTGATATATGTATTTTTTATGTGGGAGATTTTCATTCCACAATTGTACAATTCCTGTTAAAGCTGAAGCCGGTAACTTTCTGTTAAAAATACGTTTCCTTTTTCATATTTGCTGAAACAGTCACTATATCCGGACAGCACAATGAGACAGATGATCTGTGAAAACTTCATGTTGCTCTCCATTCTGTTACTGTATTGTATATTTCTAAGTAATAAAGTAAGACAGCAGTTTGTCCAGCTGGTGGGTGGGGCTTGGTTTCGGCTCAACTTTTTCACAAACTTTTTCATTTTATAGCTAAACAGTATACTAAAATATGTTTCTTAAAACACTTTGAAGTAGACAACACAGTAACAGAACATCGAGTCCTATTTGATCAGCGCTGCCTAATCTCACAGTTTGATAAGAGTTTCTAAGACACTGTGTCAGAGACTCCTCTGCTCTGATTGGTTGTTGACAGTATAGGTGGAGACTAGGAGATACCATTAGGGTCACACAGAGTGAGCTCTCGGAGCAGGGTTAGGGTTAGGGGGTTATTATTGAGCATATTTTTTCACAAAAAGTTACCAACTTAGGCTTTAAAACACCAATCATAAATACATTTAATCATCCATGGATCATCATTGATATTTGACTGTAAAGATTATGGTATTTTCATTTACATTGACAGTAAATCCTTGTTTATGAATCAGCCTTTCTATGGAAGCGAGGAGAGGCTAGGTGAAAAAAAAAGAAGTTATCTCCTACGTACAAGAGATTGTATTAAGTTAACTAGGAAGGAAAAATCTTTTGCTTATGCTGCATTTTCTGGAACTTTCAATGTCCCTTATATCGTGCACAATATTCTGCCAGCTTTCTTGCTTTCAAGCAGCCAAATAAAGCCTAACAGTTTATATCTCACACATAGGAGATAAACGTATGGATTGCCCACAAAATAAAAAATAAAAATTCACCATGCCTCTCAAGGCATCTCTACTTTCCTGCCAAATCACTAGTGAAGTCCAAATGAAGCTTTATTTTTTGAGTCCACTAGTTGGAGCTCTCTGTTCAACCAAGGGTTGGAAACACACTGAATTACCATTCATTGAGCCTTTTTCTTTAAACCAAGAGTTCCATCTAGTGGACTCAATAAATACAACTAATGATTCATGAAGCTTCATTTGGACATCACTACAAATCACCCTTTTTTCATTTTTTTTCAGCCTGCACTTAACCTCCCAAGTGTTCAGCTGTTTTTGTATTATATGATATAATATCCCACCACACACTATAAACTTACCTCTGATCCATAACTACTATGTACTGTATGTTTATCAATGTTTAAGTTCAGGAGGATTCAAGTATGGAAATGATTTGATGTCTAAGGGTTAAAAACATGTCCTGCATGTGCCAGAATGATTCTTGATTTTTTAACAAGAAGAGTGAAACTACAATACCAGATTTCTTCAGTATTCAACCAACAGTATGACTGCAACAAATAAAACACCTGCCATTGCATTATTTTACAGTTCTGGTGTTCAACAGTTGATTTTCATGAGGAGTGTTCTTGAGATTTTCTGAAATAAACAAAATCACTAATTATTTGTATACTTTACAGCCTACTTTCCTCACATGATTCCCAAGTTGATAAAGTTTGTCATCACAAATAGGACAATGATAATATGCAAGGCTTCATCTTCAAGACGAACTGTCAAGAAATTGTCTTCGGTACAAGAGGTCAACTAGTGACTGTCTGCCTCATAGAAACTTTGTGGTCCAGTTTACTGATTTGTATAAAAGCCATTTTTAATGACAAAATTGTGCTTCTTACTAAAGCAATGCACAAACAAAACAGCATTTTACAGAATCAATACTTCCATAAAAAAATCTGAAAAAAACTAGATTCCATTTATATATCAATCATGAAGTATCTTACAGAACTCTGATCAAAATGAACCTGGTTCCAGACCTTTAAATCCCCATCTATATTTCCCATTTGTTAAGCGATGTGAAGTGAAAAGAAACATATTAAATAATGATCCTATGTAATTAAAAAACAAAATAGTTTTAATCATAGCGTTGCTGCGACATCAAAAGGGATCCAGTATTTTCAGTGTCTCATCAGTTTTCCTTTTCCTTATAAACGCAGACATAGTGGCTCTGTGATGACCGGTTGCTAATTTTTCAAGCTCTTAATATGAATACGAAAATAGCCTGCATTCACTGACCACTAATCCCCAAGGCAGTATTAATTACACATGCCCTTTAATACAAAAAGGCCAAAGCATGATTTGCATCAACGTCTCACAATTCTTCATCTGATAATGATGCTAGGCGACAGCTGAAATCCTTACGTTCCACAGACAGGGGTATGAGGCGTGCCGCCCGCGGTAGTGCTGGAACAGGCCACACCAGAGACCGCACAAAACACTAATTAGCTGAGGAGCCTGCCCTTCCTGACTCCATCCTTTTCAGTTCAACTCATTCAGGTATGGAAGAAGAGGTTCCTTTGACAAAATGCTCCACTCACCTCACCATTTCATTTTCTTTCTGCCCAGGCTTCAAATGCTTCATGACCTACAGAGAAAAAGGATTATTAGGAGCTTCTACTTTATCAAGCTAAACCACTCCTAAATCATCTGCTACGTTGTAAAGAATATTTAAGTGATTATAACATCATTAAAATTAGAGTTTGTAGAATGCTTTGTCATTTCCTGTACTACCACATGATGGTGCCAGAGTGATAACATTTCAAATCCTATCCATAATTATGTTTAAAATGCTCAACCCAATTAACCGCAATCATTTTTGTGTCTCAAATCTCATGTTTAAATGAATCTAAATTACAGTATAAAAACTATTGAACTACATACCTGCTATTTATCTTCTTGGCTTCCCATATCATCCTGCATGCTTTTATAAAGGCTTGAACATGTCAGTAACAGAGTCTTCAAACTTTATTATTTAACTGTCGAATTCCTTTATTTCGTGACTGCACACCTCTATGTGACAGTGAAATATTGCTTCACTGTTACAGCTTATTGGTCAAAGGCTATCTCTGTTATCTGCCGAGCTGCTGGACAAGGATGAAATCGATAGCATTTAAACAGTTTAATGCCTCGGAGGACCCTGACATCTTGAATCCTTTGGGGCGAGTTTTAAACTCAACAAGCTGCTTGATACTTCCATACTTTGGACGTAAAATGTTACTCTACGGACGTTTATTC
The DNA here is from genome assembly GCF_963691815.1 of Echiichthys vipera. NCBI lineage: Eukaryota > Metazoa > Chordata > Actinopteri > Perciformes > Trachinidae > Echiichthys > Echiichthys vipera. Next base: position 12,713,027 of record NC_139826.1, read on the forward strand.
TCTTTCTGTTTCTTTTTTTTTTTTATCGTTTGCACATTTAAAACACCTTCAGCAATGCTCTGTATCGCATTCTGCCAACACAGACTTCTAAGCCCTTATACACACTAAACTTTAAATTTGAACACTGACTTTCAGATGATGAATACTTCTCTGTGGAAAGTACATTTACCCTTTCACAATGGCTGGGTTCACTTGGAAGTTGATAAAAACAAACAGACAAAATAAACCAGCATTTTCTTAAAATAAACACACGACTATACGACTATCAAAATAGTTTAGGGCACGGTATAATTGATAAAAGGCTGTAATAGATGTGGTGAAGAGACCAGAGCTAAGAACAGCAGTACCAATGCATTTAATTGATAAATAACAAGCAAAAGCATGTTTGCTTAATTTGATTAAATTCAGAATCAGGTTAATCAGTATGCATGAGAGTCTAATTATGTTGATGTAAATTGACTGCAATTAAACATACCCACTAATTCCTTCAAAGGAGTCTTCATGGCTATCTGTAGCCTGGCCTTGCAGCATGGAGAAAAACAAACACAAAAACAAGTGAAATCACCACCAAGTGCATTCAAATGTCAATACAGCACATACTACCTTTTCTATACTCTTATCGGAGGATTATACTAATGAATGAAGCTAATAGTTAATCCAGGGAAGGAAGCAGAATGCCGGGACAACAGCTTGATTCAGGTTGGACAGGATATCAACTGTCTGCAAGGAAGTAGGCAGGGACTCCTTTAGAGACCTGACAGTAGAGCAGCAGAAAGAACAAGCACCAGTTTCCCTTCTGCTCTCAGTCTGCAGAATAAAGGTCAGCCGGGACACCGTGGTCTTTCTGGAATATCTGCAATGATTAAAATGATTAGATATTGAAGTGATCACTGCTGTAGTTGACTAAATGCAGTTGGGATGATTAAAGACAGTCGAATAGTGATTCAAGAGGTTAATTACCTCAACCAACGCTTGGTAAACCAACGGTAACTAATTGTTCGCTAATGGGACTTTTTACAATGAAAGCTTACTTGTTGCTGAACAAGATGAAAGCATACTACTACTCTCACTACTACTCTAATACACTAAAGTAACAGTCAGGATAAACACCAGCTGGGTTTTTAATAAAATGAAAACACATTTTGCATGTAATTGCAACTCTTGCATGTAGTTCAGGAGGTTCAAAAAAAAGAACGATAACTTTGACCTTTCAAATGGTCAGGAGGATTGGCAATGGAGCCACTAATGTTAATGCTGTAACTTCATGGCTTGGTGCCTGAATGCACGCACGCACGCACACACACTCACACACACACACACACACACACACACACACACACACACACACACACACACACACACACACACACACACACACACACACACACACACACAGACACACACACACACACACACACACACACACACACACACGCAGACACACACACACACACACACACACACACACACACTAACACACGCACGCACGCACACACACACACACACACACACACACACACACACACACACAGACTTACATCACAGGTGGATTGCGCCTCAACAATAGCATACTTCTGCTCTTTAGGAAAGATTCTGTCAACAGATGCAAAAGACACAACAATTAAAGTGAATCACAGCCTCATACTCTTGTTTTTAATAATCAATCTCTAAAAACTTAAAAGATAAATTATGTTTCAGTTTGGGAAAAAACATCCGAGCCAAAAGTTAAAAAAGAGGTTGTCATAGATGTCTCTGGGGTGTTTCGGGGGATGACATACACTTCAAGTCCTTTGTTGCCTTTTAAAGATAAACTATTATTTATTATACTTGTCATAATATTTGTCAACCCTTTCTTTAAGTTACAGCTCCCAGCTACGGACCAGCTGGTGACGATTGCTGGCCATGTACACCACTCTTTGAAGATTAGTGTGACTCACTCTTTGATCCAAGTAGCTTTCAGGCAGTTTGGGAACAAAAAGGATGGATTCCACATCAATGGCTCCATAACAGTCAGCCTCGGTAACTCCAAAAGCCCAGTGGAAGAAAGACTCCTGTAGAATTGAAAGAATCAGCCAGAGCATTAGTGAGGGAGATTATAATAGTCAGCTGGAAGAGAAAGTTACTTCCAGTCAGATTATTACATTATAACAAAAATATGATGCTGTTTTTGCTTAGACCAATTCACAGAAGTGAATACAGAGCTCAACAACAAAACAAAACTTTTAATGAGTCCTCTGATTTTTCTAAACCAATTGCAGTGATAAGCTTAGATGGGAGTGTTGGAAAAAATGAGATCATGAACACAAGTGATTTATCTGCAGAGTGGCTGGCCTACATATTTTTGACAGAGCGAGGAGATTAAGGCACTCAGAGCTGCTCCTCCACTTTAAGAGAAGCAGGGTGAGGTTTTTGGGGCATCTCGATAGCATCCACCTGGGCACTTTTATTTAGGGATCAGACATAAACAACTTAGAGCAGGTGAACCCAAGACACACTGAGAGGACACTCATCGCTGGCCTCAAACCACACCGGGATTACTGCCGGGTAGATGGATGAAGAGAAGCATGTCCTTGCTAAATGAAATGAACCTCCCTAAATGAATTAGTACCTGTCTGTGTCCATGCAGTACCTCTGCCCCCGCTCTCCTCCCTGCAGCACCACCACTGACCTCAGCATCTCTCCGCCCTGGCCTTGCACAGGCGTCTTGGCAAAAAGTGCAGCAGGCTAAGGTTTTCATTTCACAGCCAATAGGCAGGTTTGAAAGGACAGGGAGACAGAAGACAGGGTTTGAAAGAGTACTAGTAGGAGACGTTGGGTCAAGATTAGGAGTGTATTAATGGGAGTTATCAACAGTACCATATAATGCTCATGGCAACTGTACACAGTATATATTTTTGACCCTACAATCAGTCAACTATTTTCCAAAATCCTTGTGCTTTCAGGGAGCCTAAATTATGGGCAACACCAATTACTATTAATGGCAGTGAAATTAAAAGCGATATCTATATATAAGATATATACAGCAGCCACAGGGTAGGGAGTCAAGCTGAATGTTTACTGACTTGTTGAGCTGGAGATGTTGTGATTTCAGCTTACGATGGAGAATTTGGTTGCCAAAAGAAACCCAACTGTGCCAGTGTGGCAGTACAGAGGGGATTCACACAACACCAAACACTCTAAAGACTTGAAATCTACAACTGTTTGCATTGGGGATATTCTGATTATAGAGAGAGGATACATTATTGTGGCAGACTGAAAATGCACTGAAATTAAGAATGTGTAGCCCCCTATGGCTTTTGCTAGAAAGTAAGAAACATATCCACGCTCACCAGGGTTTTTAAGCATCATCTAAAATATATACAACATAAAATTTGTCTTGAACACTTGATGGTAGGGCATCATTTGTGCATTATGAGGGGGATACAATTTGTGGTAGATTGAAAATGCAGCCTGGGAGGATGTGTATCCCTCTATAGTTATTGCGAAGAAAGAAAAAACTTCTTCACATTCACCAAGGTTATTAGTTATGATCTGAAGTATATAAAATACTCACAGAGGGAATACATTTGGTAGCAGACTGAAAAGGCACTCTGATATAACTGGTATCCCACTAAAACTTTTGTTAGGAAATAATAAAGTTCTCTATATTCACTAAGGTTATTAGGTATGACACTATTTGCAAAATGAAACACCTGATAGTAGGACATTATTACAGAGAGGGGATACAGTGTTGGCAGACTGCCTGTCCAGACTGATTTGAGTACTTTGATTGCTTTGATATGAAAAAAGCGCTATAAATGCAATACATTATTATCATGATGATGATTATTTATCACAATGGAAATGTTGATAACAGGAATACAATATTGTGTACAATGCTGCATTCAGCTGAGTGTAGGCTATGTTTCGAGTTGAGTAGATGTAGCCTAATTGAGACGAGCTATGTGTAAACTGATTAGTGATCTTGATCTTACAGTGTCACACATGTATTTGAATCAAAAAATGATTTCTAAAAGGTTTAATTATTATTATTTTTTTCATTATTAGCTGTGAAGTTGATCAGATGAGAGATGCATTCAGAGTGAAATATTTAAGTTATTCATCAAAGTCCTTTTGGACAGAAGTCAATTTACAGGAAGCCTTTGTTCTCCTCATCGACCCTGTCAAGGTTTAGTCATCAGCAGGAATCTCAACAGTTAAATCTCAATCTGAACTGAAGGATTTGATTTTTCTGTGGCAGTTATCTGGAGTTGGCTCATCCTCTGTGTATTCAGATTTGACATGGCTCTAGAGCAGCTGTTCAACAGTGTCAAATAGTTGTGATATGTTGTCTATGTTTCCCCAGTGAGGCAAGACAGTGGCCCCTGGTGGCCAATATTTGCAAGTGTGTCTTTCACATTACTTCATCTTCCTCACTTTAACATTTTTCTCATGTTTTGAAACAACTCAATACATCTGAAACTTTTCATTTTAACAAAGTAGAGATATTTGTACAAGCACAAAGAACACAACCAGGCGCAGCTGCTGCATAGAGGTAAAGGGATATTATACATTTTGCCAGCTCAGTTTTTGACAATATTATCATACCATAAAAATTGGTTAAAACCTCTTTGTATGGAAAATTTAAGTTTTTACCTCCTCCATTACCTTTGACCACTTTCCTTGCACAACATACCAACTATACACACAAAATTCTGCACACAATTGCAAATTAAAATGTTTATTTAAATTCATTCGACAGCATTTTTTTGTCAATCAGTGTTTACAAAAGGAACACATAACAATAAGAATCATTTAAAATATTAAACTTCGTTTTCCAGGAGGCACAGAAATCAACACTTGTGATGTATTAAGTCAGAGTTCGTCCCGTCAAATGACTGCTAATATTCCTCACAATTTTCAAAACATTGTGAAAACTTTATAAAAAGATACTGAGAGGAATTTTTCATGTATTTTCATATATCATGGTTATTTTAGTGCTTAATAAAAATCTTGATTTTGCATCTGTTGCATAAGTGAGTAATGAGAGTTAGAGTAACGCCTTTAGTTTCATCAGAATATGCTTTGTTGTTTACCTAAAGACATTGCATCGGACAGCTCTTTAATGTGAGACGTTATTCAGAATTTCTCACTGACGACGGGGCTGAAGGGTTTTGCAGAGTCGGCCATGAAAGCCTCAATCTCCTCCACAGTGCGAGGGACGCAGGTCATCAACTCTATACCATCAGCTGTCACGGCGATGTCATCCTCAATGCGCACCTGCACACAGTGTTGACAAAGTGGACGGTCAAAATGGTTGAATCAAATGAGGAGAGAAAATGTGAACGCACATCAGAATTCATGTACTGAATATGAGCTGGATCAGTCACTGAAAAATATGTATTCACATGGAAGTTTTCAACACAACATTTTCCTCGAATAGCGTTTAGTTTTCCTGTGCAATTTCATAATATTATCACTCTTCTCACATTTATGATAATTCGCAATCATGGGTAAGATCAGATACAGTGACCCTGGGGCAAGTTACATAAGTGGTTAGACTAAGACAGGTTGCAGATATGTCTCCAATTTTGCCATTTGAACTAAACTGCTCATTAAAAAGTGAAAAAGTAAACATTAAAGTTAGGACTTAAACTGTTAAATATCTGCAACACCACTGTGCCAGGCTAATTGGAGCTACCACATTAACATATCTCAGGAATTTCATACACGTATATGTTATTCCCTTGGGTTTAAGATAATCCTAAAATATTAGTAAACATGAACATCTCACTGTTAAAACCCAAAACTTGAGTGCTAAAACTGAATTTGTGATGTCATTGAGTACAAGGAGTGGAGCTGCTCCATAGACAATGAATTGGGAAATATGTCCTGGACACAGAGCACCAGAGGAATGTTCGTGAGTATATAAGTACATTTTCTTCCATAATGACAACACTACAATAGAATAAAGCTAATTTGGGTATAAAAAAGAAAACAAACAAAATCAGTCTACCATTCATTGTCTATGGAGCAGCTCAACACTTGAGAATTAATTGGAGTTTCTGGCTTTGAAAGAGAGCAGTTCATGTTTACAGATATTGCTTGAACTTTACTAGGTCACAGAAATAATATATTGGAATTCCTAATTTAGGTTAAGACGAGTTGGATAGTAAAGATGATGTGATTTTTTAAATTTAATAAGATTCGTCATCATGACTTGCTGACTGACATAAAATTCAGTTCATATCTGTGACCTTTACAATACTTTTCAGGTCACAAAGTGTTTTCTGGAGAACTGATCTGGATCATTAACGACTTTAATGATCACATTTCCTTTACCAAGTTTGAATTACATTTACATGATTGTCCAAAACTTTCCCTAGATCCGACAGTGTGTCTAAAGACAGCTCTAGAAGTGAGACAAGGAAAAATACACTATAAAGATATACTGTAATTTGAGAGATGGCTAAATCTTCATTTTCATGCTGCAATACATTGTGGTCTTTATTTTTCATTACTTGACATTTCCAGGCCTAAAGTGAAATGACTCCATCTTTACAGCTTTTAGTGTCACAGTCGTACACAAACCTTGAAAGAATAACAATATTGTCATTATGTGGAAGTATCAAGTGTTGCCCTGCATGCTCTCTGGTGAATAAAGAATTTTTTTGCCTTGTAGCATTAATCCTGGAGAAAAGTTGATTTCATATTTCCCCTCTTGTGAATTCAATCCAACAAACAAAAATAAATAAAAGCAGACTGACCCCCCCAAAGCCTCGAAAGCGAGCGAGCACTTGGTTGTTGATGAAGCAGCTCTGTGCAGGGTCGGCCAGGGCCTGGTCCAGCAGGTGGTTGATGAAGTATATGCCGGGCTCCACGGTGAGGACCATCCTCTCCTGCACCAGGCGGCCCATCCGAAGACTCTTCAGTCCTGGCTCGTTAATGCGCTCCACCCCCTATAAAAACAGTACAGTTTGTTGAAGCTGCAGCTAGAAAGTTAAAAAGACTCTGTATTACATGTTTTGATACTAGTATTGAGCAAGCCCTTCATTTATTTTGGATGAAATAAACTGCCGGATAGTAAATGAAGGGTTCTCCCTGAGCACAGACACTGCTACAGGAAACCTTTTTTAAGTGTTAATATCTTTTATATCTTTGTCAGTATTTCAAACTGTAAAATATGTCACAGTTTTCCTTTGTAATTCAGCTGAATCACAGCTGATAGCTGAATTTCATTGTGTGTCAGCTCAAAACTTTCCTTCCCATATTTCAAGAAAGAAAATTCTGATTTAGACTTTGATTCGAGATGAATGATGTCTGACTTTTTCACTGAAACTAGGCAACAGTCTGAGCAATATATTCATATTCAGCGAGCCTTGCTTCACAGAGTACTTAACACACTGACAATTTCTGCTGCTTAACACTCCACTGGAGCTTATGCGGGTTAACTGTCTTCTCCATTTAGTTGTCAGAGATGCAGAGCTGTACAAAATTCACCACACCAAACCACAACCTGAAACTGAAAATTGTGTTCAGAGTTCAGGCAGCATGTTTCCTTCCTCTCTCTCCGGCCCCCATCTTGAACCTGATCCTGCAGCTTGGCCTCTTTTTGTTCCGCTCTCATTTGTACAGAGGGTCTCTATTATTGATGACACATAAATATTGAAGCAACAGGCGCGTGTTTTCTTCTTTTGCCTTGAGACTTTCACAGTTACAACACTAACGGATGGTAAGTTGTGATTTAGGGAATCTCAGAATTGAAGTCTTTTATTCTCACCTCAGGGTACCCTCCGACGTCGTGCACGTCGATGCCCAGCAGGTGTCCCAGGCCGTGGGGCATGAAGACGGCACCCAGGTGTACCTTCAACATGTCCTCCACATTGCCATTCAGGATACCAATCTTCACAAGCTCCTCCAGCTGAATCCGGTCAGCCATACGGTGCATGTCGGTCCACTTCACGCCTTCAACAAAAACAGCTTTGTGAATGAAGAGTCTTTGACCTAAACTTTATTATTAAGTATGCATATTAATATCTTTACACCTCTCAAAATATAAGTATGAATGAAGGTTTACTTTTTTTAAGAAATATTATTTGCAAGACCCATGCAGCTGTAATTAAAGTGTTAAGCAGTACTGAAAACCAACAGCAAAAAAGAGATGCCGATAAAATGCAACAAAACAATCTGCAGTTATGTCTGTGCTGGTCGTATTTCTTTGGAGGGCAAAACATTACACTTCTAGTACTTTTCCTCACTTTTTTGTCGGTCAGCGAAGTGTACGGAATAGCTAAACTGATTAATAGATGATAACCTGGTTTGATGGCAGCCATGACAGCTCGGGAGGATTTGAGGACAGCCTCGTAGATGGCCCTCTGGTCTGGAGTGAACTTGCCGTTGGCTGGGAAGGAGCAGGTGATGTCTGAGGAGTAGCAGTAGTACTCTCCGCCCATGTCGAACAGACTGCAGGGGAAAAAACATCAGAAATTATTCTGTCAAATGTATTTCCAAAGGGTTTGTGTCCTTAATGTTCCTGGGTTGTTTGCAGTGCAACAAACATCTACACAGAAAGCAAAAACACTTAAGATCACTGAAAGAGAACAGTAATAATGGTACGGAGGAGCATGAAAGCTCCCCATTAAAGAGATTTTGTAGAGTTTGTGAGTGAGTTCTCAGCCACCATCCAAAAAACTGCTGAGAGTTAAAAACAACTGGAAGCTACTCACCACATGTCTCCACTTTCAATTGTCTTTTCATTTGGAGCTCCAGCATGGCCGTAGTGGAGAACGGAGGAGTTATTGCCCCTATTGAACAAGAACACAATACGTGAATTGAAAATACATTCAAATAGTTTGAATAAATAACACACTGCAAACTGGCAATTACATTACATGTGGCTTGTATATAAAGCTGCCATGAAAACAAATTTGAATTAAATAATGTAGCACAGCATCAAATGAATTCCAATCATTCACTGTTTCATCAATTTCATATTACCTTTCAAACAGAAAACCCAGACATACTGTTTATTTAAACAATCACTGTGATGACTAGGTTCTTATTTTTCAGGCTCGGAATTTGAAAAGGAAATAGCTTGTATCCACTAACTACTAATCCCCAGACTGTAATCATTACACATGACCTTCATTACAAAAGGCAAAGGCATCATTAGTGAGAGTGTTTCAAAATTCCTCCTCCATAGTGATGCTGCAAGCTGACAGTAACCCCGCAACACAGAGGAAGTTGATGTTGTACTGTTTCAGCATGCATGGTTTGGCCAACAAGACTGCTGGGATACTGCAGTGTTACAGAGTCCACCTTCCTCTGCATCCTAAACTCAGCTTTGTTTAGAGAGGCATCGTTTCAGCTTCAGTTAGAAATGAAACAGGGGAAAAAAGTCATTGATGTCGCCTTACGTCCCACAGATACAGGTGTACGAGGTGTGTCGCATCCCTCCCTTAGTGTAGCAGTAGTGCTGGAACAGGCTGCACAGAAAAGAAAAGCAGAAAAACCCCAGTGAGAAAAAGGAAACTGAATCAATTCAGCACAGCAGAGATCACAGAAGTCATATGCTGGAGGACTTTCACTGCCCTCTTCCTGACCCTGTGCTTTTATTAGAATTCATTCAGCACTCATTCTTTAATCATCACACGCTCGAGCACATCAAACATTTTTACAGATCTGGACAGGATAAGATGAAGAGTCCACGTTTATTGGTGCTTCTTGCACAGCAGAGGCAAATGAGCGTGACTGACAGCTGCTCTGAGTAGCCTACAGAACCTTTAAGCAGCCAATTATCAGTTAGTTGTGTGTCTCTGTTGAAATGTGCGTTTTTGGTGAATTAGATATTGTTACTCTTGTTTCTCATGGACACAATGATAAAAGCTGAATCTAGGTTGATCTTGGATAATAGTATAACCATGCTCATATAATAATCTATTTGCCTAGTATTTCATACACTTTTTTTTATATCCTAAGCAGACAGGAAATGGCAATGTAAATCTGACAGTGCCAGGTCTATAAGTGTCATTACATGAATGTGAAGTATTTAACCTAATGTAGCAAACCCACAACAAGCAATAATCCCATAATACTTACTCTGCACCTATGATAACAATCATACAGTTCAAGCAAGAGGTTACTAATGTGTATCCAAACAGACACAGAGTCTCCATATGCCATAAAGTTTATTATCATGGGACTATTTGAACATAAAATAAACCAAGGCCTGCTTCAATCCCCACATATAATGTAGATGTAACCATATATACAGGGTGTCCCAAAAAGATTTAGACACACTTGAGCAGCTGATAACTCAATTTATATATATTTATGGGGATACCTAAATGACAAAGTCTGCGATATGAGACCTGTAACAGTCGCTGAATTGAGAGCATCCATTGAACGTGAATGCACGCAAATGCCAAGGGAATTGTTTTGTGATGTGTGCGATTCCATTGCTTTGTGTTGTTAGCAGTGTCTGTACCACAACAGACATCAGTTTGACAACAGGCAGTGACAAAAAAAGGCAGTTTGTAAATTTTATTACATTTTGAAAATTAAGTGAATTAACAATTATTTAAAGTGTGTATACATGTTTTTGGCACACCCTGTATATAAAGGAGTAGACAGACATGGGCCTATACATCTGTGGCATGAAAAATAAAAGACCACTTACCTCTCCATTTCATATTCTTTCTGTCCAGGTTTCACATGCTTCATGATCTACAGAGAAAAAAGAATATTAGGAGCTTCTACAATAACTGAGCTTAACCACTCCTAAATCGTCTGTTACACTGTAAAGAATATTTACGGGATTATAACAGCTTTCAAATTAAAGTTTGTAGAATGCTTTGTCATGTATTGTATATGTGTGATTTAGACAAAACAGTTACTGGCTCTTTTCAGGTTGATCTCAATGTTCACCCTACGCACAAAGCAAAGATCGATTTTGGCATACACCAAACTGGTGGAGCGCGAAATGCTTGACTGTCATGTGTGCATGCCACCCCCGAAGTTTCTCTCTGACCTGACATGTAACGCTTTATTATGTAGATTCGTTAATTAGGACCTTTCCTCATCATTATTAGTATTTCATGGCACAAGGCACTAGTTGGCTCTTGTGCTTATTGGCTTAAGTGTGGTCTAGGAGACATTTTGATCTTACCTAAGAACAAGTGGGAAGTACACATGTAATGATGAATGCCACAAAAGCGGTTCAAATGTTTTTGCACACAATATAAGATCAAATCTGTGTGTACAAATGTTTCGTGCACAAGGCCCATTGATTATTTTATTTTCACTCACAGTTTACATGCACAATAGCAGTCATAAGTACAGTAGGCGAAAACAGTCTGCAGAATTTACGCAAAGTAGACATTAAGAAAATCAGTGTGAGTGCCCTCTAGCACTTATGTTTTCCATTTATTGCACACCTACAGAGAAGGTTACCCCTGAAAATGTGACAGAAAGTGAGGCTTTGGGGATAGACAGGTAAAAATATGACTAATGATCACACTTGTAGGAGGAACAACAGAAGGAAACCTCTTACAGATAACATGGGAGAGGTTAACGGCTCCTTAACCCCTGAGGTGGTTATTCATAGTGTTAAAGTGAAATCTTGTGCAGAAGTTAAATATTGCATTAATGTTACAACTTATTGGTCAAAAGCTATCTCTCTTGCTGTTGGCCTCCAAGCTACTGGGTGGAGTTAAAATCGATAGCATTTAAAGAGTTTAAAGCCTTAGAGGATCCTGACATCATGAATTCTTTCAGGTGAGTTTTAAACTCAATAAGCTGCTTGGCACTTCAATACTTTGGGCGTTTAATGTAACACTTTTAATGTTCCTTTTCTTTCTGTTCCTTTGTTTTATTGTTTAAAATGTACCAAGTTGAGCCCCCTTGCAGATGCTCCGTCTATCCGAGAAGGAACTCACCATTTTATGGGCTTCACTGGAAATCTTGTTGGTGTAGCGCAGGACCTCCAGCTCCATATCAGTCTTAGTGAGACGGCTTAAGACACAAAAACAAGACGTGAGAGAGCAGCTCTCTCATTCTGATCGATACACTGCCATACTGAATGTACGGCCGAAGATTATACAGAATTCAACTCTCACACTGAGCTAAAGGAAATGGAGGAATCCATCTTTCGAACATACTCTGCTAACACTGAGTAGAGATTTAGAGAAGAAATGTCTAGCAGATGGTCCTCCATCCTTCCCAGGAACACTGTATATAAATGAGACCTGTCGTTCCTTGAAATACAGTGAGAAAACTCATAATCTACTGTTGCAGGGCTGCTGAAAATGTTTCAAATGTAATGAGTTTTTGATTTAAATCTAAGACTATATTAGATCTGAACCTTCTTACCATTGCGCATTCATTTTTCTTAGGAGAGCTATAGCTGCACCTACAGTGGCTTGACACATGAGAGAATAAAGTGTTTCTACAATAATAGAACCAAATAAATATCACAAGGCAATGGTAACCAATAGTAACACTAATGAAAGTAAAAAAAAAAAAAAAAAAGCCCATTATAAAAGAGAGCCATGTGAGCTCCACAGAGAAGAGGGGGCAGAGGGGTTCAATCAAGTCCTTCTCCCCAGGAGGTGTGCCTGAAAAACATTCCTCCTTATTTCAGAAAATGTCAATTCATCTGGAGGGTGCAAACTCTAATGCCAAGGACAACCTGGTAAGCACGAAGTCCATTACATCCGTGCGGACCGGCTTCTCACTCTGCGAGGGAAAAAACAAACCAAAGAAAAGCTCCTGTTTCCGATTGCAGGCACACAATTATCTGACTGGGCAGCTGTAATTGCAGAGGTTTGTGACTTAAAAGTGGCAAAATCTGCCTGAAGAAATGTTTAGCTAATTAAGGGAGAGACGACAGCGTGGTCTTTACTCTCATCTTGAGTGGGCTTTCTGAATAATATTATAAAACATATTTTAATTACTTACCATTCCACAATGACGGGGTGTAAGAGAGTGTTGTTCACTTGGAAGCTGATAAAAGAAAGGAACAAGAAGCTAACATTATAAACAATTTAAGTTTTGGCCAAAGTTCGATAAGGAACCGCCCACTTCTGGTTTGTATTCCCCTTTTAAGCGAGTGTCAGCCATTTCCTGCTGTTCTGTTTTTCTCTGTCATTTCCTTTTTCCCACTTTCAAAATTATTACAGCCCATGTTCCTCAAGCCAATCAGTTCCCAGTTGCTTCTCTTTGAATATTATTGTCTTCCCGACTTACTACCCACCTCCTTCCCATCATCACCATCACCTCCAAGATGTCCAAGGAGACTCAACTGAAAGTTTCCTTTAACCACAGTCAGAGTGTAGAATAGATAAACGGTATGATGTACGGAGTTAAAAAAAGAAAACAGATTAGCACTAAGAACAGTAACATTGTCATTATTTGTGTGCTTAATTAAATTCTATTTAGAATTGGGTTAATCAGCAGTAATCAGTATGCATAAAAGGCTGTTTTATCTTTGGTTATAAAAAACAAAACAAAAAGCCCCTCCCCGATCAAAGTATAATTATGTAAATGCAAAGTGGCGCCAATTAAACATACCGACTAATTCCTTCAAAGGAGGCTTCACGGCAGATGCTCCCACTATCTGTATTCTGACCTCGCTGCAGGGCAAAAATAAACACAAAAAACAAGTGAAATCACCACCAAGTGCATCCAAATGTCCATACAGTACGTTAAACCTGTTTATATCAAGGCAGAGCATCTATTCCATAGTGACAGACTGACAATGTATTAACAGCTGTAGAATTGGTTACATTTATTCTTACACTGTACTTGTTAGCAGTTGATTAATTTCAGGTTTTTGGCAATGCTGCAGATTCAGATTTTCATAAGCAGATGTTTTGTGTCAGTATTTTATAACTTATATACAAACAAAATGAACAGGGCTCGAGTGTTTTTATTTTTGGCAGCTAACATCAGGCAAGGCAAGGAAGGGAGCGGGAAATCTGATCTGAACTTTTGCTGAATACCATCCGTTCATAAAGGTGGTTCAGTAAAATACACTTCAAGACTTGAAAATCATTCAACTGATATTAAAAGGTCCCATATTTTGCTAATGTTCAAGTTCATACCTGTAATTTGGATTTCTACAAGAACATGTTTACATGCTTGGATGTTCAAAAAACACATTATTTTTTTCATACTGTCTGATTATACCTGTATTCACCCTCTGTCTGAAACACTCTGTTTTAGCACTTGTCTCTTTAAGACCCCCCTCCAGAAAAGCCCAGTCTGCTCTGATTGGTCAGTGTTTCCGGGTCTTCCACATCTACACTCTCTGCGTCTTTGCACCGCCATTGCAGCCAGAGAATGACTGTAATGGCATGTAGCTGCACTTTCTACTAATATATAGTATAGGTGTGACATCACAACAATACAGAAGTTTTTCATACAATAATAATAATAATAATAATAATAATAAAAATAAAAATGATAATAATAATAAAACGATTATTATTATCAAAAGTCTCACTTTATTACAATATGGAACCTTTGAATAAAACTTTATATAGCTGCTTCTATAACATTAGCTGTACAAATGAGCGATGCACTGGTAACACACAAAATCAACAGCATACCAGTGTCAGGAGCACCGTTGGACTCAAGTTGGACAGGACATCAACAACCTGCAAGGAAGCAGGCGGGGATTAATTACAACACTGACGGAGGAGAGCAGAGACAACATGCGCCAGTTTCCTTCTGCTCTCAGTCTGCAGAATAAAGGTCACTGTGGCTGACGCAGTTGTGGCTGGTTTCTCTGGTACTCAGCAGCATACTGAATGACAAACCTCAAGCGACTTTATTACCCTTACAGCCTAAATGTCAGATAACAGATCCCTGAGTCAGTGCTCAGAGACACTGGTGATATTTGAGCAGTTATTATATATACACAACAATCAAATTGACTTCCTAAAACATTCAATGCAGAAACCCCTCACTTACATGTAAAATCTTAATTGCAGCTTCATTTTGAGTAATGAGAAGAATTGCTCTTGTGCTTAAACATTTTAACTGCCACTGTGAGGGTATCATTATCAGTTAAATAGTGATTCAATGAGTCAATGATTATCTGAAACAATAACGTCAACCTGTTAAAAAAAGATGTTGCATTAACCATTTAATCTAAGTTCTAAATGTTTATGTTGTATTTTGATTGAAAATATCCCATTTGGAGAGATTTGAGTTTTAAATGCGAGTTAAGCTAGATATAAGAACTAACAAAGCAATGAGGACTTTTTTGAATAACAATGTGGGGCCCCTGGGTTATTTAAATTTATGAGCTTACTTGCAGCTGGACAAGATTTGTCTGAGAAGGCAAATGTGACACATTACACATTCTTAGAATCTTATTAAAATATCGTCACGGATCCAAAAATATCGATATCAAGAAATCTCTGCCAACAATAAATGAAGACGGTAAACACCAGCCAGATACTTAGAATGGATGAAAAACACAATATTCACATTTTTCACCACAAACTGCTGCATTCAACAATCTAAAGGAGAACTGTTTGCATGTTAAGCAGGGTAGCGCTGGAAAAAGTGTGTGCAACAACAACAACACTTCCCATGCGTGTGTTTGAAAAATAGAAAACTGCTCAAATATTCATGACCTAGTTTGGATAAAAAAAAGAAAGAAGTATTGTTCTCTTTAAGGTCCTTCAGTAGGCAGCCTCACCAACTGAATGCAGAACACCAGCAACTGATTTATTTGTCTGACTGGATGACAGTATTAGTTAAACATATGCAGAGGCTTTGGCTTTTCTAATATTAGACTGCAGTGTTGAGATTTGCATCATGGCTGTTGAAGTGATAATTAGAATCTTAACCTGTGACTAATTGGAAAATCTAACACCTCAGGCAGGTGCGGAGATGCAAAAATACCTGACAAATCATCAGCAGGATTAGTCATCAAAATGTCTCAATGTAAATATAGACATGAGCGTTCAATTGTATGCGATCATTAGTTAAAAATGGGAGTGATTTGTTGGCCAGTGCAAGCTGTTTTATTATAGTCTGATTATCTTATTATGATTTGTCACCATGAAAACCTCCATTGCTGTCGGCGCTCCAGTACAGCTCACCTTGAAATCTGCTGACAAGTGCCAACACCGATATACTGTACATAGCCGCTCTCCCAAACTCTCACAATAGGCAATTACTGACAGTCTGAACAGGAATGTATGAATTAGACGAGAAAAAAAAGAGAGAACGAATACACGCTTAAAATAAAAGTCCCCAGAGCATTTTGGTGGTTCATCTCTGTTAGGAGTATGCACACAAATGAATTATCGGTATGATGCTCCACATGCTCTATGAGAGCCTACTACTGTCCGCATTTTCCTCAGTCAATGACCACTGACGTCATGAACTGTATGGTCTGTACTAAAAATGTAGGCAATGACACAGTCTACTTTAAAGGCCCTAGTACAAAACCGACATTGGTGCTACTATCTGGTGTCACCGTTATCTTTTCGAGGAAGAGAATGACTTTCACCTTTAAGAACTGTCTATGGAGGCACTAATGTCTTTTGCTGCAAGGTGACTGAACATCAAGGTTCAGTTACTACACAGAAAAAGGTCACAAACCTGCACACACAAACACACACACACACACACACACACACACAGTGAAGACCAGCACACACATGCAGACTTACATCACAGGTGTATTGCACTTCATGGACAGCATACTTCTCCTTGAAGTGCTCTTTAGAAAAGATCCTGTCAACAGATGCAAAAGACACAACCAGTAAAGAAAAGTACAGTTACCGAAAACAAAGAATTCAACTGAGACATTTTAAAAACAAAAGGGTTATGTTACACTTTGGGTAGACACTAGCAGAACTGTAGTATTCAGAACAAGGATCAAAAGGGAGAAAGCAAAACTAGTTCAAGTTCACGTGTGCAACACATCTTAGGCACACTCCTACAATGCTCATTAAATAGCTCTCTAAAAAAAAAAAAAAAATCATGCAATTAAAAGAAAAATCTGGATAAAAGAAAGTGGACGTTAAAATACGGGGGTGAAACAAACATAAATTAAATAGAACTAAATTAATATAATAATTTATAATTTGTAAAGAAAAATAAATGAAGAACCCAGTAATTTGAAGTACTCAAGTGACTCTTGAGTTAAAATTATTTTATTACATGTCAGGTGACAAAAGATACTTTGAGGTGTATAGATCCGGGAAGAGCAAACATGTGACAAGTCAAAAGTCTGCAGGTTATTTCCACATCAGTTTGTCCAGGTTTTACTGCCTCATTATCTTACACACAAACACTAGGGAGTCTGCAACACTGCACGCACCATTTCTTTAATCCATCCGTCCTCATGAAATTAGCTGAGCACAGCAAGAAGCGTGTTGTTTTAGAGAAAGAAAAATAATTGTGAAAAATAGTCTTGTTCCTCTGTTCATGTCTTTTTTTTAAGTTGCAGTTGACCATTTGCAAAATTATCACACATTTCAAAAACAAGAAAGACAACCCCCCCCCATTTCCTCAAATTCGAAGGCCAGAGCCCAGCTGTCCAGCGCAGCATATGTATGATGTCTGTCGGCTGGTACAGCATGTGTAGACTGTGTATACTGTGGTAATGACATGGACAAAAATGAAACTAAACAGATGAAAGCAACCATGACAACTTTTACGACAGTAGTTGAAGAAAATACTGTTTCCCAACTATAGGGGGAGCCCGAGATCAAATCCTACATGTTGTTGCTTTAAAAAAACAACTATTTACTCAAGTTACTCTTCTAACACATGTGTAGTGCACAGACTGTACAAACTGCAGCAGGCTCTGGTTTGAGAAAAGTTACATCTGTGGTGGTTTAGGGGATGACAGGTCTTAAATGGTTCTTGGTGGCATTTACAAAATAAAACTAAATACAAATGCTTGTATAAAAACACGTTTATTCTGGGTGCTGAAGATGTAACTGTGTAGCAAATGACTTTGTCAACCCTTTCTTAACATTACAGCTCACAGCTTTGAAGGTTGTTGGCCATGTACACCAGTCTTTGAGGATTAGTGTGACTCACTCTCCCATCCAAGTAGCGTAGCTTTCAGGCAGTTTGGGAACAAAAAGGATGGATTTCCCAGAGTCCACATCAATGGCTCCATAACAGTCAGCCTCGGTAACTCCAAAAGCCCAGTGGAAGAAAGACTCCTGCAGAATTGAAAGAATCAGCCAGAGCATTAGTGAGGGAGATTATAATAGTCAGCTGGAAGAGAAAGTTATTTGCAGTAAGATTATTTCATTAGAAACTAGAGACCATGTTGTGATGGGATTACACCAGGCAAATCGGGCCAGGGGCGGTAAGTGGTGGGGCAATTGGCCCCTTCTCTAGTTCCTACCCCCCTTGCTCAGACCTGACCCATCTTTGAACTCAGCCTTCATTTTGATCTCAAATACAAACCTATAAACTTTCATGAATGTATCTTGCACAGTTATCAGGCCAGGACGACAATCTTCTCATTGACTATACCAATTTTGTTTTGGCGTTATTTACAAAGAGTGTGGGATAGAACCGTCCATGTTATTTTGGGGCAATTTGGTTAAGAGAAAACCAAATTATTGACATAGTAGTATTGGAGACGGGTCAAAAGTGACCCAAAGACAACAGGGGGTGAAGTGTTGGGAAAAGGGGCCGCTTTCCTTCTTTCTACCCCCCTAATTCTGGCGCCCTTGTTCACACCACATCTATCTTTGAACTCAGCCTTCATTTTGATCTCAAATACAAACCTGTAAACTTTTAAGACTGCATCCTGCACGGTTATCGGGCCAATACCTAAAAGTGAGTAGGTTGTTGTTGTTGCTAAGATCAGTTCACAGAAGTGATCAGAGCTCAACAACAAAACAAACACATTCAAAATGTGTTTGTTTTGGGTTAGGGTTAGGGTTAGGAACCAATTATAGTCTCATGATTAGATGGAAGCGTTGGACAAAAATGAGGTCATGATCACAAGTGATTTCAACACTGCTAAGAAAACTCAGAGCTTTCTTTAGGAGCAGTCAGGTGAGGTTTTTGTGGCACCTTGATGGAAAAGCTCTAGGGATTGGACACAACCTAAGGAGACTTAACAGGACACGCTGGAGGGACTTTAACTCACTGCTGGCTTGAGGATCATGGATAGATGACTAAATAAATAAAAGACCTTGCCCCCACCTCAGCCTAAATCTTTAGTTGACTGGGATTAGTGCAAAACTACCTACCTGTCTGAAAAGGAGGTCTGTGTCCGTGCAGTACCTCTGCTTCTGCTCTCCTCCCTGCAGCACCACCACTGACTGCGGCTTCACTCCATCTTTTTTCAGCCCACTGCACAGTCGTCGACGGTTCTCCGCAAACAGAGCAGCAGAAACCCTCAGGGTTTCTTTACCCAGCCAGTAGACAGGTCTGAATGGACAGGGAGACAGAAAATAGAATGGCGTACTCGTTGGAGAGACAGACTCCCAACTGAAGGACTCTGGGTCAAGATTAGGATTGCCCTGTCATAGATTGGACAAGCCTAAAAAAGTTTTCCACCCTGGCCCTACCATCATTTGACTATTCTCTGATATCACAGTGCTGCTGATATCGATTTAATTTCAATAACTTGAACATTTTGTCTTTCGCTCGCTCTGAAAATTGATAACCAAAGCTTTGATCGCAAATTCAGTGAGGAAGGAGAGGGAGTTCTTGTGTTTTTAGTTCTCTCTGGAGGCAATCCTCAGGACTTGGAGAGTACATTTCAGCCGGAAGAGGTGGGTGAACCACAGCCCACCCTGCCCTCAGAAAAGTTAAAATATAGATATGGACACATTGATATCCTTGAAACCGATATGTCTTGGTTATAAATCTTGGTCTCTGGCCATGGCTTTGCTGATAAGATAACAAACAGGCCATATCTGATGCAGCCTGTACGGTACCAAAGGTTAATCCATAACCTCATAGCATTTTATGGCTCAAGGATTTTGGCATTATTCACTGCTAGCTGAGTATAGAGGCAGGTATCTGTGAGAACACATCAGCCACAGTAAGGTGGTAAATAATGTTTTTATTGAGTAAGATAGACACAGTAATGTACTACACTGCATCCAAATACCCTACAGGGCAATAGATACAAGGGACACCTCCTGAAGAGTATACTGTACACATTTTTTACGTATGATGTCAGTGAGGTAGGCTACTTATTAAACTTTGATCATTTTTAAAGGTGTTGTAAAGCATGACATGATGCCATGTAAGTTTTGCCCAATGTTCGTTCCAACCTCTTGCAGAGGTCACTTTATGACTGCTGATTGCTGCCAACTTTATGATTACCACAGCACTGCCTGGGTTGTGTCATGACTAATTACAGACGCAAGACAATCGGACTTGTTCCATTGAGATCCCTAGAAAAGTATTTCATGAGTGCAACATAATTCAACAGTTATGAACGACAAAACAAAAACACATAATCTTGCCACTCATAGCCTTAATCATTACCAAAGGTTTGGCAGGTACTGCATGCATGCAAACTGACATTATCCTGCAATTCTGTTGACTTACAAAATGGTAATATGCAGATCTGACAAAGGACACAGGACATGCTGTAGAGAATAACGGTGTTTTCAAAGTAGCTCTGCTAATTTTAGTTGTAAACATTAATGATTTGGAAGTAAACTACTGAACACAACTGAAACTTCAAGTGTGCTACAGTTGCCCCAGTGTTTAGTTTAAGAAAGTGGTAGGAAGACTGTTGGAGATGTAACATGTCGCCTTAAATAGTAGACAGCTCACTACATCCTCAAGAAACTGAAGTTAAACACATTTCGGTGTGAGTTACACAGGTCGACAAAGTAGTGATGGGACAACAGCTTCATGAACAGACGAGCTCGCGAGCTGAGCGATGTTGGACTGACGGTGAGAGCTCACACACACACATACACACACACATAAACGTATATGACATCAAAACAAACACATTTGTCTGGTCAGTCAAAGCGCTGTCATAAATCAGAAAACTCAACTCACTGTGGAGCTGCAGCCATGTTGACGTGCTGGTCCAGAGTGTCACGTGCTGACAGGAATCACGTGAGTTTTGTGCGGCTCCGTGCTGCGTTCAGGTCTGCGGGGAAAAACAGCTAAGGTTACATTGAGACTCTTATGCTGTTATTTTACAACTTCGACTGTCGTCTACATCTATCAATGAGAGAGAACATCATTCAATACAGTACATTCTGTGATATGAAAATATCAAGGGGTCCAAGCAATGCAGCCACACGTGCTAGCAATGGAAAATCCCTCACCCTCTAAATGTCACAGCATTGCAAGACTCCTAGGTAGGGTAAAAAACTGATAGTCTAGTGGAGTCACACAGGAGATGTGCTTTGGTTTTGGTTCTTTTCTATCTTTCTCCTTTGTCATGTGCTGAGGAAGTGAAAGTATTTGTTTTTATACATATAAATGTACGCCCACACTAAGAAAATCAGAACATGTTCTACAATCTACAAAAACACACAGTGTGTTATACTTCCACATGCAAAGGCGCCAGGCACTCTTTTTTAATTCATGAATTATTCATAAATTGTTTCTGGTGCTTAGTCAGTGAGTTTTTTAAACAAGGCTTGCTTTCCTTTGATATATTTCATTGTTTACAAGTTAGAACTGGAAGAAGAAACAAGTCATTTTTATTCTATCAAGTGCCCAAGGGTTAGGAAACTCACTAAACGCATAAGGCGGACTTCAGTTCAGCTATGAAATTATTAGACAACATGACTCGATTTGTTGTTTCAGTCAGCATTGATGTTTTTTTTTACAGTTTATATTTTGGCTGTTAGGCTTCATGCCCTTAAAACTGGTAGTGAATATTCTGTTAGGCTATACATTTCCTTTCCAAACTCAGTTGCACGGCAGATTTTGTCCATATCAATAGTTGATATTCCATATTCTGAAAACAAAGTGACATGTACGACCTTCAGAGGCACACATAAAAATCTTACAGTGTGTAGTATAGGCTACTGTCTCTTTTGATATGATTTGGCAATGGTGCTTTTACAGTAAAAACAGTAGGGGGAGATACAACTCTCTTCGGTCACAATGCAAGGAGAGATTGAGAAATAATGAATTATTATGATTGACTGCTGATGCAGGTAAAAGACAGTATCCAGGCAACAGACTGTCAAGACAGTTGGCACACTTACAATGAAACATGAGCAACTTTCACTGTGATGACAGGTGTAAAATGGTAACAAGACATTTTGACACCTGCCTGTTCTTCTGCAGAAATAAAGTTTTTAGTAGTTTTATAAACTTTAATTTACTAATCCAGGGTGTATGGATGTTATCTATAATGTTTATTTTAACCTCGATGTGGTGGGGGGTGGTTAGTTTAACGTATTTGCGAATGTTATTTGTCCCTGTCTAAATTCTTGTAAGTGCACTTTTTATTTGGACTTAATATTTTTGCTGAAAAATGAACACTGGAGACTTATTTAGATTTCCAGATATTACTAATAGGATTCCTAACCTTTCCATCACCCTCACTGCCTGCCTGTTTTAGTTAAATGAGGACATTGCTCTCAGCACGTTTTGCCTAATTTGAAATGGAGGCAGTTTTCCCGTAGTGCTCATCATATTTGTGTCCACTTTTGTAAAGGCCAAAGTACAATCCAATTATAGTTATCCCTGTTTTTCTTGCAAAATACAATAAACTTGCAGAAAAGTCAAATTAGTTCATGGACAAATCAATGCTTTGATTTATGCTCCTTCCTGACACACCACAAGAATACAGTATATCCTAACGTTACCCCCTCATAACTTTGTTATTCCCTCTCAGTGGCCCCCTGGCAGAGAGGAAGTGATTCTGCTGGAAGTACAAAGGAAGACTCTGGGACACCAGGCGTCAAGCCACCGCTGTCACTGTAAACTGAGTGCCAATTCCCCTGCATCCTAAATTTTTATCTCTAGTGCCAGCTGTAAGTTGTGCTGATACAGTTGTGCTGCGCAGCTTTGAACTCTTTCTCCTTGCGGGTGTTGGACATTTGCTATGGAAGGAAGAGCATCCTCAAAGACACTAGGACTAAGCAGGCCAAAATGAAAACATGTGGGCCAGCAGGAAAGTATAGCTGTAGCTGGGTACGCTTGCATTTAGCCTAACATTTAGCAATCAAATTCTGGTGTTAGACAGTAAAAAGAGTGGTTTTACAGAAAAAAAGGTGACTTAGCAGCACACAGTTAACATTCAGTAACACACACAGATCCATATACGCAGAACATACACCCCAAGAGTAATGCACGATGCCATATACCAAGACATCAGAATCAGAATCAGAAATACTTTAATAATCCCAGGGGGAAATTATTTTCATTACAAAACTCCAGATATACAAACAACAAATATTACATAGACAACATATTTTAGAAAAACAGAATAACTATATATAAGTGTATATATCTATATATATATAGTTATACATATAGTTATATAGTTTTAGAGTTATATATATTTATTCTGATATTTATTCTACAGAAAGAAATAATTACAGTAGTGAAATATATACAAAGTCAAAAATACCAGACTTATGTGTAAAAGAACAGACTGTCTGTGGTTGAGTCTGAATCACGGAGAGGAGGTGACAGCCTCTCCTAGGGATGCGTTGCATGGTTTAATGACCAGAGGCAAGAAACATTTCCTGTGGCGCTCTGTGGTGCATCTGGGTGTGAGGAGTCTTCTGCTGAAGGTGCTCCTCTGCTGGGCCAGTGTGTCGTAGAGAGGGTGTGAGACATGATCCAGGATGGACCGGAGCCTGGACAGCATCCTCCTCTCTGCCTCGGTCTTCAGGGTGTCCAGCTCCTCCCCCACGGCATCAGCGGACCTCCTGATCAGTTTGTTCAGTCGGTTGGTGTCTGTGACCTTCAGCCCACTGCCCCAGCATGTGACAGCGAAGAAGATCGCACTGGTCACAACAGACTCATAAAACATCCTCAGCATCGTCCAGCAGATGTTAAAGGACCTCAGCCTCCTCAGAAAGAAGAGTCGACTTTTTGTAGACAGCCTCTAGACCAGTTCAACTTATTATTGAAGTACAACCCCAGGTACGTCTACTCCTCTACAGTGTCCACATTGAGAATTGAGATTGAGATTGAGAAAGGGGTCACAGGTGTTTTCACCCTCCTCCGTTCGACTACGAGCTCCTAATTTCACACAGCCATGCAGTATCTTAACCCTTTACAAGCAAGACAGATGAAGGTTGACCAATGAAATTGTTAAGGGCAGCGCCCAGATGTAAACATGTGTATATTCCTTCTTGCCTATAACTACTTATAAAAAATAAATTGTAAAATAAACTCAAAATGTATTTGCAGTTTACATTAATTCCGTAGATTTATGAGGCAAATTATTGTATATTCCAATAAATACAGAGGAAAATATTGGTTATGCTTCTCTGTTGCCCACTAGAAAGTAGGTTTCACCACTTATTTTATATTTTTGACAAAATATGAGCATTAGCATATGGATGGAAAACAAAGGTGAGTGGATTATCATGCAGGAGGTATTTTACAAGGTTATTTAATTGATACTTTTGATCGTTTCCGATACCTTCTCACTATAAATATCCATCATACCCATCCTGAATGACCTAGGAGACCGTTTACATGTGAGTCAACGGGGGATGAGACTGGCATGCTTTAAAGATAGATCAGATGACTTAAGATCCCTCCAGGAACTAACTCAATCCATCCCCTACAAAAAGGCTTCAGTCAAATAGGCAGATAGTGGAGCGTGGTGAGAAGCACTATTGATTTAGATTATTTACTCTCTTCAGATGACCATGAGAGGGTTTAATTAAAACACACAAAGATGCCTGCAGGCAGATGGATTTACTGAGTGGGTTCTAACTTTCTGGTGAGCTGGTGAGTCTGTGACAGAAGTATTCCATCAAGCCACCATATGAACAAGAAATACTTATAATTATTGAAATATATTTGAATTAGAATTTAAGATCGTTTTCATGTTATGGACATCAATATTGCCAATAGTAAAGCAATTTGTAGATTAGAGCATGGATGGGAATAGCTCATAACAAAGCTGCGTCAACCAGTGTGCCTCGAGCGAGTGTCATTTATTCATTCACATATGTTATCATAGTCCTAATTTCTCAGTTTTAGATAACATGTAACTATCAGCCAATCTGAAATATAAACACTCTTCCCCACGCCGCTGGATGACAGTGTGAAGCTGTACTTGTACCTGAGAGCTCAGGTGTGAAGTCAAGAATACGAATGTGAATAAGGGGAGTGCTGAAAAAGAAACAGACTTGAAATTTAAAAAAGATACCCTGTGGGCACAACTGCAGCACTCTGCTCTTAAATAAATATAAAAACACTGCTTTTGTTTAATTAAACTATAACTTTATTGGATTCAAAATTATGAGATTTCTTTCAGCCTATGGGGAGTAAACTCTGTGAACTGAAAACAAAGGACTACTGGAGATTATGTGAAATTTGGTCTAAGGTGAGAAACAGGAGACACATTTAACACTGTGTTTAGGATGACAGAAGTTAAAGATCAGAGAAAATGCTAAGGACCATCATCTGAAGCCCTTTCTTTCTCCCTTACCCATCCTTTCCTGGACTTCAGCGTTACAGTTTTACTGTTCTCTAATCATCACACAAGCAGCCACATCAAACACTTCGGCCGTTCTGACCACTCAAGATTAGTATCAGTATGTCTATGAGAATACTGAGTGATTTGCTCTGTATGTTCAAAAAAGGAAGTGTTGTATATCTCCACGATAATTAGTCTGACAAACATCAATATCAGATTGGTAGTTCTCCATGAAAACTTCAAGCTCTTTGCAAAATTTGAGGTCAATCGGACATTAGTTGGCGCTGCTACACAAAATTGAAAAATACACAAACCATGTGAAAAATATTCAAAATTGATTAACACACAACTTGGAAAAGTAATATCCCATGCTCCACTGAGGGTCTATGCAAAATCTGACGGCGACAAGCTGGGGCTGTTATGCAAAATTGAGTAATGCATGCATCATGTGAACAAATGCAATATCTACTAATTCAAATACATACACTTTCTTTTTCTTAGGTCAAGGCTAATTATTACAATTCATTATTCTGATAAGACTGTTCATACAGCACAAATAGTTGCATTGTTCACTGATTTCGGAACAAGAATCGGCCCCACACACGGGCAATATAGGAGCAAGAGCACTGTTGATTAGATATTGTGCTCTAGAACTCCTTTATGGAAACACTGATCATTATCTGAACAAACACACAAAGGGCAGAGTTAACAGAAGAATAAAAATTGTAGCTTAAGCTCCCTCAGTCCCTCAGACCCCCTGTCTGTTTGAGGTAGAGCTACGCTAATGAGTAGCTCCTGACGTAGATTCTGAATAGGCTAATTACTACAACACAATCTACTCTGGTGAGAAAGGAAAACAAAGTTGTTTTGACAAACTTGTACATACTAGAATAGAGTAAATCTCACTTTTGTGCTTTCTGATCTTTCTTGCCGTTATTTTGTTCTGTATTTCACTCTGTGGAGCAAACCGGTCCTTTTAAATGATCTGGGTCTCTTTTAGTCTGAATGTTTTCCATGTAAATGCAGCCTTTTCTTCCAAAAATGACATTCCTGTACAACAAATATTTTCAGACTGCTGAAGGCCTAATCACTTGGGTCGATAACAATCTTAATTCATAGACCTCTGTCAGAGCCTCAATCACCCACCTGGACTAAATCAGATCTGTAAATTCTTGCACATGGCGTTCTTGCCAAGTCACACACATATTCATAGTATAGTATTTTTTAGTATCAGTATGTATATATTATACCCATACTACATATCCCATACCTATCATATATTGCATGTACATATACAAATACATTAGTATTTTATTTAACCATCATTCTGCCTGCTTTGTTTTCATTTTCGTTGTATGGGAATGTAATTTGTCCCACAAGCGAAAGTACTTGGACCATTTTGGTTTTGTGTGAACCTACAGAACTGTCTCTTGGTCAGGAAATATGGCATAATTCTGCTCTGTTATACTTATAACAGTAAATATATATCATCTTCCACAGACTTTTTTGGCATATTTAATTTAATTTTGCATTGTGTGCATTGTGTCTGTAGTGTGGAAAATGTTTGTCGCCACATGTGTAACAGTCCAAATGAATCAATCTATGGCAGATGGAATAGATCTATTGTGACCACATGTACACTGCTCCAAGGTCAGTGTACTTTCATATTAATGCACCTGAACAGACCATTATTCATCTGATTGATGTAATTGCGTTTCAAGATAAAGTGGCTGTAGATGTTTTTTTAAGCCTATGGGACATAATTGTTCCCACCACACAGAAGACTATTTATTTAGACATATTTATAACTATTTATTAAGTGACCTTGGTTGGCAGCTGGAATACATGTACCCAGAAAATAACATCAACAAACCAACACACACACACACACACACACACACACACACACACACACACACACACACACACACACACACACACACACACACACACACACACACACACACACACACACACACATAGTTTTAACTAAAATATAAATATTAATGCTTAAAAAGTCTTGTATTTGGCAAGAACAGTGCACTGTCAACTTTACTTTACTGTAAGACTTCTATCCTTCAAAGTTTGACAGTCACTACGTTTGCATCCCCATGGGTGCAATGCTGGTGGCACAAGTATGATGTGCCAATTCCTTTCCATCTGCCGAGATGCCAGACCGAGAGATAAATTGTCTAGTAGCGTCGGCTTTGCTTGTTTCCATCTTGTTAATATGCCTCTGAGAAGCCTGCTGTTGTCAGGAGACTCACTAGAGGCTGATTTCCATAGAGCTGAACAAGATAAACACTGCTATTGGAGGCAGTGGAGACCTTCAGAGCTGCGTAAATAACCCTGTACAGGGTAGAGGACAACTTTTTCTGCTCTTCTCTGATCTTTTTGCACAGATGGAACTAGTTGGAGCTCATATGAATTAGAGAAGTCACATCAACAATCAAGTTCTTGGCTGACCAATTAGTAAACATCTGCCAGTTTAGGGACTCATCAGAAAAAGAGCAATAGAGCAGCAATATGACCAAAAGTGGAATTTAAATTGCTGTTTGAGCCCTGGTTTGGTTACCATGGCCACTTTATGCTGGTTAGGTAGCAAACAATTGGCTTGTGTGAAGTTGTGGGTGAGAGCAGCTGCCTGCAATTTCCTGTGAACCAGCATTTGTGGTTTATCTGCCAAGGTAATGAGTTGAAAGTGGCTGAAAGCTGCACCAAGGTCCAAACGGGATTTGGAACAGCAGTCAGCAGCCTCACATT
This sequence comes from Echiichthys vipera, assembly GCF_963691815.1. Taxonomy (NCBI): domain Eukaryota; kingdom Metazoa; phylum Chordata; class Actinopteri; order Perciformes; family Trachinidae; genus Echiichthys; species Echiichthys vipera. The sequence continues at coordinate 12,741,372 of NC_139826.1, forward strand.
CATTTTATTCAATTAATACAAATATTGCTCAGCACAGCTTTAATCTATACTAATTTAGCTATGTAAGCTGCAGAATGTACAGTATGGTATCGTGTTGGGAAATCAATTGCATTAGTAGGCAGGTTTCACACCTAGATGGCCAGTACCAAAGGCTTATGTAGCAAAATTGGACTGATCATTTTCCACTCAGGTCCCAGTGCTGTGGTAGTCTGCTCATGTAGTTTAATATATTTAAAAAACACTAGTCCTATATATCCTCATACATTCATTTTTACAATTTTCAGTACTAGGTCAAACTTAACTCAAGCAGTGTTGACTAATGTCCTCATTAAGTTTTAGCACATATGTATAAAACCATCTTTTTTTACTCATTAACAGAGCATTTCATCAAACTGTACAATTTAATGTATAGCTATAATATTAAATAAATAAAAAAATGTCAGGTTGTACTTCATCTTCATCTTGTTTCATCTAAATCCCATACTGATAATAAATTACCATTGTGTTGTTTTGTTTGTACATGTGCAAATAATAGGACTCATGCAAAATGCCTGTTAGTAGAATAACTAGATCTGTAGTTGACAGAGCCGGTGACATTCTTGTTGTCTTTGTTTTCAACTTTCACCTGATCAACACTTTTCATCAGTAGCTGCATTCATATATTTAATTTGATTATTGAGCATGACCACTTTCTGTAGAAGTAACCGTGCTTGGGTCCTAAGAAGTGTTATTCTCTCTACACACATAACATAGTCATATTCTGAGATCAATGTCACTGAACACCTTACACATTCTTGTCTCTGTCACAAATGTCTATAAAAGCAAAGGGATATTTGCATCATTTACTTTCTACATACACTCTGGTTATGACCCAATAGAAAGATATGCTCCAATCTAGGCTATTTCCCACAAACTTGGAGTTCAATTCTATGATTGTCTACTTGCATGCGATGCCTTCACAGGCTGTGACACCACAAGTAGCATGTATAGGAAAGGGGAGACAGGTTCTATGAAGAAGATCCACCTCACAGATTTACCAGAATTATCAAACTCTAAATCATCTGATTATTACTTTTGCATTCAAAACATTTATTTACCCCTTAAATGAAAGTTGATACCAAACATTTGGTCTGTTACAATTTCTTACTGATTTAAGTGTATTTTTAAGTCTCTAGATTGACTGCGGGCAAGCAGTTCACATCAATTTAATTTTCGACCATACCTGCTAACATAATCTCTCTGGCTTGATCTTCCTAAACATGTTAACAAGCACACCTACTTGGTAGGTTCAGGATCCCACCTGGCTAAACTGGCATTCTAAGCAGGGTTCCCAAACCTAGTTAAATCCGATTCAAGGACTGCTTTCCAGGCCCAATTCCTTCAAAATCAAAGACCCAATATAGTATAGTTTGAGACGCGGAACAGGGTTAATTACAGCATTTTTATATGAGAAATAGCAGGCTGGCACATGAAACAATGGTGTAACTGCAGGAGACACATGGAGACGGTGGTAGCCTTTTTTACTAATGTTCTAAAAAAATGTATACTTCAAGGATGTCAAAGGGGAACTGTGTCAAATGTGTCACCGGGCCATTGTTAAAACATCTGAAATAAAACCTTGTGTATGTCGATTATATGATGAAAAAATCTTGCTTTAGTCATACAAAACACCTGCCACACACAGGCTTATCTGTTCCACTATATTGATGAATTCAACACAGACACATTTGGGAATATTCTTGGTTAAATAAAGGGTAATGAAAAAAATGAAATGAACAGACATACCCTTCCAGCAAACCCTGATTAGTGTTTCTGGGACAATCCCAGTCAAAGCTGCTTAAAAGTAATACATTCATCATATAATTCATATTTGAGCTTCCTGCTTATTGTACATATGTGTTTGTAGTTCTATGTTTCCTCAATGCATCAAGATATTCATATTATGTTGTTGCAAACAAGATCAATCAGTTATTGCTGTTAAATATTATTATACAAGAATCCAGTCTATAAGTACATCTGATGATTATGTTAATTTGCTCTAATACAGTGTGTTCAAACAGACCTTATCATGGCAATTATTAGAGTTGATTAAACATGATAAACATCATCAAGCCACCTTTTTATCAGTCCAAAATATCTCTTTTGGATATTCTTATACAATGTAAAGTGATGGAATAGTCTCACTACCTTAGCTAAGACTATGCAGTTCAGGTTTAGATTACTACAGTATACAAGTTAGAGCAGTTGTTTTTTTTCACCCATTTTTTTCACTTCCATTTCCCCATGGTAACCTCAGAGCTACAGCCCATCCTTTTAGGCAAACAATGTCAAAACAGTTAACCCATCTTATAAGAATTGGTTTATGCAACCACTTTATTTACAGCTGTCAACAGCCCTCTGCAGTATTCCACTGATGGCCACAATGAGGCTCATCACAAGTTACAATTAAGCACTTGAGAGTTTAGTTATCAATCAAGTTGGACCAAGGGAGGAATTGTAGTTTTTTACAATGTAGTCCATGAAATTCCTGCAGATTTTAACAGTAACTTAGGACTGAATACATTTGTAATTAAAGCAGGTCAGTGGTCGTGGATTCAACCATCTGGCTCCAGCCACATTTTTTTTGAAATGTTAAAATATAATACTATGGTGTTACGAACTCTCTAAACAATTATCAGTTTTAACCATAGTATGGAGAAGGGTATAAGAAATTATTTGACTGATGGGAATTTTTGAATGATGAAGTTAGATATTGAAAGTGGAAATCAAAATTAGAGAAAAACTCATAAATACTTGATTAATTCTTAAATACTGTTATTTTTTATAGTCCAGAATTTGATAGAATATCCGCTGTAGCTACACCACTGCTGTAATAGATTGTTTTTTAACCACTGTGTCAGAAGAGAAGATTTAAACAATGTATATATAGGATTCAAAAATGAACAGGAAGTGTAGAGGTACTTGCTTTGAATGACTTCAGCACATCTGCGCCCGCAGGACATCACTAGTTTCTCACACTGCTCTGGTTTGATCTTGGTCCATTCTTCTTCAGTCTCTTCCACAGTTCAGTAACTGTAGTGGGTTTCTTAGACATCACTCTGTCGCAGAGGACTTTCCAGAGATTCTCTATGGGGTTTAGGTCTGGACTCTGGGCTGGACATTTCATTGTTTCAATATTCTTAGCTTTAAGGAATTGTTTAACCTGTTTTGCAGTGTGACAGGGGACATTGTCTTGCATGAAATTCCGGGCTGATTCAGAGACAATTGCAGTGAAGGTGTTACATGTTGCTGAAGGAGGTTCACATAAACATTTGCATTCACCCTGCCATGTAGCTGTACAAGAGGCCCAAATCCTGCTGCAGAAAGCATCTACCAAATCATGACACTGAACTGACTTCTTCACACTTTGGGTTCAGTCTTTCCCCAGTCCTACGCTGAACATAATGTTTCCCATTAGACAAAGATAAATTGAACGTACTGTCATCACTGAAGTCACTGTGGACCAGTTCTCCTCTGTCCACACAACGTGCTCCTCAACAAAGGCAAGTCCAGCCTTTGTATTCTTTCTGCTGATGAGAGGTTTAGTCACTGCAGAGTGGGCTTTCAGTCCAAATTGTCTTAAATGACGAAACACAGTTCATTTCGCTGTTCAACACTGAACCGGTGAGCAACTCCAGCTGCAGTGTTGAACCAATCCTGTCCTCTTGTTTACTTGTTTACGTGAACGACCAGCCTTTTTGAGGGACTTTATCTTTGTCCTTGTAAAGGATATTGATAAAGTATCAATATTATTGAAAATCACAGACTTGGAATGCCCAACCTCTCTCTGGTGGCTGAGAGGGTCGTCCATCATCTAGAGAAGGGTTTCAGTCACCTTATCAGCTCGCCATCTTGCAAAAACCGGGAGACTGCCAGATACAGTTGCTATCCACTGGTCACTGTTGATAGATCTGGAAGTGGAAACCTGCCATACCTGAATACAGTATCTTATATTAATGAGCACTGTCAAAATGGCTCAAGAGAAAATATGGGGACACAAAACGTCCTTTGGGAGAATTACACAGTTCCAGTGAGAAGCTTTTAGTTTAATAGCAGAAGTATGTGAGCCGGATGTAAAATAGTAGAAACTTAAAACAGAATGTGTTATGAGACATATGTGGCTGCCTGAGAAGGAAATAAATATAGCAGGATGATGCTCATACTCTCTTTACCCTCTGAATGCAAATTCACAACATGAGGGTCTTAAGGGTAAATGCCAGCTTTGACTTTCACACATGTAAACACAGTTTCATGCAAATTAGCTCAAACAGCAAAACTATTTAACCAGCAGGCTGCAAGAATTGGCATACATAACTGAATTACGGAAGGTGATGACTATTTTTGCACTCAGCAGCACCCAGATGCCAATAGGGGTAAGTAGAAACACCCAGGACACGTGTGTGTGCATACTCAGTGAAGTGTGCTTAAAGCAAAGCTTTAAAAACAAATTAAGGCTCATAAATGGAATATAACAGCTTTTTGATGCTGTTAAGCTTTCCAAATGTACTTTAAAAACAAGAGTAATAAAAGTATGGCAGATGGTGGGGGAAAAGGATCAGGTTAGTGTGGGCAGAGCCAAATCCAGATCAAAGGCTCTCTCAGCAGGTTAAGCAACAGTCCCATCCATAACCCAGGACAGCTGTTTATGATTGAAGAGGATTAGGGACAGCACACATTTTTCATCAGGATTTACCCTGGTCATATAAAACTGGATTGCTATAAATCCTCTCACTTTAGTTGCTAAATAATTTTCAATAATTATTTTGCAACTTCTTTCCAGTGGAGGTCAGCTGTGCCAGTATTCAGGCATTTGGCAGATCAGTCATCATTACCCTCAAATGTCCTTCAGGTTGAACAGCGCAGGAGTAGAAAAAAATGGAAACCATCAGTTTTCATTTTCAAATGACACAAATGATTCTTTTAGCCACTCAGTCAATCAACATACAAGGACTTAGAGGGGAGCTACAGAAAAACTGTGACCCTGAATCTGTTGTGGACTTACTACAGTGTAAAGACCTTTTTTGTGAGAGACATTTCATTAGTATGAGAGAGACAACCAGGGGAAAGAGGTCCAGGTTTGTTCAATGCAGCTTTTATCATCCAATAACATCACAGCACACTGAATAACAGCAGCTCATTGAATGTAAAATGACATAATAAAGATTAAACTTTTCTGCAAGTGTTAGTCAAGTTGAATTAAATATTAAATGTCTGACCATGACTGTACTGACTTTAGTAAAGTTTATCATCTTAGCCAAGTTTACCACCACCAAGGTGCTTTCACTATCCTCTCCTGAAGGCGAGATGTGTACTTTCCTAAAATCTGAGATTCAAACGTCAGTTTTATAACACGTCACTAACTGTAAACCAATCACTCTCTAATATCCAAAAGCCAGCAAAGCGACCTTAATCCTGAAACCTCCAGCAGTCAGTCCAGAGATAAAACACACTGTCATCATGGCTGTCAGCAACTGCCAGTTGCAAGCTAACAAACAACATAAACAAATTAAAGATGCCAATTTAGCACAGCAGTTTCCTCATCTGAGTCTGGGTCTTTCTGATGCCAGGTTCAGGACTCTGAAACTATAGGCCCAATTGTAGATCATGAGCTTGCGGAGCTCCGTGAGCAGGTAACCCGGGCTCCTTGTCCAGCCATCCACCCACAGGGCTACGTGAGAAGGCTGTTGTGCTAAACAGTGCAAGCAGCAGTAGTAAGCATGAGGCCAGATCCAGAATTTTCAATAAAGTAGAAAGAGTAGATGTGCTTCCCTTTTTTGGTTTTCTATATGGGAAAAACAATGTAAACAAAATATGACCATGACAGAGTATTTTTACCTACTTTACAATTTGTCTGGAGTGGGACTTTAAACTGAAAATTGCATTTAATTTAGATTTCACTAGATTATTTCTGGTGGGTGTGATGCAGAGACACCTTAAAGCAGTGATTCCCAAAGTGGGGTTTGGGGCACTCTAACAGGGGGTCTGTGAAAGTTTTTTCAGATTAATTTATATATATATGTATATATATATACATTGCTGGAGCCACCCACTTTGGGCTTAATTTTGTCTCTACAGAAACCACAACAACAACTAATGATGTCACAAAGACCATGTCCATATTTTATACAGTCTATGCATCAGACTCAAGCTGATGGGTTCCAAGAATGGGGGCTCCCAATCTCTATCTTATAAGAGGTCCTATCCAAAGAAAATTGAGAAGCTCTGCCTTACAAGAAGCAGTATGCCTTGGCACAGTATACTGATATTTTTCCCACTTACTCTCAGCTCATCCCCTAACACAATGCACATGTAACACAATGTAAAAATCTTAATTAAAATCAACTGTAATAGAATAACCTGTTGGCTCTCAGTAGCTAATTAAACTCTTGAGTGTATATCACATACTGCAGCTGTTACATACACCAAAAGCACTAACACCTACCTGCCTCATGCCATCTGTGTCCCATTGTTCTTGTAATACCCACAACACTGTCATTTATGTTGCTTGTTCCCTGTAGATGATTTATATTTTCACTCCAGACAAACCCCACACCAACGTTAATTTGGCAGGTGGTTTTACAAGACTATTATCACAAGACAAACAGCTTTGGTCATTTCTTCAAATGCCTAAAATGCCCTAGTTACAACTAAGGCCTCTAGTGACCCTTCGCATCATGTTTCCTACATACAGTCATCACTGGCATCTGTTAAGGCACTAGTAATGCTCATTTGTATCAATATTTTGTTGTTAAGTGTGTAATCTGGCTACTCTCATAACCTGGATCCATTCACAACATGCATTATGTGGGAATGTATAGCTTTATATGGAAAGTCAAACATAATTATGTTCTTGTATTATTTGACCTTGTTGAAATGAACATGTTGAAAAGAAAAGATCATATGCAGCTCTTGTGTTGGTTTCATCAGACTGGAAAGGCCAGGTGCTCCGTCTGAACGAACTACATGGGCGAACAGCTACATGAGTCCTTGAGCAACACATGACCAAACACATGCACACACACACACACACACACACACACACACACACACACACACACACCCTCACACACACACACACACACACACACACACACACACACACACACACACACACACACACACACACACACACACACACACACACACACACACACAAACACACACACACACACACACACACACACACACACACACACACACACACACACACACACACACACAGTGTCTCTGTGTCTCTCTCCTCCTTCCTCTTTCTCTCCCTGGACATTTTAAAATGCATAAACTGGAGGCCATCCAGGACTTTAATCGGCATTTCTTTATGCTTTACAGGCTATACATGCAAATGTGCAAGCAGTCGGAGGTTAGTTATGTTTTCACGGCCCAAAAAAACAGAGACAACGTGCCATTAAAAGAGGCAGGGTTGTTAATCTATGCTAATGAAACATCCTAGTTTGATTGGCTGAGAAGTTGAACAACTGAGAGCGTATAAGATCAGTTTTTGATGTGTTACACTGAAAAAAATGATACCAATATACAGCAATTAAGTCTACATATTAATATCAAAACTGAAATGGAAACTGAAAAACCTAAGAGAGAAACTCTCCTTGCTGCCTTGTTCATTAGGTGGGATGTGATTTGCAGACTAACACAGGAGGAAACAGGAGAGAAGACAAAGTGGGGAAAAGCTACAAATGAGTTGTGAAAGGCTGATGCATCATAATTTTGGACACCAGTTGTGTAGCAAGTTGCAATGTAATGAGAAATACCCATTGAGGTTTTGCAGGTTCTTTGTGCATTTGGAATACTGTTAAAGCATTATAGTCACTGTAGTCTGTAATGTGATGTTTTCCCACTCAAAAGCTTTTATTTCTGTACTATGTTAAACATCAGCATCAGGGAGTGCCCAAAATATAAAATGCAATATATGTGTAATTTCTTGTATCACAACGCATAGTCCTAGGTCATAAATTCTCATTAGGTGAAGATAGTGGGGGTTGAGGGAGACTGGCAGATTAATGAGAATAAAGGAGCCTGTGTGTGTGCCAGTGTAATGAGTTGATAATACGCCTAACCCTGCAGAACAAGCTCAACTGATAGAAACTGTGGAACACAAATGTTATTTAAACTTTGGAGGGGAATGGAGGGTAGAAGTTAATTGCGGATATATTGGGCTTTATATTAACACAGCGATGCCCCTTGTCCTCAGTGGTGTGCTGTGACAACTGGTTATTCATTTAGCTGTGACACTCCATCACCACAAAATAATTGCTTCTCCTGCCAGAGATAATATGAGATTGAAATATTAATATAATTTAGCAAGATAATACATGCAAAAGTTTTTTTTAATGTTTTTTATCATGATGAAGTGTCCAAGGGAAGATATTTTCAGCTGTGCAACATGCGGCCAAGTTTTTTCTCCCATCGCCGCGTATATGTAAAATAGATTAAAGAAGCTAACCTGGTTTTGGTTTAAAATTCATTGGTTAGACACCACATAAGGATCTTCTGCCAATTGATTTATAAAAACAGGAACATTCAGTGGAAGAGTGTCAAAATGAGCAGTTGGAATGGTAAAGTAGTAGAAGCTGAATGTTGAACGTTTATTCAAATGTTGTATATTAAAGGGGCCCAGTCCACATCGGTTTACAAAACACAATTTTATTGATACAGAGAAGATGTTCTGACATTTTACTGATCAAACATTTAACGACCTGCTGCAGCAGCAACGCAACGATGGATGGCGCAAACAAACAAACAAAGGGCTTTCATCCAGGAGACTGCTGTTTGTGTCTCGTGTGAAACCAAAAGTCCACGTTGACTTATTTTGTTCACTTATAGTTAAGTTTTGTCACACACCTATTTACAAACAAACAAACAAATCACAATCTTCTAAACCATACAAAACTGCAATCAATGTTAACCACATGTTTAAAACTGCAATCATTACATTACGTTACATTTTTATTAAGGTATGAGGACACTAATACAGGAAACACTCCTGAGGGTCATACGTCATTTAGTATGGGTTGGTAAATCATCTTAATGCATTTGTTAATGTGATGTTCCTATCCAATGATTACAGCAGTGAAACAACTAAAACCAACACTTTAGTCAGTTTGTTTAAGTACAGCACTATACAGAAAAACATGAATCAAGTGCTGCTCATGAATGCCTCTTGCATCATGCATTTACTTTCTGTGGGATAAAGTATAGGTTGTTTAATGTAACCACAGCCGAGAACTAAGGGCAGTGTGCAAAATCCTCAAAGGGGTCTTGAATATATATATAAAAAAGATTCCTTAAGACCTGGTTTGAGCTAACAGAAGAAAAAGAAAGTAGACTAAGAATGTCTATACCTCAACTTTTTATTCTTTGAACTAAATCATGTTGGATATAGAGTGTAAGTCCATCTTTGAAGATGATGTATCTTTTTTTAGAGGACTCTTTGCCTTCAAAGTTTTTGAAAACCCCAAGTGGTCTTTCTCTGGTGACAGTATGGGGGACCAGTGGGAAAGATAATGACCATGTTACTTATACTGTCATGAACTCCATGAAATAGAGAAGAAAACTCCTGTCATCTGCTTTTTCTGTTCTTATTTGGGATTTAGGATGCACATTTATAATCAGATCTAGAGATTTATAATGTGGGGGAAAAAGACGGCTGATATCTTAAATCCTTTTCCCAAATGCTTGAAAGTCTATGTGTACAAGCATACAGTATATACCCTATGGAAATATCTTACGTAACAGTTTTCAAAAGGGAATTATGAAACAACTAAATGCAAATTGAGGGCATTTCAAAGTGAAAAAGAAAGTTCCTTATCAGCGGGATGAAGTCGGGAGGAATATACTGTAGTTAATATAAAATGAATGTGTGGGTGTAAACCCTTCAGCAATGCAGCTAAGGACATTATCTACTCCATTAATCCTCACAGACCAGCACACAATGCCATATATTGTGTGATTAACATTGCACTTAACCAATACTTACCTTTCGAGCAAACAGTAATAGGGCATAGTCTGACAACTGTCATTAATATTCATTCATTCATTGCAAATGTCATTTAACTTTTCCTGAGGAACAACAGTGTTTTTCTGCAGCAGTCAAAGAGAGTTGAAAATGACTTTGAAACACATCCTCCTCATCTAAGAACCTTTTGGGCTCATCACAAAGCTCCTCCAGCATGTTTCTGGAAGGCAGCCCTCTCTAAAGTAGATGATAGGGAGCGATCCTGGTAGTTAGTGACTAGGAATCAGCAGGGGGAGGAAATTCATGCAGCCTATCTTATCTTTGCCTCCCACTCGCATCATTACTGGACTGATGATACCCATTGCCTAGTAGCGTAATGCCAAACTGATCAACCATTTGCATGCCCTTGCTAGCTGCAAACCTATAAAGTAAGTGACTTGGAATGCCATATATCAAAAGAAAGCCATGACTTGTTATCTTGTTGCAGCTTTTTCCTGGCCTTTGCTGAGGAGCCGTATCTCCAGCTTTGAAGTCAGAGCCACTGGCAATGTCTCAAGCGCTGCTGCCATCAAGTGAGCGCCTCTTCATTAAATCCTTGAGCTGCTTCTAATTACGGACTCTATCAGGAGGCCCTTAGTGCTGGGCACTGGGGCAGAGAACAATGAGCATGATACAAATGCCAAAAATCACAGGGGAGGCTGGGGATACAAGCCTCAGAAGACAAGGGAAACCATCCATATCTCAATGCTACTCTATTTCAGGACAGAACTTTAAAACTGCAGTGTCAGTAGTCATTAACGCAGTTCTTGCCATAGATATCAGTCAGCAAAGCAGCAACAGGGAATAAAAACAGACAATGAGATTTTCAGGTGAGCTCATATTCATACTTCAATTGATGCAGCAATAGTTTCTTTTTGTTGGCTGATGTTGCCAAGTCTACCTGCATTGATGTTTCTCTGTAACTAAGCAGATCTGCAGCAAGGGATTGTGGGGTGGATTTCATCTGCGTCTTTCATCCTGAAACTGTCAGTTCCCTTGTCACCTACACTCCTAGCTGCTCTATTTATAACTAGTAACCATAACAACTGGTCTTTTCCTGTCACTGGGTGTCTTTGTGCTTCAGATAAAAAAGAATATCATAGTACCCCAAAACTTTTAGCTGTTTTGTCAAAGCCAGCGTGACTCTCAGAACATGTTAATGTTGATAACTGCAGCTATTAGCAGGGATTTACATTATTATCTTATAGAGACAGCATCCCAGGGAAATTGTTGCCTTTTGAATCCCAGGAACAAATCTGGAGCACTTTGTTCCTGTGTGATGAATAAATTGGCAGTGCTGAAGGAGGACTGACAGAGATGAATAAGACTTTGAAGACAAGTATAGGCATTGTTTTCCGAAAAGTTTCATCTACTTTGTATCAGTTTTTAAGAACTGACAGATAGTTTTTAAGCTCAGATCTGAAGTGTCTCCTTTTTTAAAGTTTTGATGGAAAGAAAAAAGAAAAGAAAAAAGAAGAAGTTTGTTGCATGTTTGAGTTTGGTTAACAAACAGGCACCAACAAGTCCTCCAACCCATCCCACCACATGGGTTGTTTGTTCCTATTCTCTAAGTCAACCCATAGGAGCTTTTAATAAATTAAGGCTTCCACTGGTGACAGCAGATCAACTCAACTTCAGATTTACGTTGATTGGAGTTTGGTGAGGTTTAGCCAACAAAACTACTTGGTTAGGTTTGGCAAAAGAGCTTAGTTTAGGTTAAAATAAGTATGTTTGTTACGTAACTTGACATGACATAACCACGGTTTGTATATAGCTTAGCTTACAAGTTAAGATAAGTTAGAATAAATCAATGTTGACTTTTGGTTTCATGCGGGACACAAACAGCAGTGTCCTGGATGTTTGTTTGATCCATCCCCCTGAACCTCCCTATGCAGACTTGTCACTTGACTTCCTCCTCCTGTCATAATTACTACAGCCACTAGAGGTCATCGCCACAATAAATGTTAATATGTGTCGTAACAAACTGCTGGTACAAACGACCTATGGTTGTTTTTTTTCGGGAGGACAATCTCATTTTAACACAATGGTTTTACCACTTTTACTTAAGCAACTCAGTCACACATGTACATTGATACACACACACTCACACACACACACACACACACACACACACACACACACACACACACACACACACACACACACACACACACACACACACACACACACACTCACACACACACACACACACACACACACACACACACACACACAAACTACTATGATGGCATTTAATTTATGAAGAAGGTTATGTTGAGCAGAGTCTGAAATCAATCTGAACCACAGCATATGCAGCTGGGGAGTAGTCACGCAGAAACATAACACGCTGGCAGTTCACCCTCTCAGGAGCCGAGGGTAACAGGCGTTTAGCAGACAAGGGGTGAAGCCATTGTTTGACATCTCGCTGCTCCCACCATCACAGATTCTTTAGTGACAACTAATTGCTCCCAGAGGGACCAATCCCATGGTCACACGTAAATGAACCTGACCCAAGTGCATTGTGGGGTAGGGTTGAGATAGTCTCCAATGTCTTGGAGGCATACAGATCCGAGATCAACTCAACAACACAGGCTTCGGGTAACGGGGGGGGGGGGGGGGGGGGGGTGGAGCTTTAATCCCTGTACTGAGACTGAAAATCAAAACGGTTTATTTGCAACAGCGCTGGTGGAAAATAAATAAACAACACTATTTGTCTTGGGGTGTAGCAGCGGGGGAGGATTAAAAATGATTATCAAAATCTTATTATTTCTGAATGTGCTCTGACCTTGTTTGTAATGTAATTTGGAGCGCCTTAAAAGATTATGATGAGATGAGTCACATTCTCGTTCTCAAATGAAGGAGAGTGGTCTGCAGAGGGGCCAGAGTGAATGTTATGCTAAAAATAATGATTCAGTCCATTTCAATGCCAGTACAAGGTTGAACATTTAAAAGCCCAATCTGTCGTTCCAAACTATATAAGAGATGAGAAATATTAAGATACTGAGCTTAATTCAGTTAGTTTCTTTATTCAAAATGATTCATTGTTGCAACTCTCAAAAATAAAATAAAACTGGTCTTATCTACAGTTTTCGAGATTCGGTGGTGGAGGAAATCAAATATTTTACTTAAGGAAAATAGCAATACAACACAAACTCTCTGTTGCAAGTCCTGCATTCAAAATGTACATAAAATACTCATATGCAGAATGGCTCATTTAATGTTTATTGTATTATTGGATTATTAATATTGTTGTATCATGTGCAAGCATCACTCAGTTGGTAAAGGTGAGTTGATTTTACCTGATTACTGGGTATCTTTCAGTGACCTATAATAATAACGTATATATATATATATATATATATATATATATATATATATATATATATATATATATACACACAGTACATATATGCTTGTTTTGTCACTGACAGACCCAGATTGTTATCATTGGTGTCTGACTGCATTATGGAAAGACAGTGAAATTCTGTAACCTTGACAGATGACTTGTTGCCGGATGACAGCGATGTGCAACGACACACGGAGAGAAACGCCGTCACTTTGTGTTATCCAGAAGATTTTTAATAAAACCATGGTTTGTGTTTGTGCATTTCCAAATTGTAACAACAAAAAATGTAGCTACAAGATTGGAAAGCTGTAGACTGAGTATCCCGACCCCATTCTGCCAGCGATTTGAATTCACTTTGCACAGGGGTCTGGAAAAGAGCAGGCCTATTCCTTCTGTTTACTATCCCTTTTTTTCTGGAACCAATCGCCAAGCTGGCTTTTTTCACCTGGTTAAACCCGATGACGACAGAGAAGCGTTGCAAGTAGTTTTGTGTTCAATTTACATTAAACATGGCAGCCACCGAAGCGCAGCAACCGCTACCCATTGATTTGCTTTATTGACGACTGTTTTTTTGTAAAAGCAAAACCAATGGAGTACGTCATCCGGATTGTTGGTCTGATTGGTTGAAGAACTGTACATTTGCGTGCAGCAATTTGAACTACGCCCACCTCTTGTACAGAAGAAAATGATAGCAGCCTTCCCGGACCAACGTGCAGTCGTAGATTGAGCTTTTTCTGGCAATAGCCAGGCTAGGAGAGCTGCAGACAGAGCAGAGATGGGCTAATGCTATTAGCTAAAGTTACTAAGTTGACCTGCATCAGTAGGTACACATGAAAGCATGGCAGGATAACAACAACTTCTCCATCTTACATAATGTAGTCAGACACTTATAATAACAATCTCAGCCAATACTTTTAGTGAACATACCCTGATGGTTGTTTTCACTCACTATTGGACCAATTTCAAAAAAAGATAATGGTCACTTACACAGAAATACTTTGAAAAAGTATTGGAAATAGGGTTTGAAAAATATCGAATTTCCACTTTAAAATGACATGTTTGCGTTCAACTAACAAAGCCCCCTAGTGGGAATTATGCCTCTAGGCCAAATGAGAAGTCAATATCAAGTGACGGTGGAGCATCAAAGTCTGCAGAGAGGACAGGTTAGGGAAGGTAGTTAAAAACAAAACGTTGGGCTATCTCTGGAGACTGCCGTTCATTTCCTGTACCAACCAAGGCTGTCTTGATACCAGCATTTGAAACTTTGATACAATAGTAGTTTATACTACTTATACTTCTTTTGATGCCAGGGCAAAATGTCCTTGGCATACAAAATAGGGTAATTTTTGTCTTCATTCTTTTTAATGAACAACGCTGAGAGAGAAACAGTCACTGAACACCAACACAAATTTGATTGTCTTCCCCGTCGTTTCATCTGGGAAACCTTGGGTTGAAAATCTGATTGTTGATCTGCTTTTTTAATAGCTTTGATACTTTCAATACTATCTAATGGGAATATTGTGTTTTGAAACACTAACATTGAAAAGTTTTGAAGTATTGATACTTTTGACAACCTTAGTACTGACAATAAAGGCTGGATTATTTTAACCATGACTGTAGGAGCCAAAAATGGTATGGCCTTGATTATTATTTGTTTATCCTGCACACGCTCTTTGTGTTATTGGCATTTCCGGTAATTAACACCTGGATGTGGTTTCACAGTTTCACGGTGCACTTGGTTAGACATGGGGGGAGAGTGGGGTTGTATATTTTTTGTTGACCGTTTCGTTGCTTTTCATTCATTTCCCTGACATATAATTTTTTTCATATATAATGTTTTGGTTCAATAAACACTTAAAACTAACGTTGGGGAAGAATGATTTTATACAAGCGTGTTGGACAAGACCTCACTGAGCCTCCAAGCGGCTTGTTAAATGGACAATTAGTCGCTACAATGACCATGATTGGTGATTGTTCCCATATGCAATGTAAAAGGAAAAACAATAAACAATCAAATGTGTCAGGGGAATAGTGCGAACACCTGATGACAGCCTGTTATCAATATGAAACCATAGCTCTAGTTGGTTGACAGTATTTCACCCTACCATAGGTGCACACTCAAACAATAAGCTACCTCAATCACATCATCACCCTGTGGAGGTGATGATTATTCTCCTCCTCCATTGATGGATAACTCCATTGCTTACATTAAAAAGATGACGGTGATATTGAACTAGACATGGGCCAGTGAGATTTAAGAATGAACTAATGTATTATTTAATTTATCTTTTTGAGGACACATGGTATGTTTTTTCTGGAGAAAATGAACTGGGGTAGAGTAGCTGAGGCATCTGCTATCTATTGCTAGACAGTTAGAGCTCCTTGTTTGTGTGTTGCATGTAAATAATCTCTCTTTAAATTGTATCAGCTTTTAATGGAACAGCTTCCTTTTCCCTTTTCCTTCATTCATCTCAGTGCTCTAAAGAATCACTCCAGCAATAAGCAGGAGGATACACAGAGAGGATTACTTAGTGTGAGCATGCTGAAAATCAATTCAACGCTGTTTCAGTTGCAGAAGCCAGTAAACGTGATTTATTCTGTCTGAGAGCCTGCATGCTGTATGTAAGCGTCCAAAAAACGTTTAGCCAATTGTAAAGCTGAAACATCCTGCATCAACTTAAGGTAATCACATGTAAGCCACAATGAGTGTGTCTACTTTCATAAAGCATGTGGGTACATACAGGTGATCAATGTGTTTTTTTTGTGTTTTTTTTAAATAAATACAAAAACACACAAAACAACCTTATAACAGGGGTTTTGCAAACAGGAGAAGTGCAGTTTCCATAGTAATGCCCTGATCGAACATTCATTCATCGTGTAGTGTTGTTAACCATGAAGTCATTGTGAATAACCCGCTGTTGTGTTCACAGTAACACAGCACAATCTGTTACGCTTTTTATCCAAAGTGAATAAATGTATTTAACCATGTGCCAGAAATGGCAAAGTATCATGCAACTGCATCACCTGCATCAAGTATGCTGATCTACTTCAAGTGATGTACATCAGCTTCTAGGACAGGTATACACACTTTAACCTGTCTCGTGATAATAAACACAACTGAACTCTAAAGGCTTATTTGATTTAGACGAATGAATGTATCTACAAGTACCAAGCTGTTCCTCTCAATATGATTGAATTTCTACTGCATTTATTGACTGAGTTTAAATCTAAGGAAGCAAAATGAGCCTCTAGATACTATTGTCCTTAAGCTTTTTTTTATTTCCATAGCCCCTTCTTATTTATTTGATGATTTTCCATGAGACTGTGGGCCTCCATCTAAGCTCCATTTGCTTAGTTTTGCTCAATTTCTGATGCCTAGGTTCAGTTATTCGATCACATAGACTCTCAACAATTTAGCCAACTCTAAAAAGTAATTAAGGGGGCCTGTTACTACCACTTAATTAAATGCATGGCTGCAAATTACAAAATCTCATGTATTGATTTAGATACACCTTTTAAGTTACAAACATTATTCCGATTAATTCTGCTGACAATAATGTTGATAATTATATCAGCTTTATATTCTATGTCATTTATACACAATTCAAGTTTCAGTAACTTAATTGGATTGGCTTGATAACTTAATTTTTCTCAACCTTAAGTTCAAGATTTCAAGTCCTCTCCTCTGGCAACTCATCACCCCATGACAAGTTCAGACAGTTAAGACGTGTGCATTAGAGAACCTGTGGGCTGAACAAAGACTGTAAAAAGAACATTTTCAAGGTGAGAATAATTTCATTTTCAAAACATTTGTACTAAAGCAATGCTCTGGGTATATTCTGAATTGTGAATATGATCAATAAATATCTAATGAACAGAGGTTAGGCTACACATGTAAACACAGTAGATGCAATGTTGTACTACTACACGTAACTAACCCTACACATATTAAGAAGTGACATTAGGCCACCCTACCCTTTAGTTTCGCATACCAGTGGGTACAAATGATAACATTTAATTAAACAAATGTGCTCAACTAAAGAAGGCTTTTCATTTGTGATTTGGGGAGGAAAAGCATGATTTCATTTTTGCTTATTCCAGTTACCGTCAGCTACATTGTGTGATTTAAATGAATTCATGGGCGCATTTTTAAAAATCTTTTTTTTTTTTTTTTTACAGGGATTGCGTTGTAGATTCACTGTAGGCAAATTGCTGTTTGACCAAAATTAATGGTTGCTGAGAAAACGACCAAAACATCGTCTCTTCATAGGCAAGAAATCATTTATGAGGCCCCTGAAATCAGTGGCATTGTGGCGCGCTGGTCTGCATTACTTGATGCAACGCAGGTATGTTTTTTTCTTTTACCTTTAAAATTTGGTTGGTCTTGGTTCCAAGTGACTTCTATGGAGGATGACTTGGCTTGGAATGAAATGCCAGTCAGTCATTTTAGTGCCCCGCTGTATGTAAAAGTTCACACAAATTTAGGAGTTCCGCATTAACTTATGTTGTAGCATGAGTTAATGCAGGATAGCTAATTGTCTGCAATTCATCCATTTGTGTGAAACTTGACCATTGCAAACTAATGGACTTTGTCAAGAGGAGGAGCTAGAGTGAGAATCAGGCAGCTCAAGGACATGATACTTATTTTTGACTTATCTTTGAATTGCAAGTTTGGCAGTCATCCTTTAGAATATACACATTTAAGATGCTTTCTCTTGATCCTTTTTCCTTTTTCTTTAAAAGCATGATACCATTGAAGTACGCAGGACCTTTTTTAAAAGTTTCGGTGTAATTATCCACGCTGTACCCGCAGCTGACGGCATGTACACCGAGACTTATAGAGACATTTTCTTGTAGGTGAAATTTTTATATAGATGGGTATATGGGAGCCTTTACCTCGAATGTGCTGCCTAATGATGGCGCAGTGCTTTATTTTTTACACTATGTTTGCTGGACAGGGCTCATGGCCCAGGAGAGCCACAGAGTAAATCTAAAACATTGCAATATATGATATATACAGTAGTGTAATGTATTTAAACATTGATCAGCTGTGATATCTTCCCAAACGGAATAAATGACTTATAAGTTAAATGTTTCCTCTTTATTATTTTGTATTGACAGAGTTATCCTCAGAGTTATTACTTGAAACACTTTATTTCTTATCCACATACATTTGACATGTATGGTTGTCAAATGGACATATGGTTGTTCCAAGTGTCGGTCATTAGAGGGCACTCCCAACACTGCGTAACTGGTCTCACACACTTTTTCCCTCTATATACAGTAGATTGCATAGCATCCAGCCACAGTAGCACTTCTCAGTGGTGGTTTCAATGCTTTAATATATCAATTTAATTTTTTATGTGAGGTTTCCATTGCACTCTTACCTCTTTCAATAACTCAATGATTTCCACAATTAAATACTTACTTAATACACTTTGACTTAAGTAATACAGTAAAAGAGTGAAGTATATACTAGTGGTAACAGCACTACGCCACAGTATTATAGCTGTTCTCTCTGCTGTGTGCATGTTTATGTTTTTAAGTGTCTGAGTTATTTTGTGAAACAATGGGGAGCGAGATTCAGCCAGCCAGAATTTATCCATCCATCCATCCCAAAAGCATCCAGCCATCTTTGCCATCACCTGAAGTGGCAGCAGCCCTGCTTCTGGTACAAATAAGATTTTAACAAACCTACACAATAGCTGCGTAGGACAGCACAACACAACACATGTGATGGCTGATACGGGAGCAACAGGCAGGTGAGCAGTTAGGTGTCAGGTCAGGTGACTGGACATGGAGGGAGTGCAGCTCACCTGAAATGTCCTTAGAATTGTTCACTTTTCCAGTTCATTGTTATTGTACAATCATTAGCTGTCCTGTATCAAGTACATGTACATACAGTCCTAATATACTAAAGGTGATATAACCATGCAGGCGCTCATGAAAACAGGAGACATAGTATAAGAGCGCCAATTAGAAAGTCATATAAAATATTCAAGATTCAAGATTCAAGATTCAAGAAGCTTTATTTATCCCGAGGGAAATTATTGTGCAACAGTTTCAATACAAAGGTGGGAAAGGATCAGAGTGACAATAAGCTAACATAATCAATTCAAAATCAAGCTAACATAAAACAATTCAAACAATCACTAAATGTGACAAAGTGCAACGGACATTGCGGTTAAACGTAGGTATATACAATATACAACAATACGCACCGTGCAGTTTAGCAGCATATTGAAATAAGATAAGTACAAACTAAATAAGTGGTAAGGAGCGATAAGTGAAAACAGTGTTAAAAATGTAGCAGCATTTCCTACAGAACTAAGTTACAGTAAAGCACAGTAAAGTGTAGCAGCAGTAAGTTACAGTACCACTAAATAAAGTGATGTAGTGGTGATATAAAGTGACAGTGGAGTGTAGCAGCCTTTCTTACTGAAGTTAGTTACAGTAAAGCACAGTAAAGTGTAGCAGCCTTTCTTACTGAAGTTAGTTACAGTAAAGCACAGTAAAGTGTAGCAGCCTTTCTTACTGAAGTTAGTTACAGTAAAGCACAGTAAAGTGTAGCAGCATTTCTTACTGAAAGAAGTTACAGTACAACTAAATAAAGTCATGTAGTGATGATATAAAGTGGTATAAAGTGACATTTGCTCAGGATACAGTGTCATCACTGTTCCTTACCTGACCGGGGGGAGATGAATTATAAAGTTTGATGGCCACTGGAAGAAAAGACTTCCTCCGGCGTTCGGTGTTACACCGGGGGAGAATGAGTCTCTGGCTGAAGGTGCTTCTGCTGGAGGTCAGCAGCTGGTGGAGTGGGTGAGTGTTGTTGTCCAGGATGCTGTGCAGTTTAGACAGCATCCTCCTCTCAGACACCACCATCAAATAGTCCAGCTGGACCCCCAGGACGGAGCCAGCCTTCCTGATGATCTTACTGATCCTCTTGGCGTTTGCTGCCCCAGCACACAACAGCAAAGAAGATGGCACTGGCTACCACCGACTTGTAGAACATCCTTAGCATGGTGTTACATACATTGAATGACCGGAGCCTCCTCAGGAAATAGAGACGACCCTGTACTCCTCCTCCTTCCCCTCACTGACACAGCCAACAATTGCAGAATCGTCAGCAAACTTCTGCAGGTGGCAGGACTCAGAGAGGAGCTGAAAGTCTGAGGTGTACAGGGTGAACAGAAAGGGGGATAGAACAGTTCCCTGTGGAGCTCCAGCACTGCTGACCACAGTGTCAGACACTCCGTCCTGCAGTCTGACATACTGTGGTCGACCCGTCAAGTTATCCGTAATCCAGGAAACCAGGGGAGGGTCCACCTGCATCGCCGTCAGCTTGCGTCCCAGCAGAGCAGGCTGGATGGTATTGATCGAACTGGAGAAGTCCATGAACAAGATTCTCACAGTGGTTCCCGGTCTGTCCAGGTGGGCGCAGGCACGGTTGAGCAGGAAGATGATAGCGTCCTCCACACCTAGTTTCGGCTGGTAGGCAAACTACAGAGGGTCCAGTGATGAGCTGACCAGGGGCCGAAGAAGTGACAGGACCAGCCTCTCCATGGACTTCATCAGGTGGGAATTGTTATGTGAATTGTTATATGAACATGTTGAATATGTTCAACCATACTGCATTTTAAAGCGGAACTCAGCTAGGACAAGAAACAGGTATATCTTCACGACAACATTTATTTCATTCAGACTGCAAAGTTTCAGCTAAGTCCAGACAGTAAAAGAAATAAAAATGTAATTAGCGCATCAAACAACATCATATAAAACAAGAACCTACTACAAAATCCCTCCAGGATATAGTAAGAGTGTATCATCAGTGCAGGCAGAATGCTAGGATCAGACTGAAATCAGTAATATTAATGCATTTCAACAATGTAAATTATTAACACAATAGCAAATTACATGTACACTTAACCAGTATCAACACATGAAAGCAAACAATAATACAACATGTGAATGTGGAATCATGACGACATGATACAGCAGAAATAAAAACCTACTACAACACAACCGTTGTTGACTCATATTCCAAGTGTAGTTCATGAGATGGAACAAATTCATGCCGTGATGCCAAAAATATTCCTTGGAGCACGGTCTCAGGCTTCAGTCCATGTACTCCACATGCCCAGCTGGTAATCCTCACATGAACACAGCAAGAAAGACACAGGGAAGAAGGAGGGCAGAATTTTGGCAAGGATTTTTGGTGCTTGATGCAGGGTGTTTATCAGACAGCAATCCATCACAACAAGTAGTATGATGCAGGAGAACAAACAAAAAGACAAACTTGGATCTTTAGCAGAGCTGACATGCAGAGACTTGGTGTTCTCTAACCATCCTGGAATGAAACAACCCGCTAAGTACGCTGTGTGATGCTTTATAGAACCCTTTCTTGCTTCTTGCTTCAGTACACTGACAGCGATACTGTTTCTGTTTGAATGAAACACCCATTCATCTTGTTCAAAGCAGCTACGAGCAGTTTTTAACTAGCCATGAAACTGTTTCAGGATGCCTTTATATGACCTACATAAGCAAACAAGACCATCAGCAACAAGATTGGCTATCTCATATAGTTTTCCCCCAGAAATCAGACTAAATAATATACGTAGACTGGAAGAGCCTATGTTTACATTTTCCCAGGCGAAGTTTTGACAGTGAGTCGTGTGTAAGCCAAAAAGGAAGCAGGAGGACATTTGCTGTAGAGAATTTTATCTTTGCCGTTATTTTGTGGTCATGGGCCAGGATCAGCAAACAAAAAGAGGATGGGTGAAAACACAAAGCAGCTTTAGATGGTCATTCAACAGATGGAGAGAACTGCAGGATTTGAAAGGATTCTAAACAAATCCTGAATCAGACATCCTCCTCATGTAAAAAGCCTATTTTATTAATTCAATACGTGGTTTTACACAATGTATTTATAAACAAAGTGAACTTTGTTTCACCCTTTTCATTACACATTATTAATATTACATCGCCACAAATAGATATACTACCTCATTGCTATGCATCCTGTATCCAATATTTCCTTGTATACATTCAATTTTGATTATACTTTTTTACAAATAGCGTAAGAAGTCCCTTTCAAACTTGAAGAATTTCTATAAATTCATTCAAAATGGAAGTGCTTGCTGTTTTCTTAAAGAGCACATCTACTCCGGCCCCAAGAGGAGCTTCTGTTAAAATCAGCTTTTGCTTCTCTCTCAGTCAGGAAGCAATACAATCTGGTCTGGAAGCTGGCTGATCAAAAATGTATGCCAGTTACAAAACTTTACTTAGAAAACCTAGAAACCCAAAGCTGTACTTGCTGTACTAATGCAGAATAACACGGACTTGTAAGTGGGTGATTTCTTCTAGTATCAGCTGACACTACTGTCGAAACCTGAGGCAAGGGCAACCATCACCACCAGGCAACCACCATGTTTTCCGAGTCAGAATAATTACATACAGAGTAATTTTCCACCATTGTTGACTGTGGAGACCCTCTGACTGTGATCATTCAATGCAACAAAACTCATTAACGAAATCACCAAACACGTTCTAATCTTGACAGATTGGGTCCCCTTGGTTCATAAATATCCTAACCCTGTCGTTTCCCTATCCTCACAACAGAATCAAACAACATCTTGTACAGCTCACTATGTGCACTTCCAGATTTATTGGTTTAATTACCACTGAGTCCATCAGGGCTTACATGTAATCACAGAACTGTAACTGTTTTTTTAAAATGGAATGTGATTTTTGCTCTATACAGTAATTCGTTTTCATTTGTTTATCTTTGAAGCTATATACGCATGTGTTTTTTCCAATAAATATTACAGATTCATCAGCCTGAATAAAAAGAACATTACAGCTGCAGTCCAGAAGTGCCTCCCGTCTCCACTAACTGAGAGCCTGTGGTGTCACTCTATTTGCTTCATCTGTACTGCATGAGGCAGCTGCGTGAAGCCTACTTTGATCACATTATGCTGGGTAATGAAGTTTAAAAATTTCAAAAAGTTGCTCACTGCAATCAAGAGAATTGGTCATGCTGGGAGGGGGGTAAAAAAAAATCCATCTGCAGCTCGAACAAATTTTTTGAAATGAAGCAGTCATTCTCTTTTGCCATTTGCTGAGATGAAAGCAGGTCAGAAACCAGGTGTGTCGTTTGAAAGGTATGCCGAGCAGAGCGTGATGTGTCAGGACGCTCCGAGAGCATCGGGTCACTGCTCTGTCCTTGTGTCATATACTATCCTTCACGGTGGGCACACAGCTGCCTTGCATGACCTTTTAACAAAGCCCTCTGGTCTCTCTCTGTCCACAGTACTTCTCCTTCACATGTACCTGTTCATTTAATCATCTGACCTCACATACCCAGTACAAAATCTCAGTGCCTGAATGGAACTACAGTAATAAGAGATGAAGAACCCCTCGCTGGCAATATGCCTTCTTTTTTTCTTGTAATCATCAGCTTTCGGGTCAAATGCTGCATCCAAATGGGAACATGAGCACATTAACCTCTTCTTCCCTGAGCCCCCGCCGGCGGGGGCTATCACGCAGTATAACAACATCCCCCTCTGCAGCAACATGTAGCTTGCATACAGACAAACATGCTGCATACCCACAGAAAGCTAAGAATCTCTTCTACACGCTCATATAAACCATTTGTATGACCAACAAACACAGTTACAACAGCGAGCAATCAAACAATATGAGGCGAAAAAACAGAAATAAGAGCAACACAGACAAATAAAGCTGGCGTAGTGGCTGCTCTGATATCAGCAAGATTTCACTGCATCCACTCCATAGCAGAGTCTCCACACGTTCCAAAAATACTATTTTTATCCCTCTACGACCAAGTTTCACTGATCCAGCAGCCAAATATGACAGAAAACAACAAGCGCATTTGAAAACCAAAACCAGAAATGCTGTCTTACCTTTGCAGTATCACAGTGAAAAGTTTAATCCACAGAAATAAAAACCGCTGAAATGGAAGGACAACATCTCCCAGCATGCTTTGGAGGTTTTTCCGGCTTCTTTGACCTGCTAAGCCCGCCTTTCAAAGGCTCTGATTGGGTCATAGCGCCTGTCCGTCATGTAGTGTAGCTCGTCCTTATCCCTTTGTGATTCGCTAGTCGTGTGGTTTAAGTGGAAAAAAACGCTCACAACTTGATTCTATTGGTTCTTACGATTCCAACGAGGTGTCATGCTTCAAGATTGACCAATGTGGACGGAAGATATAGCCCCGCGTAAGGGCAAAGGGACTCTGTCGCGCTAACGGCGCTAGCGCGCTAGCGCCGTTAGCGCTGTGACGCACGGTGACAGACTGACTCTGGCGTGAATACACGGACTGACACTCGCTGTTCTGCTGCTTTTATGCACTTTATCTTCCTGTGGCTGTGCAAGCCAAGGATCTGTGTCTTGTAAATAGTTGTTTGCAGAATATTTTGGCCAGCACTTTGCTATTGCACTTTGTAGTGGCACATTGTTGTTGTTGCTGTTGCTGATTTCCATCATTATTGTTACTATTTTAATTACTATGTCCCTACTATTATTATATTATTACAGTTATTGTTGTATTATAGTGAATACAGTAATCTGACCCTTTTGGAGACAAATGTAGTTCTTTTGTAGGGTTTATGTGTGTGTGTGTGTGTGTGTGTGTGGGGGGGGGGGGGTCCTATTTATTATTATTATTTTTTTTTTCCAAAAACTGTTTTCTCTTAGATCCAAAATGACATTTAAATTAAATTAAATTAATTTTACAACGTGGTACCTAAGAAATCTCAAATGGCACTAATGGTGCCAAGTTGTGCCAAATCGTGCCAAATATGCCAAACTTGAGGACGCCTATATATTTCTTCAATAAGACCTCTATAATTGTTCCTCTGCTTTATTTCAGCAGCATCAAACTTCTCACAGGTGATGTCCAGATGTTGTTCCATGGCTTTATTGAGTTTTTTGGCTACTGTGGCATTATTTTCAAAGGAATATTTATATAAAATGACAATTTTTTTTTGGGCGAGGGAAGAAATTCTTCCATTTTTGCTTTGTTCCATCTGCATTTACTCTGACACACTTGCATTAATAGTGCTGCTTACACTTCTGATGCCATCTCACATGTGTAACCTTTATTGTAATACCAAGATAATGCACATAAAGCTTGTAATTACAGAGATATACCCTATTTATTCTGAGCATGTCATTTTCGAGCAGGAACCTCAAAAACGGACTCAGGGAAGAAGAGGTTAAGAGAAACAGATAGGATCACAGGTACAATCCCATTTCATCATGCTCCAGTACACAAACAGCACAAGCTGAGCACATAGTGGAGTGTCTGACAATGATAACAGAGAAAATCAGTTTGATGATGAGATGAGGCACGCAGCACTGTGTCATATCTGTGGTCAGTACTTGTAGTTTCAACCATGAAGATGGTTCTAGATGTGACACTGCTACAGATTGGCTAAAACAATTACACAAGCATCCCTGTAGCATTTTGTTTGGGATCATCCATTCAGTGTAGACAAAATCCAGCACATGATCTTATCTTGGCTTGGTTTGAAGAGCCAAATAAATGCTGGGTAGCTGTGAGAGAGGCACAGTCACTGTCTTATCTGTGTCAGGATAAATATACTGCAGAACAAAAGCTGACATCAATAAGAACCATTATGTTACTATATTGTAAGGGCACAGTACCATAGCAACTTTCAGTCACCCAACACTTCCTTACCTTTGTCTTTTTTATGCTTTTCATTATTGTTTCTGGTTAAATTCACCTTTAGAATCAATTACATGCCTTTCGGTCAAAAATGAAAAAGCAAACAACATTTTGAAAATGAGCATCAATCCTGTTGAGTCATTAGTGCCAATTTAACATGTACTGTTTCATAAGAACAATATTATGGATAAATACACGTTGTGGCTTACTCATAAACACTCATAAGGTAAAGGCCTCATCGCTAGCAACAGCGTAAAAATCCAAAAAGGCATATTGTGACTACGGAGAAAGGAGACAACCCTGAAGTCCTGACAATCGAGTGCTTGTATTTATGCTAAAGCCAGTATAATATGACATGAAGAACAAAGGCAAGCATAAAAAGGTAGACAGTCCTTTTATTGTTTCTGGGGGGAAAATATTCAGCCTATTTCTAGTATGAAGCTGAGAACAAACTATTTTGACGTTTTGATGAAAACTGTTGCTTTTTAAAGAAAAGCACCAAATGCACTAAATTTATCCCTCAACTGTCATCCAGTGGCAATGGGTCAGCAGACAGGGTTGAATCAGTGTGCAGATGCCCGACAGCTGGAAGTGAAGCTTTCCAGCTCTTCAGTTAGATGCTTAAGTTAGAAAATGGACGTTGCTATACTGCAGAGGTTGTAAATGATTTTTTCCCAACAAATAAAACAAAATCCCTATATTGTCCAACCACCTCCACTAGTACAAATACCATAGTGCACTTAAATTCACTGTCAGCTTGTGAAGGTCAGTAGGTCTGAGTTACATTTGACGGTTGAAAATAAGAGACAGGAAGTTGCCACAAATTACAGGGTTCTGTCACTGAGTCCATCAAAAGCCTGTCTTCTCTTTATGTGTCCTTTAGAAGGTTGCTCTGAAAAACTACATTAGCTAAATGTTAAAAAGAGAAACTTTTTTTCTTGTCCAGTGAAGGTCAACACGTCTGTTGCTGTTGTTGTGGAGCAAGAGACAACACAAAGGAAGCACTGAGTCATCACATCTAATCAATTTACCCAATGAACTGACTGATGTGTGTACACTGTTGTCCAGGGATCTGTCAACAACTGTGAGGTTTGCAGACAGGTTCAAAGAATGATGATAATGCATTTCCAATGGAAAACTTTTACTGTACAATGAACACATTAAACCGCCACTTTTTAGAGAAATACTTCAGCAAAGAGTTAGATGAGGAGAAGGATACCATTCACATATCTGCATAATAAGCCTAAAGAATGGCAACAGTTCAAGAAACAGCACAGACTCCAGGAAGTTTCTTGGCTGCTCACAGCAAAGGAATCAACTGGTTGCCTAGCAATAGTGAATATAATTGCTGTTTTTACACTTTGGTTTTTGTACAGATTAAACAAAGAAAATGTGCTAATTACTGAGCTTTAGAGATGCACCACAGTACATTCAGCAATTGTGTATGGTGTAACTTGGAGCAACGTGGCACATTGGTGATTTTACTTTTAAAATCTCCACAGTCACTAACTGCACCACCCTGTTAAAAGTACATTTGTGTAAAAGATGAATTCCAGACAATAGTTTGGACCTTGATCATTAAAACACAGCAAGTTTTAGTTATGAGCCTGTTTGGATTTGTAGAGCAAACGTCTTTGTCGTGATGTATTTTATTCAGCTGTGGCTTAAGTGGCATAATCTAGGCCAAGGACAGCAACAATTTGAAAAGGTCTGCTCAGCGGTCCATCCCACACATCTCCATAGATGTCTGAATAAAAAGGGACCGGTCTTGGGAGAAACGTAATATTTTAAGAATTGAGCCAGGGCATGGAAAGAGGACATCACATTATAGCTCAGGGAGACAGAGAGGAACGTGATCGGATGCCTAAAAGAGATCAGGTGCTGGAAACAGAAATTTAATGATGTCCCAAGAGAAGACAAAGCCAAAGCAGGCTGACCCTGTCAAGTCAAAGCCAAGGTTAGTTGGGTGCAGGACATGTAAATGGGCTTGTCCCTCTTCACGCTTTGACATTTCAATGAGCCAAAATAATCTACCTCATTAAAGTGTTAGTGCAACTAGAAAAGTTTAGGGGTGTGTGTGATGGTTGTGCACTGTTGTTTGAGGTCAAATGCATAAAAGATTTAGGGTCAAAAAGTGATGAGGTCCTTCAGCATCCCACTGTAATGGAATGGACAAAAAGCAAAGCAGGCGTGCTGCTGACATGCAACACTGTTTCTGTCATTTAGCTGTACAAGCTTTTTTCTACTGTGACAGATGGTGCGGTCAGCTTGAAAACAATGGTGAAGGACACAACACCGAAGATGTCATGGAATGTCCCTGCTTCCATCTATATTGACTTAGTGGGAGCGCAAGTGAGGCAACCTTACATTGGACTTGTCTTATAACACACTACATCAACTTTATACAGTGTGCGTCTCTATTCGCCAGCCTCAGCCCTGCACAGTATCCTCTCATCAAGCAGGTCCAGGGGTCAAACTGCTGTGCAGTCCACCTCTTTTCAGATTTACAACATATGCAAGGCCTTGAGACACATTCTTACATTTTCTCAACAACAGTGCATGCCATGAGTATGGCCTCTCCTGGGAGATGCAATCTCCGCCATCCCCGCTGGCCTTGAGGATGTTCCTTGCTTCACTGTGTCAATTAAGCTCAGCAAAAATCATGTCATTGTCAAATTATGTACAGCCCATGCCACTGCAGTCACCTTTAACAACGACAGTTCAGGCTAATCTGCAATGCAGCATTTTAAACTGCCCCACCCTTTTACATAGGTGTGGAGCACACTTTGACTGATTGATCAAATCATTGATTTATCTGTTTTGATGTCAGCTGACCAGAGGGTTAAGGTTCAAGGCTGACTTAAATTTCTCCTCAGGGAAATTTTGTTTGTCACAAACAAGAAATACAGTCTAACAGATCACACAATAAAAAGTCAGCACGTTTTTCAGTATCATGAAGCTGCCTCACTTTTAATATAGATAGATCACCATGGTAACCTGGAGCTTTGAAAGCTCCAGTAACCTTCATAGGAGCAGCTCTGGAGGTTACAGAGCCAATGGCAGGTGTATACCTCAGTCTTCATCCAGTGAGTCAGACGAGAGCGAAGAGTTGTGTTGATATTTAATAAAATTCATTTTTATAGCCTGAAGGTGTTCTTTAATACAACAGTAGCATCATAACATGTTTAATTGACTTTTTTAATTGATCTAAGTGCATTTTCACTTTACTACTTTTACTTGTTGTCTGTATGATATATAACTGACACTAAAATATCTAAAAACAATGACCTATGTTAAATATTTTGTTGAGTTGTGTACTTACAATACCACAAATGTTTCCAACAATGTTAAAACCCATATAAATATGTAATTTTATTCAAACAGCCAGTTACCCTTACATTTAGTCGTATGCCAATGAGGTGACTTTTTATCCAGTTTTAAGCTAGACTTCACTTTTAACATCTTGGCCGTTTTAATCATATATTTTAACTGAATATACAATTTTAGTAATTCGTGCATTTTCCACATATTTATGTTTGTGTAGGCTATTTCACGTTTTGAAGAAAGCAGTGCACTGTAATGAGTGTGTTTTCCATGTATTTATTTGATGTGTATTCCACATATTGAAAGCAGGGGTGATAGTATTAGACTAAACCACTAACCTTAACCAAACCGAGCTCTCTTTTCTAATCTGCACCAAGTGTTTTTCCCACAGAACCCTAACCTTCACCTTTTGTAGACTAATACCGGTCAAGTAATGGTAGTTTAGGTGCCTAAACCTACAGTAACCGACACCAAATGCAACTGGTCCACTTCTGGTCCATTGCGGTCTCGCAATTTTTTATGTTCTTTTCATACAACATCGTACAAACCTGTTGATGAGAATACGTTCCAATGGGGGAAACCAAGAACTCCCATGATCCACCACTGCTTAACAATGTCACCACACTGCCTCTTTTGTTATTGTTTTGATTCAGAGACTGTTTAAAGAAACAATATATTTACCTGAGAATAATATTCTAGTCATTTTTAAATCCCTGGGTAGAAACACCACTATAAAAAGCCTTCCAGGAAAGAGATTGAGCCTTTATCCCCATATTTGTATGAGTATTGTGTCTTGGATGATCTATGATGGCTGGCTTGTAGCTGGTTGAAACAGCTACAGTATATACACTTTTTCCAAGTTGTGCAAACTACTTTGTATGAAACAAAAGACAGCCTTGTCGCCCACTTCAGGACTTGGAACAACTAGTACTGCATACAATGTTGGAACATTTCCATTTATGCTACATGTTATCAGGTTGACTCAGTCTTTGTATGTGTTTGTCATTATTCTGGCAATAGATAACAATAGAAAAAGCTTTGTGACAGATGTACTGTAGGTCCGATGCGTCATGCGGCTGGTGGACACTGAAACAACACACACTCACAGGGATTTAAACCGTTTTTCAGTGAACAATATATGCACTTGATTTTGATGCTATGCTCAGCAATATAGCAAGACATAAAAGCAATTTCACCACTTAACTTGTCGATCACAAAACAAGTCAAGAATGTACCATTTGACATCTGTTTAATTTATAAGCTAAGTTGAGTTGTAAGGAGGACAGTGAACCACATCAGGAACAATTACTTACGCAACATACAGTAGAGATACAGTTTATTCAGAAACAATATAATATAAAAGAAACATTGGAAACTGTATGAAAAAAATGACATGTCAAGTGTCCATACTGCAGAAGTCTGTGGTGTAGAACTGTATTAACAGAGAGTGGAAAATGCACCTCAGTGGAGACATATGCAGCACAACACTAAAAATATTGTTTTGATTTCCCCAGCACCACATTAACTAATGGGGTTTGCTGTGTAACTACTTCAGTGTCTAGCTTCTGTATAACACAGATGAATCAATTTGGAAATACTTTTACAGTTAAGTCATATCATGAAGCTCTACCATTCACAGAATTCTGAGTTAATTCTCAGCCAAAAATTGCATGTTCAATTTAGCAGACATGGCAGTTAAGGCATCCAAGTTTTAATGTAGAAATGTATAATAACACATTTTAAATTACATATGTGAGAAAGACAAAAATAGGTAGTGTAAGATTTTAATGATCTTAATCACAGTTTAACTCCATCTCATTGACATGCTGCATTTAACAAAGTATCTGCTTCTTAAGTCCACTCAGACATCTGCTGGATGTTATTTTAATTCCCTGAGGGACCATCCAAACAGATCATATTCCGCTCAGATAAATATGCACAGCCTTTACCATATGCACTTTTCTTGACCCCAGACACTTTCGTAGACAGCAGAGTCATTTTTTTCCCCACATATGGAATCTATTGGTTTTCACTCCAGAGCCCTGTATGTCTTAGAGTATCCCTGCAGCGATAAAAGAGAAAGCCACAGCTGGTGAAAGGAGTGCACATATTAGTCTTCATCATACCACTGAGACAATGACACTTATGAAGACCTATGTCATTTAATATACATCACCAGCTTTATCGCTGAAAATGGGAGCTGAAAGCACAAGGCGGCACCTCAAGCAGCTCAAGGCTGGGCTAACCAGGAGGCCGGAGGAGAACTCAGCCTTGTCTTTCAAGGCCACCTGTGCAAGTGCTGGGAAGTAGAACCACGTTATTCTGTTTGAAAAGGCAACAATTTATGAAAGGTTCTCCACCCTATCCAGTTTATCACTCTTTAATGGTCCCATATTGAAAAAGTAAGATTTCAATTCATTTTTTTGTTTATTATAAAGCAGGTTAAGGTACAATATAATACTGTGAAAATATCAAAATGCTGCCCATATTCAGAAACTATGACTTTTGTACAGTTGTGATGTAATTTTATACACTTTATAAAAGTAGAAACTGGTGCTAGAGTGCTGACCCAGTCATTCCCCGGTTGCAGTGACGGTGCAGAAATGCTGAGAGCGCAGATGCAAGAGGACTCTTTTGAGGGCTTGAAAAGATCATTTCAGACAGAGAGTGAATATGTGTATATTCAGACAGACAGTATCAGAAAAATAATGTTTGTTTGAACATTAAAACATGTAAAAATCTGCAATAGAATGTCTCATGAAAGGAGATAACTTCTATTTGAAGAATCATGTCTATATTGATTGTTCATCAATCATTAGTGTTTGAGTAAGCCATATTATTCACTTGTGGTAAATTAGTTCAGAGATTTCATTTATCTGTTCTCTTGACAAAATTAAATAACACATTCACTTTATAACCAGTAAAAATAGGATGACAAAAACATTCATATTTTCTTTGAAGCTTTCTTTTCATTAATCAATTTAGAAAAGACAGGCAATTATTTCTCATAGTTAAAGTGCATGTCATCAGTCTGGACTGACCAATTATCCCATTTGCTCAGTTTTTAAATGCACATTTCACTTGAACTCTTCTGCATGACTGTTGTGAAGTGTCTTCCAGAAACTTTCCAACAAAAAACTTTGAAACAGACCCAATTTAGGAGCTAGAGGTTTCTTAAGTTCACCTGACATCTCATTATACAACAGCACTGTTAACCGCATTGGAGTTGGCTGAGAGGAGAGTAATAAAGCCCTCTGTGGTCATCATTGTATCTCATTTTTGCACAATATGGTTCTATAACAGTGACACTCTGTTTGGTTGGGATATGTTCTAACACTGGGAAAAATAAAGAAAGCACAATTTCGCCTTAAGCTGTAGATAACTATGGAGTAGGTTTTTATTTATAATTGAGCATTTGATTCCACCCACTGATATCACCACGGCAACACTAGACAAGTGCATTATATGTGACAAGACCGTATTGTCAGTTAATTATATTCCCCATGGTAATTGTGTTTACATTCCTTCATTTACTTTGCGATGGGCTTTGCACGTATAGAGTTCTATCCAGCTAACTTCTGACCCAGCTTATCAGATGATCCGTTACACAGATCTGTGTATCGTCATTGGAAACAGTTTGGAAAAGGAAAAGCCTTGCAGGTTGGATTAATCATCTGTCCATCACAGGCTGCCAAAGTCAGTTGGGAGAAGAGTGGAAACATCTTTTCTATCAATTAAATCCTTCAGTCCTGTTCTTTGCTCTGCAGCATCTACGCTAACCTCTTTAGGAGCCCAGTTTACTGAGCAGTTTCAAACAAAACTAGATGGTACTGTGACAAATCTATGACTAACTGCACCTTTCTTAACTTCCAAAATCATCATTTCATTTAACAAAGATCATGTGTGTAATTCGTGGAACAAAAATCTATCACAAAAATATTTGTTACTCACTTAATTAGGCCCTCTATTGTCTAGTGTCAACTTGGTTTCTCCATGAAGGTTACAATATATACCCTTCAATAAACAACACACATTCACCCACTGAAATTTACATAACATGTAGCTGGCCAATCAGGAAATACCTACCTGAATACTTGAGGACCCCACATGAGGCAGTACACAACACTGTCTGCCCTCCTACACACTCTTCAGCGAGTGACATAGGACCCTTGGGTAAAGGACTCCGTCTGTGCTAATAGAACTAGGGTTACAAAATAGTAACCTGCATTCTTTCTCACACAGGTTCTAGGGATCAGCAAAAGCCTGTCATGTGAGCAGGTGGTCCACCTCTCCAGATGCTGGTCTCTTGTGAATGCCAAACAACTTTTTGATAGAAAATGAAGTGATGAGTACCATCATTTTTTTTCTTGCTGCATGCCTGTTAATCACATCCTTTGAAGTCTTCAAAACTGCATTAAAAAGGACATTGCAGGTTTGCAAGGACAAGACTACACGATTCATATAAAAAACAGGACTAATTCTACGACTGAACTTTGTGGGACACCTTATGTTATTGGTAGAAACTGTGATCTAACATTACCCCCTGTTATGCACTGTTTGGCTGTCAGAAAGGTAAACCAACTAATATCATTTGGTTTGAATTTGATTCATGATAATCTTCTGCAGAATGAAGAGATAATCCTCTGTGTCAAAGGCTTTTGATAAATCGACAAATAGAACAGTATAGTGCTTCATATTTCCTACAGCTGACACAATATTATTGAAAATTAAGGAGGTAGCAGTGATGCTGCTATGATCTGTTCTGAAACCGGATATGTGGGGGTTAATACAGAATATTTAGTTGGGCTTCAGTTGATCATTTGTTTCAGGGGTTTTAGACAGGCAAGACAGCTTTGAAACTGGGCCTTAGTTATTCATACCACTTTTTTCTCCGCTTTTGTACAAACGTAAAACAAGAGCCAAATCGAATAGTGAAATTAAAAATATGTCTTATATATTCTGAGAGTTTGAGAAGAAAAAGGTGCCAAATTGTCCTAGCGATGACTCAAAGAAAGCCACTGGTACGGATCAGTGGCTTTCTTTGAGTCATAGCTAGGAGAGCTGCAGTAACTACAGTAGGAGAAATGGGTTGGAGGCTCAGTGGAATGATAAAACATTTGAAGAGGGTTTGTTGTATACGCTCACCTAACAATCCATGGATACCTAGAGGTTAATGAACATCGCCTCAGACTAGAGTGATCGACCTCCCTTCTAAAAAAACGCTCAGATCATGAGTTTTTGGAAAATGTGATGAGTTTTAATAAGGAGCTGTTATCCCCTGTGGCAAGTCTTTCCAGTCTCGCAAGGTTTTAACTATTTAGCGGGTTTTACTGGAAATCCTGTTAGCGTAGCGCAGGACCACTAACTACTATCCTGTCTTAATCAAAGGCTGCAAGAACAGACAGCAACAAGCAAGTGTGAGATCCACTCTCTCTGATCATTACATCAGCTACATAACCTGCCAGCTGAATATTTTTTCACATTTATATTTGACAATGCATGAGTACAGTCAAGGAACACTGCAACTGGATTTTGATTTTCAGTTACATTAAACTGACTTTATAAGGGGGCATAGCCTATTATGCTCATTTTCAGATACATATTTTGAGTTCCTCCAAGAAAATGTTTACATATAATGTGAAAATAAAATAAAAACACAATTTTTCTCACACAGTCTCTTTGTCTGAATATAGGCCTCCTGTATTCACCCTCTGTCTGAAATGCTCAGTTTTAGCGCTTGTCTTTCTAAATTACCCTCTCGAAAAAGCCCAATCAGATTGGTCAGTTTCCAGTCCAGCCACTCACTTCATCTGAGAGCTAATTTCTGCACTCAGATACCTGGTTAGTACTAGCATAACTTCCCATTCAGCCCATTTAACAGCAGAGTAGGCTGCCGCCGCAGCTGCTACTGCGGAATTCAGACTTCAACATTCCCATTTGTCGCACTTTTACTTGTCACAAGTTGGAAGTTCCCAATATCCGAGTACAAGTGAACACGGCATGCATAACCGCAGTGACGAGCTCGACAAGCAGACCAATGGTTGCTCAATAACGCAGCACATTTGCATTTAGAGAGGGAATGTCTCCACCGATATTTAAATTGGAATACTCAGCAAGAGGCAAGTACAAGTGCTTTCATTAGTGGGTCATATGATCAATCACCATTGTTTTAACTCACTCTTTGATAGATAATAACCAAAGAGAGAACGGATTACATCTTTAAGAATTTACTTTACTGATGCTTATAGTATAAATAACCCTTTATTCCCTGTCAACAGGGATCTAATGAAAATATGTCAGCCAGAGTAAAAGCTGTACAATAAGTGCCAAAACTATTTACAATTCACTCGTGTGTTTATTTCCTTTACTCACTACAGACTGACATTAATCTTTATGAGATAAATTTATTTATGAGATAAATAGATTTCTATATTCAGAGTGAGAATAATTTTACAAAGTTATATATATATATACTATATATATAACATAGATATAAGTACATCTTTAAATATATATATATATATTTAAAGATGTACTTATATCTGTGTGTGGTGTTATTGCAGTATAAACTTCTCTTCTGCTTTATGCTGCAGTCTTATTTTTCTCAGCAAGGCGGCCTTTGATTCCTTCAAAATGTCAGGGAAATCAGTTGTTACCTTGTTAGTGAGATGTTCCTAATGGTCTATCTTTAGTCACTCTCTTATGATTCCTCCTCAGTGATTCTTTTACAGCGACACCACCTCTGATGACTCACTGAGCAACAGACACCAGGGATTATTAATGTTTTTACAAAAATAGTTACACAGAAATAACAGCAGCAGCAGCAGTAACCCATAGTAACGGAGATGACGACGCCTGGTATCATTGATCTCTTCAGCACTTCTTTCTCAAGTTCCAATTAATCCAAGGCGACAACCCGTTGTGTTAGGATGTATTGTCACTGAAGACATTTTCATTTTATATAACAACCAAAAACACATTTTCAATTCATTTGCAGCCACCCAACCTTGGCAATATAAGTCAATATTTTTTCTCTGGTGGGAGATGTGCCTGCTGACTGGCATCGCGACTCATTTTACAAATGTTACATCATCAGAATGGTTCAGCCCTTGAACTCTCTTTGGTAATCTTTGGTAATAAGCGAGGGGAGAAAAGAAAAGTTTGCAGAGAAGAGAAGCGTGACCATAATGAACCAGCTTCCTGCAGGGTAATAAAAGTCTGCATCTAATGCCAAGGGCAGCCAGGCAAGCACGAAGACCATTACAGCTGAGCGGGCTGGCTTACAGCTTTGTCTGGGAGGCCAAAAACAGCTTGGAGAAATCCCCCCACCCCCACCTGCTTTTGACTGCAAACACAATTATCTTGCAAGGTTGCAGTCAATATTTCCTTGAGATGCCAAAGGTGAAGACATGTTAGGTTTTTTTTGTCCAAAAGAACAGACACTGAGTGCATTCCCTGGAGCATTTCTTGAGGACAGCAAGAGAGAGGAGAGAGGTAGAGTAGGGCAGACAGACCACAAACAAAGAGACAATGTAAATGCTCGAAGCAATGGCTCTTGCTTTCTCAGGCTGCTCTCTGCAATGTTAAATAAAAGTACTGAAAAATGTCACAATTAGATTATGTTAAAAGTAACGGCTCCCTGGATACTCTGAAACTGCTATTCAAATGCATAGAGGCCAGGTATTTTCTAAGCCGATGAATCACAAAACATGAAAAGTATCCAAACTTCTAATTTCTTTAACTTTTTTTGGTAGCTGTTGAAGGGGAAGACATACACAATGAAGAGTCATACTGAGATCTTTCAGCACAGATCAAAATAATTTGCACAAAATGAGATGCAGGAAGTCGTTCGAAATGGCACTGAGGCTTGAAGAGGAAAATTGCAAACGATTTGTTAAGATGTTCCATTAACTCCACTCTCATTTAATTTGCTTGGAATTCGACCGCACACACATACTGTACTGTATCGTACACTGTTTGACTGAGTGAGTCAAAACGGGTTGCCTTCTAACTTAAAACACCCTAGTATGAACAAAAAGCGTAAAGCGTAAAGTAAATGAACGTCTACCTAAGTCACAAAGTCAAGGTTACACATGTGCATGTGCTACATAATGCTGATAAACCCTGTACGTAAAGGAAGGTCACAGACAGAGATGCTGATCCATTTCCTAACCTTGCTTGCAGCTGTACAGTAAGCACAACTACAGTAACAGGAGAAAAATTAAAGTAGAAGCTGAATAAAATAGCAGAGGTGGAATTTTGCGTTATCACAACACAGTATTGCACTATTTTTACCAAACAACTGTACTGACTTTAAACCTGATACTATCCAACCAGCCAGGAGTTTTTTTTTTTTTTTTTTTGTCATTGTACGTTTCAGCAAACCACAAAAATGTTAATATGAAACCATTGTTAGTAGGATAAGAAAAGTTATGCACAACACTCCATATGATATCTCGCATGATTCTATTAGTCTATTTAATGCTGTGGAACGGGTTCACATGTTATCTTATGAAATATGTAGGGAATGAGTTCATTTGATATCCTTCAAAAGATGAAATAATATGATGGCTGGTAATGGATGACGGTTAGGTAAGTTTAGGCATCAAAACAACTTGGTAATGATTATACAAAAAATTGTGTCCCAGTATTTCTGGGTATACTTTACCGTGAGTACTGTAGGCTACACCGCGGCTAACATGAGCACTATGAAAGATACCTGCAGCACCAACACAGCTCTCTGCCAAAATCAACTGAGCCTGTAAAGAAAATACTGAAAATGAAAGAATATGTGTTTAAATCTCGTCTCGTCTCGTCTCGTCTCGTCTCGTTCTCATGTGTAGTGTATTGTCTCGTCTATGATCCAGTCACACTCCTACTAGTTACTACTACTAGTTGCTGAATATGTACAAACAGTGCATGATAACACAGCCACATCAATATTACACATTTATAGAAAGCGCTCTGGAAGTCAAGTGACGTAGTATTACCATTCCCAAACACCACGTAGGGAGGAGGTCGGTGTGTATAGTGTGTATACTTTCATCACAGTTGATGTTCCGTCCAATGTTAAAGTGAAACTTAATGTCATAACAGACATACTTTACTTAATTTTTTTTAATTTTTGCCTCAACCTAAGTAATAATTTTTGTTTAGAATCACAACAACTGAGACTGAGTGTCTGTGAACTCAAACTGTGGAGAGTCAAAAAATGGTGATTAAGGGATAAGAACACCTTGCAGTGGTTCCTGCTGTTTACAGAAACGTACAATGCCAACATTGTATTCTGGCTACTGGTTACAGTCTACTTTCACACATATATCATCGTTATCTTGCTATTTATTATGGTACTTACACAAGCTTTAAATCACTTTACAATATCAGAGTCTGCGCCATTTTACAGCCTCTGGGATATTGTTTTGTGTCTTTTCATTCCTGTCACTATAAGTATCCCTCAGTACACTCAACCAATGCAATGTACTGCACTGCGTGCTATTATATGGAATGGTTATAGATACTTTATGCAAGGAAAGCTTATAGTTTCTCATACACATAGCGGACTTCTATACACAGTGACTGATCGCTGAATTTGCACATGTATTATACATGTTTTATATTTTATTTAATGTCCTTTGTGCTCTTAAGTCCTATAATCATACAATCTTCTGTCATTATTTATTGCTTTATTGTCTTTACTAGCCAACTGCTTCTGCACAAATGCTTGATGAGACTGATCCAGTATACATATATATATACATACAGTATTTATATATATGTATATATCATATATATACAGTATACATATAATATATATATATTGTATATATGTAGTATTTGTTTATATATGTACTAATAAAAAGATGCTTGTTCGCAGTGTAAAAGTGGTATAGAATCTCCCACTCTGTACAGAAATAAGAAAGGTTAGATTCAGTTATTTTCTGATGCCTCTGCTGGGTATTTAATCTTTTAACAAACACCTTCCCTTCTTCTTAAGTGCACTTCTTTTTTCGCCTGCTGATACTTAAGACCACATATTGGAATAAATATAGTAAAGTCACAATCTTTAGACTGGAAAGAATAAACTCCTCTAAAAGTCAATAGCATGCTCAGTGAGTGTGCTTTCTGATTCAGAGAAATTCAATTAGTGCCTTAAGAACATGGAATTATTTCCAACAGTTATAACATCAAAGCTGGCATACATTTAGGCTTCCCTCCAATTATTACTTATTTATCTATTTCTGTGCCAATACCACTAGCTGATGTTTCATGGTTCAAATTCAATTTTAAGTGCTAATGAAAAGATGTCAGGGGAAGATTTTTGACGGAGATGTTTACATTTTGCCATGGTTCAAGGAAGGAGGGCTACAAGGATGGGTGCATCACAAGAGGCAAACACAAGTGATGTTTCCATGAAATCACCATTTCAAGAGCACACTTCTTGTCTTCAGTTCGACTGTACTGCATTTTGAATTGAATTACTCTGCCGCACTGGTAGCTATTTAGAGGATGAAACTACTTTTTGTGATTTTTAACAAAAACGAACAAAACAGTACATACAGAGCAGTTGGAGTAAAGAAGACAAAGAACAACCAAACAAAACAAATACATTCATAGTCTTCATATAGTGTAACATTCAGCATATGGTGTGACAGAACACAACAATCTTACCTACCTCAGCTATGATCAAACACAAAATTAGGCTATGAGGCCCTTGATCTGCTCTTTGACATTGCTTTACATTTTAACATTATCCTGTATCGTGCCATGTATCACCACGGAGCTCTCCAACCCCAAAATGTCCATAAAAGACAAATACCATTGTGGTATGCAGGATAAAACTACTTATGATGTATTGATTCAAATTTTACAACTAAAACAAATTTATAGTTATTTACCTTCAGTACCAGGAAAATTCCTCTTTAATGTGGTATTAAATAGGGTCGGTATCAAACACACCAGGATTTCAACTTTAAACTCCTCTTCGAGAGGATGTCGGGGTGCGGAGATTGGGCTGGATGGATGGGTCATATACAGACTGAAAATGCGTCCCGTTTATGTCCCATGTGTCCTGTGCCCACACATGTAGTTTTGCTCGAATCTACAACATTACTACATGTTCTCCATGTTTAAAACAAACCAGTCAACCACAGTGGAGGTTCATTGTTTCATGTGCAGGGCTACCCACAAAGTAATGCCAAGGGGGCCGGACAAAACAGCCATATGTGACGAGTTCAGAAGAGAATGGGTAGACTCTGCAGGTTTAAAAAAATGATGCCAAAGAGCATTAAAAAGTGACTTCAAGAATTTGACAAGCAGGGAGTGGGAATGTGTTGTAAATGACAAACTACACAGTTCTCACTTTGCACAATAAGGCATTTGAAACTTGAACACAAAATGAACCTCTTCAATTCCTTGAGGAGGTCGATAATGTTATTTTCTGTGGCTGGCTGTAAAAGGCTCAGTTTAGTGGCGTGAGTGAAGCTATTGGCATTACATGAAACTAAACTATCTAAGGAGCCTATGGGAAAGACCATATCATGTCAGGAAGGTGGCTACATAATTCCCCAAAGTTAGACATCAAATTCAAAATGAGTGAATATTTGCAAAAAACCCCAATAAAGTTTATCATTTTAAACATTAAATATTTAATTTCCACATACACAACAATGAGAAATTGTCATAGTCCAATCTGAAAACCACCCACACCGATTTGCCATAATAATTAAAAGCGACTTCTTTGGGCTGACTGGACATTTTCATATCAAGCACGGTTTTCACGCAATCAGCGTTTAAGATTTTATAATGGTTGTGTATGTGGTGGAATGTTCAGACCTTCAGTGCGTGACATCACAGCTAGAGTGTGGAGGAGCTGTAAAATATTCTGAAAACAATCTCAACAACCTGCTCTATCTCCCACAATTGTTGTTTGTTATTAGTTGTTTGAGAGGTGTAATCTCCATTAAATGAACTTTCTGACCTGTCTACATAAATTGCTGTCTACCATGTCACCATGGAAACCAGGGCTGCAACAGGTGACTTTGATTGATGGAGACAGTGACACGGTGACTCAACAGTTGCTGGGAAAACAGAAGACAGGACTAATCTAATCTGACATTTCCAATAGATCTCTGATTGGCCCTTTGTATTTTTGCTTGCACTTCATATTGTATCAGGCTGATGTAAACATTAAAGTCAACATACTCAATAAAGCCTCCTGTCGTTCACAGTAAAAAAGGTTTTCCGATACAACTTTTGGATTTTGCGCCAAGAGAGTATTGTTGATGATGCCACAAATTCAATTCAATTCAATTTTATTTATAGTGCCAAATCATAACAAAAGTTATCTCAGGACACTTTACAAACTAGGTAAAGACCACACTCTATGACTTATTTATGATGAACATAGACCCAACAATTCCCCCGTAGAGTATGGTGGCAACGAAAACCTTCCCTATTACAGGCAGGAACGTCAGACAGACCCAGCTCTGTGGAGGACGGCCATCTGTCTGCACCGGTTGGGGAGGAAGAAAAGGAGAGAGAAAGAGAGAAAAGACGGACAGAGAGAGACAAAGACAGACACAAAGACAGAGACAGACACACTTCCAGTAACTATAATAATATCTATAGTAATGTGAATATGACTTATATGTTATGGCAGTTAATACAGCAGAATAGTAGAAACAAGCACAGCTAAGGTTATAAATTATAATAGTAGCAGGAAGCGTCATGCACGGCAGCAGGCACCACCACGATCAGCAGAGACCTGCGAGATGACAAAGCACAAACAACTCCGGGGAAGAAGTTGAATTAGTAACATGCATTGATGAGACATGAATGGTACAGACAGAGAGGAGAGAAGCTCAGAGTAGGCAGACTAGGCCTATAGCAGCATCATTAAGCAGAACAAAATCATCTTAAAAATAACAACATTGCTAAGGGCTCGTATGTCCTAGCTGTAAGCTTTATCAAAAAGGAAAGTTTTAAGTTTACTCTAAAATATGGGGACAGTGTCTGCCTCCAGAATAACATTTGGGAGTCGGTTTCACAGGAGAGGAGCTTGGTAGCTGAAGGCTCTGCCTCCCATCCTACTTTAGGAGACTCTAGGAACGACGAGTAGCCCTGCATTCTCAGAGCACAGCGATCTAGTCGGGCGATAGGGTACTATGAGCTCTTTAAGATACAACGGAGCCTGACCAATAAGAGCTTTGTAGGAGGAGAAGGATTTCAAATTCTATTCTAGATTTTACAGTCAGCCAGTGCAAAGAAGCTAAAACAGGAGAAATATGTTCTCTTCAGTTTGATTTAGTTAGTACACAAGCTGCAGCAAATGCTGCCACATTCTGCGTTTGGACAGATTTCTTAACTGTAGACTTAACTGTCTATTTCAGGGGGCGGGGTCCAATCCTGCTCTCATGTTTTAGATTTCTCTCTGCTGTAACACACCTGAGTCTAATGCTCTGCTCGTTATCAAGCTTCAGTGCATTAGACTCAGGTGTGTTAGAGCAGAGATAAACCTAAAACATGCAGGACAGTAGCTTTCCATGAGCAGGAGTGGACACCTCTGCTCTATACAGAACTAATGCAGCCCTTTTTACTACTACTAAGTTTACTACCAAGAATGCTAATACTACTTCTACTACTACTAGCCAACTGCTATTACTACTGTTGACCTACTTTTGTCCACAGTTTAACTTTCTTGCAGAATTTTTATAGTGAAACTTTACAACCACAAATTATAGACCTAGTAGATTTGTCTGGATGGTTTTGCTATGTATATTGTCAATAAGGGGGTTTCTGAACAATTTACTCAACAGAAGTGCTCACAATCCAATTGCCGAACAAATCCAAATCAAAGCATAAGAAAGTTTGTTAGAAATTAATTATCTACCTTTTACAGTTAATCACTCAAAGTACATACTGTATGGACACCTTTCTAAGGTTATCACACTAAACAAGTGACCTCCAGGTCTGCATGCCTAGCTCTGTTCTCTTCTCTTCTCTTCTCTGTTCCTTTTGTTAAGCCTTTAGACTT
This sequence comes from Echiichthys vipera, assembly GCF_963691815.1. Classification (NCBI taxonomy): domain Eukaryota; kingdom Metazoa; phylum Chordata; class Actinopteri; order Perciformes; family Trachinidae; genus Echiichthys; species Echiichthys vipera. The sequence continues at coordinate 12,784,831 of NC_139826.1, forward strand.
TATTGGGATGAGTCAATATTGTATGTGAACTCATGACCAGTGTCAGACACAATCAATAAACCTCCCAGTGCATCATAACATGGTTTTTGCCTGCCTCACAGTGTGGCTGATAAGGCAGGCTGATCAACGCCAGTATCTCCTGATCAGTATGTCTTACTGTTACCCATGTCACCTTATTTATAATACCTGTAACCTGCTTACCAGCATCAGTTTTCTCACAGGGCAAACATAAAGTACAGTGATTTTGTTAAATGTGTTGAATCTGGGTATTTGAATGAGCCTGATGACTCATAAAGAGTGTTTAACTCAAGACACTGAATTTACATAATTTGCTTAATGCAGTGCGAGTCTGAGTCAGCAGCTATCTTGTCCTGCATAAGGAGAAAGCTGGGACATCACTTGTGGATACCAACTGCATATTACAGTCAGCTGCTATGCCACAGGCAGATCATTAATGTAAGTGGACAGTGATCATAAACCTTTCTCTTGGCTGTGACTGTACTACATGACTATATAAAAAGGAAGGATTGGAGCATTTTGTATTAATAAGTGAATAATTTTGCAAAATTTCCGAAACTACTTTTGTTGTGGAATTCAAAATATACTTATAATCTCTTCCACTCCCTCCTATTATCCATAGAGCATTTTCTGTCTTTTTAACAGGGGAGACAAGGTATGACAACAGTATATGCCACACATCATATAAAAAGCTTGGCACCTAAAGATTGTTTTGAAATGCAGCTCAGCACTGTGTGTACGATGGCGTATTAGGTATTTAAGCAGGTCGCGTTATAACCAAGGTGTCTGGTGTGTGCTGCCGCTCACTTCACTATCAGCATCAGCATTAATCGCGCATCAAAAATAATAGTGCCATTAAGGTTTTATTGCACTTATAACATTAAAAGCGCTACAATGCATCTCTCATCTGCTGCTGCTTTTTAACCCAAACACAGCCCGCTTCTCTGAAAATAGCAAATTATTCAAACAAGTTAAAACGAAAGCTGTCTGTATCTATTCAAACTGTTTTTCTTAGGTTGCCACAAATCTTTGGCCCGGTCTTGTAAAGGAGCTGTTGGTGGAAACAAACCAGCCGTCTTTACCAAATGTGGCTAGATGATGTCATCGGGTTCTTCATTCTTTCTATACTTCATCTTCAGTTTCTGTGCTGATCGTGAAGTGATGTAGTTCATCAGGGAGTGTAAAACAAAAAACGAAACACTATTATTCTGACTTTTTTTCTAATAAATGTTCTACTTTTTTCTCATAAATTTGCCATTTTTTCAAAAAATGTTACCCTTCCCCTGGGTCCGTCATTTTTTTTATTCATACTTGGCCCAAAGAGAAGAGAGCAACTCTACGTCACATAAAAGGCTGCGCCCCCTTGCTGGTGAAAACAAAGGAGAAGACCTCAGTGTTCTACAGGCAATAATACAAAAAACAGGAGTGACTATTCAGTGTATTAAAATACATTTGATTACATTTGAGGAAATACAAGTGATATTTATATATTTATTGATAGATGGCAGATAGATGACAGAATTATATCAAAAAGAGGGCAGTGAGTGTGTGTGTAAGAGAGAGAAAGACCTTTTAACCTTGTTTAGGTGGACAAAGTCTTGGCTGTTTGTTTGGTTTCACAGAGCTAAACTAAAACAACAGTATATTAACGACAGAGAAAGTGATGTCATAGCTCTGCATTACCTGGTGATTCAATGAGGTAGGAATAAATGTGTAGGTATGTCACCTCTGGCCACTGAGTGGGCTCGTTTACTCACTTCTCCGGTAAACTGTATGGAATAACATTCTCTAACTCTTTGATTTTTTTTTTTTACATATAACGATTATCGCTCGGCAATGACGTAATATAGCTGTCTTCCTGACTAACGTTAGCCATTGCAACAGGTTTCCAGGACGGTTAACGTAAAATTGGGCGAAATCAGGACAGATTACAGACAGATTTGTATTAACCGCCAGTCAAAATTGTCAGATTGTTTTCACCGGAATGGGGGTGTGAACTCATGTGCTTCTCTCTTCTATCTGCTGTCATAGTGTGTGTCATGAATCTGATCCATTTAAATAATTGGAACATTCATTCATTATTGAATATACCTATTTTACAACAGTCACAAAGCACTGGGTACCTTCGACAGGGTGAGCCAGTGGACTAAACACTAAAAAGAGTCCTTTGAAAAGATCGACCATCACTACTCTCCTCTGCAAAAATCCATGGGGCTCATGTGCAAAAATGTATTAATATGAGGCTTCAGCAGTCTGATTTAGACACATCTAGTTGGTTCAAGGTAACAAAGCATTTTTATTTTTTCCGAAATTCCACAAGTTCAATTGGGTTTTAATTTAATACAGACTGCTGAAGCCTCAAATTAACTTCTATTTAACTTTGAAAAGTATTCATGCATAGATGAGGACTGCGGATTTTGTCCCCCATCACTTCCATTGAATCTTAGGAATTGATCTCCTAATGGCTAGTATGAGGAGGAGGAACGACTACAACTACCTCCACCACCAACTACCAAAAATCTTTCATTTTACACAGGGGATATCATTTCAAGACAGACCTGAAAAATAAACATTTGTTTTTTTTATAATAACAATTCATCAAATGACAATGTGAACCCATTCATCCATCCATCCGCCCATCCATCTGTCGCACATGCTCTAAATGTATCTTACAGGTGTACAGGGACAAACTAAAGTGATGCAAAGAATAAGCAGTGATTTCTGGCTCCACACAGGAATGTGTCTCACATGAGCAGTGATGCGGTTTTATAGCTCCCCTGGCAAAGAGCGGAACATTTAAAAGGCACGGCTCAAATGAGCTTAGCACACTTTATTACCCATCTGAAAGAGCTTAAGTGTCAAGTACATCCTTGAGTTCTTAATGATCACAGGCATACTGATAGTGGAGGGCAATTAAACTGGAGAAGCGCACATAGGTGATACATAACCAAACAATGCAAAGCTCTTATTCAAACTAAAGGCTAAACCACTACTGCAGTGTCATATACTAAAACCTGCACATAATACAAGGCTTAATACCTGTTCATACAGCACCTAAACTGCAATTATGGGAATTAGATGATCTGCTTGGTGGTGAATTGACCAAAGAACAGAATTATCCACTAGGCTGCTAATTATTATAATAACTGACTGCCGCGTGATAACTGTAGCATAATTATTGTTCCAATACATCCCCTCAATGTATGTAATTAGACTGTAATATTATTAAAAGGGTTACAGTTGTAGGGAATGCAGGCTCAATAAAACTCTAGTTTATCCAAGAAAGGAGGAAGCCTTATGACTGATGCGTGTTCTGGTAAGGTTGTCCAATAAATAAAAGAAAAACAAAAAAAAAGTCTTCAAAGTTGCTTCGTTTTGAACATTTATTTTGAACTATTTATACCACAAATCCACTTAGATGCATACGCTTCTTGAGGCAAAAAATAAAAATAATAACAATAATCCAAAGGTCCACAAACTAGCATCCAAAGTACGTGTTAACACGGTCAGAAAACTGTGTGCCTCCAACTTTCCAAAGAGTATACTACTATCTCTCCTTCTATGCTGCACTTGCACACCGGTGCTTTAGGCACATCAAAAAATGCAGTTCTTAAAGTGACAGGCCCATATTAAGCATGCACCCAACTGTTATATATAACAATACCAATAAGCACCAAAAACTATTATCTTAGGAAGCATTTGGCTCCTACAACAGTGAAGAAGATGGCTGGTCGATTACAGGTACATTTATGGACATTTTCCAAAAGAAGTTAAGCTTGGAAATGTTTTTCACAATTCCAATGTAAAAATCATACTTTTTAATAGTAAACTTATTTGAGGGAGGCATATAAACAATACTAAGTCTTATGACATTTTGTTCAAAAGTATGTCCATCCATCCATTATCTTCTGCTTATCCAGGCCGGGTTTCAGGGGCAACAGGCTAAGCAAGATATTCTAGATGCCCCTCTACCCAGACATTTTCTAATTCTTCCTGGGGAACCCTAAAGAGTTCCCAGACCACGGTGGATATATAATCACTCCGGTGTAAACGTACTCCCATTGTATTGAATTGTAACCATGTACTGCATTCAGCAGTGCAATCTTCCATCCCAGGTACTGATCATTTGTCAGCATCCACCTCAGTAAATGACAGCCCTCTGCACTCCCATCACATGTGCAGCCCCCACTACATGCACTGTATGAGCCAAAGGACTATATGCTTTCATGCACTTTTTTATCATCATTCTTAACTGTAGGCAGACATATTTCAGTTAACCAGCCAAGAATAAAGTAAGTACACCTTCTGCTGGTTTCATTGTGGTATGTGTAGCTTCATTTTGTAATTCTTTAAGGACTATTTTGGGGCTTTTTGCCTTTATGATAGATACAGCAGGTAGAGAGGAAATGGGGAAAGATTAGCATTTGCTCTAAATGTCAAATTATGCTACGAATGGGTTCACAGTTGAAAACCTTGTGCATTTTAAACAATTGCTCAAGGCTGCTTTGTGCATGCGTGTCTGCCATTTTCCCTTATTATTCCAGTCATTTCCTATATATTCCCAGAAAAATTACCAGAACTCTTCAACCGACAGTCAGGATTGTTATCTCATGACTAGATTTTCATTATAGAAATAATGTAAACAATCTGTAGTCAAAACAAGTTCCACAGTATTTGGGTAGACACAGTCAGTCAAGTTGGAACTGATTTAGTCGAAGAATGATAAATGCTCCAAAAATGATTGTCTGTTTGACAAATGCTGTGGGAAATAAAAATAGACAGTTGTGACAGGTGTGTTACAGTACATGTACCATGGGTGGCCTGCTGTCAATCATCTCTTACAGTACTGCTGTTTGAGTGATAAGGGAATGTCCAAGTTGCCCCGAGGCAATAAATATACCAAAGCAGTCACAGCTCTGGGAGTGTTTGTGAAGATAGTTTTTGTCTCTAACAAGCCGAAGAGGTCCTGTTTTCCTTTGTCAGAACAGTTCACTTAGAATAGCTTCCTGAAGGTGTCAATGTGCAGGTGATATGAAATGTTTTCAACAGTCCAGCTTCACTTCAAACTTTGAAGGTCATGAAGATGTGTTTGAGTTTCATGTGATCATTTTTTTTATATCCACGGTGGTATTTTCATGTAGGGCATGTTCCCCTGCACCAACAAGGACAGCGCCTTGCAGACTCAAAGGTGATTTGTCAAAGGAAACTGACTTTCATATGAGAACATGCCACTTCTTCAGTCCTGATAACATACAAGAAGCCACATGTTCTTCAACTAATTTAATCACTTGGGGTCAGTCTGCTTATTTGAACCTATTTACTCAGTGAAAGGGTTTTATCACACACAAAGTCCAGTCCCAGTGCACCCCTTAGCCCTAAGCACTGAACCCTTACACATTTTAATTAACATTATGTGTGAGCTCAGCAAAAATGTGAGAATGCAATAGGGGTGCAAGGGCTCCAAATGCTTTTATAGAGTTTGGGCACCACTTCCCGACATTACATTACTTGGGAAGAGATGCCAGTAAAATGAGCCTGTGAGAGAGCCCTGAAGCAATAACGGCCCCAATATGCCCCTGTAGACTAATTGGGAATGCATATCAGCACCAAAGCGTCCTTATATTTTTGCATGTTACATCCTATTCACTATAAATAAGATATATAGCAAAACTTCAGAATTCAATGGTGTTTCATTCATCTATTCATTCTGTTTGCTACGATAATCTGTTTGGTCTGACAGTTGACACGAGCTTGACATGCGTAGATAATCCATCGCAGTGAACATCCTGTCTGTTTTCATTCTGTTAGAGTGAGACCATCCTTCCATGAAGGAAGACAGCACCAGCTGTTTCAGCAAGTGCCCCTATATGACATGTTTACATTGACTTGACAAAGCCCTTTAGATGCCGTAGTAATTATTAGTAATTATTAGTAACTACATTATTAGGCAGTAATGGCTGGAGGCAATATGTTTTTAGTTTGTTGTCTGTTTGTTGTGAATGCGATACCTCAGGAATGACTTAAGGGGATTTCTTTACATTTGGCACAGAAGTCCACTTGGACTCAAGGTTGAGGATTAGAATTTGATGGTCAAAGGTAAAGGTCATGGTGATGTAACATAATACATTTTTGGCCATGATTCATGAATTCCTACACTAATTCACTGATAGGTGATAGGTGAATGATGAAGTGATGACAAAATGTCATGTCTCTGTCTATTATTCAACGCCATAACTCAGGAACAAAAGGGGAAAATTTGATGTGGTCTGTGATTATTGTTTAGATCTTCTGTGATGTTGGGTTGAATATGTGTGCGAAGCATCCATGTTTTGCCAAAATATAGACTTGATATCTTGTATCAAATTCCTCCAAAGTCTTCACTACATAAAGTCAAAAGTTTGGACACGCTATCTTATTCACTTGAATGGGCAACCATGTCCAAACTTTTGACTGGTATTGTTTGTTATGTAAATCTGGACAGACATGGATTTAAATGTAGTTTGGTTGGCCGAGGCGTACAACTCCAATGCGCTGATTCTATGGAACCTATCTATGAGTTTATTAACCATGACAACAAAAGCCCCTAACCTTAAGTACTTATTTATACCTAAACCACAATATTTCCCATTTGTGCCTATATCTAGACATAGCTAAGCATTATCACATCATAAAACAGATTTGTTTTTCAATAGTGATTCTTCCTAGAAGGCACAGCTCAACCTGCCAATATAGTAAGGCATCAGATTGGTGCGAGAATCCTTGGTGTTGTGCATTTGTGCAGAGGTGGGCACCACATCTAATATGGACCAATCGATGCTTTCTTCAATTTGGATTACTCCAACACAATATGACAACAACAAAGAAAGGAAGCTATTCAACAAAACACCCTAAGTCTTGCAGCAATGATGTGGAGAAAAGTACAAGACCTTCAGAAGGCTTACTCTTACCTCTGTCGGAGGTGTTGTACTACACTCCTATTTATCAACATACTTAAAACTCAAGGGGGGTTAAGTGCAAGAGAAAATCCCTGCTATTAAGCTGATGTATGAGGGCAGTGATGGTCATTTAATTCTGCTTAAATGATCCAGAGGGATCCAAGCATAAGCCGTCATCTTGTTATGACTACTCTCGCCCACAAAAGTGCATTACTCTGAGTGGGCCTGAAATATCGTTCTTTGTTTCACTCTTTTGGACGGAAACATGATTATAAATACATTCAATATAGTAATGCAGTGAAATTGTTTGCATCATTTAATTTGTTTGATATTATTTGATTAACCAAAAAACGAGTTTAGTTTTTACTCTCTTTTTTAATTCTTAATCAGATCTGACTTGTGATTTTCATCACAGCATATTCTCAAGAAACAGTTTTAGTCTTTATGGGGTGCAGATGAAAAATCCTGGCCTAATATATATATACATATATATATATATATATATATATATATATATATATTTTTTTTTTTTACCAGATGAAAAACATCTGAAAAGCCGATTACTAGTTAAGTGGAAAATGATGATCATTACAAGGAATCAAGAAGGGCTTGTTTGCATGTTGCAGATCAGTTAAGCAGCTGTAATTACAGCACCGGGCACAGGGGCTTTCCGTGAGAGATTACATAGAAGAGGATGAGTCAAACAAGGTTTAATGCACAAACTGTCAAGGGCCCAGTTCTATTTTAGCTTAGAACTTCTAAAAACACCAACGACAGTTTTGATGTCTGCTGTTAAATACAATGTTTCATTACTTTTACCTAATATATATTTAATATGTATGCTATATCAGAGTCAACAGAGTCCACACATTCTGTTCTTCTATTCTGTTTTGTTAAATTCTGTAGCTGCGGCCCGGAGATCGACTTAAGGTAGCCAGCTGTATGGTATCTAGTTTGCTTCTCCAGTGAGAAACCTGACTTAGGGTTATCCGGGATCAGACCCCTGGTGCTGGGGTTTAGGCTGGGGGAGGGTCTGTGATGTGGTGGTACAATAAAACTCTTTTCATGCTAATAAAAATCCCAGAGGAAACATTGACATGTGTAATATATTGTGATTTTAGGTGGCTACTGTCAGCTAATGATAGCTTGCATGCCCATATCGACAAATTGCTACCTAGCTGAACAAGATTTTACATTAATCATGGCCCACTGGCTGTGGCCACCATAATCCACTTATGAGTGATGATCCGCACACTGAAGTGGAAAATACTGTGTAGCAGTGATAGTAGACAAAGTGTTAGCTTAAGCCTAGCTCTTAGCCCTCCACAGTCAGTTTGGTAGTAGGCCTATTTGTTTCAGAATCGGAAGTATTTTTCATTCAGTCTCTTCTTAGTTTCAAAGCGGACACAGGATTTTATTTTTCAAGAACACAACAGCGGGGATATCACTAAACTGTCTGTGCATTGTCGGATTTATTTTGTTTATATCAGCTCAGCTGTCAGCTCAGACAGAAACCATACATACGCACAGCGACTCACTTCACCCCACTGTTCACCTGATTTGGTAACATACATAAGCCACAATTAAATCACTAGTTCATACTCATACAAGCAGAAAAAAAAAATTTAAAAATATGTACTGCCCCTTCATTGTGTGAGCTATCTTTCCAAAGAGCAAGAGTGTTTTCAGTTGGACAGAGCTGGTCAACTTCCTTACTTGCTGTGAATTCTTCCATAGACATCGTTCCAAAAGCTCTCTCATTCATTCATGATGCATGAAACAAATTGAAAGTAGAGAAGAAATTATTAAATGTTTTATATAGAGATTGTTAATGGAAGTGTTCAAATTTGGTCAACAATAACATCCTTTCAAAGTGGCCATGATTACCACTATGAAATGATAAATATATAATGATGTGCAATGCTGTATGGAAAGCACATGAAAATTGCATTAGAACAATACGTGATCTGTTAAATAACTGCCAAATAAGTTCTGCAGTATACAAAGCATACAGCTATATGCAATGTTCTGCATACAAAGCAGTGAATAATCATGGGGTAATTATCAAACTGGAAATTCTTCACATTCTGCAGTTGTTTAATAAACACCGGCACTCGGTGTTTTCATATTCACAGCAGGGCTTTCTCTCCTCATATTGCACTGCTTACATAGCACGATCAAAAGCTATGGAGGGGAGATATCAAACCATGCCTGGATCTATGTGGTGAGAGGAGTGTTCACCCTGGGGGCAGAGCAGACAGCACCTTTACTTTCATCACCAGCACAAGGCTCTCTTGGATCGCAGGATGTCGAACAATGCTTGTAAGAAAACCAACCAGCCCTCTTTCCTTAGTGTTGTCACATGAGTAGTGTGTCATTCTGCAGCTGAAAACAGTAATTGTTGTGTTCTCTTCTGAAAGAACCAAACAAATCCCTTACCAACATGCAGCCTGTAAGGTTCAGCAGACTGCTTTAAATTGTTTTCAGCCACCTCCTGCAGTGAGTCACAATACCCTGTTGCAATGTTGCTGAATTATTGACAAGCCAATACAGATTATTCAGACTAGGGTGGGCGAAGCTGAAAAACTTAAAGCTATAGGGAAGCTGATACAAATCATATTATTTGTATATATTATATATTATGGTCTTTCCAGTATTAAACTAAACCATTTGAATTCAACACTTTTCCACACGCAAATAATGTAAACAATGCAAATAATGTCAATAAATCACACAAAAATAACCACACACGGATGTTGTTGCTAAGCGACAGTGAGCTGAACTAAGCAGTCAAGCAACAAAACAGTTACAAGCTGTGCTGAGCAACAATATTAAAGCAACAATCCAATTGTAAATGGCAAAGGATTCCTCTTAGGCCTAGTTTCCATTTGGTTGGCCCATCCGATCTGGGGGATCCGATCACAAGTGGGCCGCTCTCAGTGTGTTTGTTCATACCCAGCGGTAGCATGCGTGTCCACATGCATCTTCAGTGACCACTTGTGATCTGATTCCACTTCCCCGCTCTATGTAAATCACCATGTTCATCATTTCTGTTTAGGATATAGATTACCTATGGAGATCAAAACTAGAGAACAAAGTATTAATACTTGGTTTACTCTGAAATATTGTTATTTTTTATTGTTCAGAATTTGATGGAATATCCGCAGTGGCTACACCAGCGCTGTACTGGCATATTTTTTAAAATAACCAAGTCACAAAAACCTTTATGTTTTTCATGCAGCTGTCATTACTCTGTCACTTTGTCCAGTTACCCTCATTTACTGATTTTCCCCAAACAAGCATCTGTGTTGCATCTTAAAAGACATTGGGTAAATGTCAAAGCAAAGCATGCATATTTAGACTTAATGCGCCATATGCTGGAGAAAGACAGCTAACATCAGGCTTATTACCATGCAGATCTGCAGAGATACAGACTGTGTCCATAGACATGTCATCCTGAGGCCTTGTTCTCTCATCACAGAAAAAGAATAAAGGCAACATAGATAGATACATGTATAATTGTCTACGGGTCATGTGTTATCATAGAAAGAAAAAGAACAGCGTGTATTTAATTACATTCATTTCTATTAAATTTCTTCAGTATATATTAAAAAATATATATTTCTTTTTTGGAAAATGAACTCAAAATGTTTAATTGAAGACAATTCTGTTTGCCTGCTGATAATTAGGTCAGGTCCTTTGTGATCAGAGGCAGCAAAGAAAACAATAGCTGTGGCAATGCACAGACAAAAAACAGAAAAAAAAGCCTCCACTCATTTGTACAACACCTGACAGTGTTTTTTTCTTTGTTAAACTATGCTCTGCTCACAAGCTGCATAACCTGTCAACACAGGCCAATACAACCTCTTCTAATGAGCAGGCCGGAGGGAGGCGGTGTGAGGCTTCTTACACAGTGAATTGGTGAATGTGGTGGTTGGCTGTCTCCTGAGGGTGCTTATATCCACACTGTCAGAGTCACAGTGACTTTGTTGTCAAGGTCAAGCAAATGAGTCAGGTGGGATGGCTCACTGCATGGAGAGAAAAATGCAACCGCCCTCTATCCGTCACAGCATGATACAGCTTGACTGTGGCAACATAAGGCCACTGAGCCATTGTGGTTAGCGCTGTCATGTCACAGCAAGAAGGACACAGGTTTCATTGAGCCTTTTTGTGGATTATGCATGATCTCACATTGTTGGCACAATCTTTACCCAGGTGCTCCAGTTTCCTTCCACGCTCCAAAGGCATGCAGGTCAAATAGACTTGGATACTCAGATAAAAAAAAAAATAAGTGACAGAATACTCAAGGCATTCAATGGATAGTGTCAAAGGGAACACAGCTAAAGCACGGTGTTGAAAGCAAGGGTTTTGATTCCATTTTGTGCCCTAAATTTACAAAGTGAAAATATAAATTAAAATATTTCATGTATGGAAGTTGCTATGGCCATTGCATACTCTCTGCCTCTCTCACAGCATGCCATTGGGCAAGATGCCTCACAAGCTGTTTGCAGGCAATTAAGAATATAACAGCTAATACTTTACTGTTGCTCCCATTGCAGCTATATCAGCAGTGATATCTAGGGGAAATAAGATGCTTACTGTGTGAGAAATATTGCGTCCCAGTAGGCAAGCTTCCATATCCACCACAATAGTCAGAATGATAAGCCAGCACAGCTCTAATTAGTCCAACAGAGGAACATTTGAGGGCTGCATCAGAGACAGGAGCTGAATAAATACTTATAAATCCACAATAGAGAAAAGTAAATGCCTTTCATTGTGATCTACCGTAAGCTGAAGCTCTCCTCTCCAGGAGCTCTACAGTGTGAGCGCCTTTTTCCGATAAGCTGGATACACCTATTCAATTTGCTGATTAAAGTCATATCAGGTAATGCTTCTGACAGCTGAGCTCCTGTGAAAAGATAAAAGTCTGAAGTCTATGGAATCAAGTTTCAAAACACCGTTATTTCTCCACGCACCAAAGAGGATGAATGCTACACAAATGCATTAAAAAAACATTCCATTTCCGTACTGAATATGTTTTCATTTTAAAAATGAGGCCGCTCCTTTCTGGTGTGATGAAGCCAAGGCACCTTGAATGATTTACTCTCTGTCGCTGGATGCTGTTAGGCTGCCTGGAGAAGAAGAAGCTGCTCCATCACTGCCTTCATTACTCTAAAAGCCCAGCGGTAGACCATCATCACAGCACAGGAATCAGGAACCGCGTTCACAGAGAATGCAGATGTGTTTTCATGTTTAATGCCAACTAAACACCAAAAGTCATCTTCCAGTGCCAATACATTTTGTGAATATACTGAAAATCCAAATGAACACTATTACTTCTTACTTTCTATTAAATATTCACCCTTAAGTACTGATGTAAACCCACTTTAAACAGCATGTGAAAAATTGTAACATGTTTGCAAAAGTCGGTTAAAAAATTGGAGCCTAGTGTTCAGGCAGACCACAAATTCAAGCTCAGCTCACATCCTAGCTACATCAGCTGATGGATCAGCTTATTCCCTTCTATGTATTCAATTTACAAAAATTGTAAAGGGCGCCCTATTTAAGCTGCTTTAGCCTGACAACCATTGTTGCTTACTCTGCAAGCCGATTTGCAAGCCACCTCCACCCCAACTCCTTTAATGCTGTCCTTGCACTTGGAAGGGCAGTGTTTTCACAGAACAGAGCCATACCACCAAATAATATACAGCAAATGAGCTTTAGAAAAGTGTTGAATGTTTCAAAGTGCTGCAGTCTGCACATATTTTTCTATTTAAAAATGAAGGCAACAAAGCATTTCACTGCACAATGTAGAAATATGTATGTATGTGCCAAATAACACTTGAAACTATCATACATACAATTGGTTGTAGGTGGTTGAACTCAGCTTTATTAAGCATGTCCTTAGCTATGCTTGTTTCTACTATTCTGTTGCATTAACTGCCTTAACATATACGTTATATTCACATTACTATAAATATTATAGTTACTGTTAGGCTTTGCTTGCATCTCTGGAAGTGTGTCTGTCTGTCTCTCTCCGTCCATCTGTGTGTCTTTTCTCTCTTTATCTCTCCTTTTCTTCCTCCCCAACCGGTGCAGACAGATGTCCGTCCTCCACAGAGCTGGGTCTGTCTGACGTTCCTGTCTGTTATAGGGAAGGTTTTCGTTGCCACTGTACTCTACGGAGGAATTGTTGGGTCTATGTAAATCATAAATAAGTCATTGAGTGTGGTCTTTACCTACTCTGTAAAGTGTCCTGAGATAACTTTTGTTATGATTCGACACTATAAATAAAATTGAATTGAATTGAATTGAATTGAACAAATAAATGAAATATAATGTATACGCTTACATAGTTTATATGTATTCATACAGTTTTTCAGTACAGGACGTGGTAGACATATTTTATATAAATGGAAGCGCTAGAGGCCTCAAATCTGATTATTTCACAAGCACTGTTTCAGAAGCTGGGGAAACACATTCTTGAATGAAGTTATTTTAATAACCTCAGAAATGGAAACCTTCAGTGAAAATGTTAAATTCAAATCAAAATTTGCAGAATATAAATAATATGATATTAGGACCTAACTTACTGTAGAGAGTTGTGATCTAATGGTATAAACTCACAACACCGGGGTTGAACATTAGTCCATATAAATGAAAGATTTAGAAGCGGTGCATACCATTTGAAGAAGTGAAGAATGAAAAGAAAATAAGTGCATTTAAATTGAATGCGAGGCCATAATAAGTCTGTTTTAGTGAAACCTGTTGTTCATAGAGTAAATTCATTACCAACTTGATCTCTGCCTCACTGCCTCTGGAGGCTGATAGATAGGATTGCTGCTCATTGCTCTTTTCCAGCGCCCACACCCAGAGGACACAGTGATGGATGATTGGATGAGGACAGCTGCTGCTTTGCCTCTCAGGAGGGTAACTAATAGAACCGGGGCAAGTGAGCTGGTACAGAACGCCCTCAAGTACAAAAAAGATTTGATCTCTTATCAACGGGCAAAGAATCCCTCAGACCTGAGAGTTGTGTTTAGCTTCCTCTTTATCTGTTAATATTTCAGACAGATTAGGCGATGAGGGAGATGCTGATGATATTTTGGAGGGCATTCAGTGTATTTACCCTCCTTCTATGGTCAAACATGAAAATGTCTAGCTGTATCACACACTGTAATGAGCACAAATCTGAAGTCACACTTGTTAGTAGCTACTTCTCTTCGGTAGGCTTAGGATTTCCAAGATAATAGTCAAAGCATGCATATTTGATGAGCATCACCTGCTCGGAATTAAATATGCTGTGAAACACTTTGAGCATAAACAGCAAACGTCCTCTTTTGCTTGTTTTGCTTCAACAACTCAACATGATGCTTGATTTCATGCTGAAGTCATGTCAGTAGTTTAAACAAGGAGCTTTCTAGTCCCATCTCATCGTTCAAACGGCAACACATCCTCACTCCCAACTCGTCAAAATGTTAAACATTAAACGTGAAGGGTAATCCCTGTGTTAATTCAACAAATCAACTTGGTTAATTATAGGAAAAGATTGTGATTAAGGTTCAAATCATATACATTTGTTCCATCACTTTTGTTATGAACATTACACAAGAAAGTTAACTTACGTAGCCTACTGAACTGAAGTTATGTATCAGTGTGATGTTGACTTTTGGTTTCATACAGGACACAATGACGAACAATCCACCAACCCCACCTCCATCCCTTTGTGGACTTTGTAATTTTTCGTACTACATTATGAATACAGTGCCACGTCATCATTACAGTGCCATGATCACGCAGTTGCTGTCACAGCCCGGTGCATCCCTTAGAGGCTGCAACGGTGCAAGGTACTATAAATGGTATGAACGGTATGAGCGGTATATACGGTATATGCGATAGACTGGTAGGACTTTTATGCTACGGTATGGTTTTTAACTCTACTGTGTAACTGGCAGAGCAGCTCTGATGTAACAATGCGTGCAGACAAAACAAAAACTGATCTGGCCGGCGAGGGAATAGGCCCGTTTTGTGGAAGTAGAGGCTGATGTTGATTGCTGTCCTCTCTCTCATCTCTGCATAACACAGTCTCAGTGTGTAAAATACCTGCGTTGGGATACTTGCTCCACGCTTACTATAGGCCCTTTGGCTACGTTCTTCTTCATATGCTTCTGCATTGCTCCTCTCCATGCCTTTTGTTATTCTTGCAATCATTTAAGTCTGGGTAGATCCATGGTTAAATCACCATCATGATGTTTCTTTCTACTTTGAAAAAGCAAAAGGTTGACAGTGGCTACTGGTCTTTCAAGGAGGGGAAGCTAATTTGTCTGGCCTACATCACAAATGTGTTTGTGTAGTTATATGTAATTTCTATCCTTCATTCCTTTTCAAGAAAATGATCTGTGACCTTGTTGTACCAACTAGGCATCTTTTCCAGGGACTTGACCAGTGTCCTCTCAATGGCCAGCAGAGCTAGGCTGCTTAAACGGCCTTTGCCCAGCTGGAGCTGCTGCGCCAGGCTACTGTGAAGTGTGACCGCCTGTGAGTGATCATGATGGGGGAGAAGCTCCGCAGCTGCCGCTGCTTGTTGGGGAAAGAAACCGCAGAGTGACAGAACTGAGTCTCCAAACACAACGCTAGTCGTTTTTAACAAAGAGAAAGTCGCAGGGGATCGGTTAAGTCTCCTGATCAGTTCAGAACAACGGAATGAAAAAATTAGAAAATGCTCAAGTGGCTGTTTTTTCTTCATGTTCGCTGATTCGCTAATTTTGCTGTAAATCAAAAAACGATTCTGCCTCAGACAGCTCAGCCAATCATCATGCAGAAGCCGAGCGTCTGGGCCAGCTCACTGTCCCATAGATCCCCAGAGATGCTGAGTGTCCGATGGGCGGGACAAAGCCCAGCATTTATCCAATGGCCGTCTAGTTTTGCTGCAGTGGAACAACCCGCTCTACTCTTCCCCATTGAAGTCAGTAGAAGCTGAGCGTCCGACTGTGTAAAGCGCTTTGGCGTTGTGGGGATGAATAAGAAGGAAGTTGCTCCGGTTACCTGTGATAAGTAGCTGATTGTGAAAAAAAGATGAAGACTTTCTTGCGCGTATATAGTCAATGAAATATACACACAGCAATACTTATTTCACCATTTATTTATTTTTTTGGTGACTTTGGTGATTTTAAGATAAATGAATATACTGTGACATAATACGATTACAGTCTATGCCTCAATTAATATCCGTTATCAAAAGCAGTCTAGGTCAATAATACATTAGCATACTTCCTGTGAATATTCTCATTTGTCCTGGTCATCGTTCTCCCCAAAGCAATTTCAGTCAAAAGCAACTGGACTTGGTTATTTGTCTAGGAAGAAGTTTTCACCTCTCATTCAAGAGGCTTCATCAGTTCATGTACGTAACTGACCAGGCTGGGATTGGACCGAACTGGGACCATACTTCTTGTAAAACTTTTTCTCATTTACTAGTTTACATCACTCTTACAAACATACAAAGACAAGCACATTTAAAAATGAAACAGCAAAGCAAGCAAATCTCAGAAAAATAACAGTAATCATAAAACAAGTGAGACCAATCATGTCAACACATTTTATTTCAACAGATCCATGTGTACCTTGAGACAGTGTAGAATGTAAGGAACCAAGCCCAAATGGGCAGATGATGAATGAGAGGAGGCCTGTGGTGTAGGACTGGGCAGGAGCCTGGCATCAAATGATGCTCATTTGACTTGTCCATGGCCTTGAGAGGAAAAGGCAGAAGACAACGGGAGTTAAAAGCATTGTCAAAACGATGAAGAGCAGATATCAGGGGTCACTGAAACTTGGTCTTAGTGCACTAATGGCTGCTTCTTATAGTGACAGGATGAGTCCGGGAACCACTTTTTCAGATGTTTTGAGGGTTTGAGAGATCCACTATCTCAAAAGTAACTTTGAAAAGGGGCCAACTTTTCATGGCTGAGGGCAAGGTCATTAACCCCAAACAAATCATCCTCAGAAAGAGCGTATTTAAAATGCATGTCTATATTTTTTTTCCTTTTCAGAAGTTTAACCCTGGTGTATAATTTGGCTTCAGAACATTACTAATCTAAAGGCGTTTCATAACCATAGTTAGCGTTCCCTGTTCTGAATCAGTCGATGAGTTTGTAAACTTTGAGCATTAGCCCCTTGGTTTGGTTTATTTTTACAGTGTCCAAGAGAACCAAATTGCATTGCTACAAACTATGCAAAAATGTGGCTAATATTGGTCCGATGTGTTGGGGGCTAGAAAGTAAAAACAGGAAGAAGGTTCTGTCCTACTACCACTACAGTACATCCAAGATTTCCATTTAAATGAAATCAAACATTTTTCCGCAAGCAACATTACTATGTCTGCTCTACTTGCCGGGATTTTGCTGTGCTCTGCCTGTGTCTGTCACCAAATTTAGTAGCTACGTGTTTGACCAGATGCAAGTGACTTGAGTAATTTAGCTCAAACTTGTGGATTACACCCAGCAGTTGGGTCAAATGACATTCTCAACACAAATTAACCATACCAAAGCATACCTGTGTTTGTTTGTTACCTGACGACACTCAGATATGCCCCCAAACAACCTGCAATGGCTGTGTTCACACCCCAAACTTACCGTACCGAGGGGGTAAACGCTCCAGGGTTTGATTCAGTGGAATTAAACAAGGCAGGTGTGAAAAAGCCCTTAGATGGCATCACAAGGCAGAGCTTTAAGGGGAACTCCACCGATATTACACATCAAAGTATGTTTACAGGTCTTGGGGATCCCTTCTGCATGTGTGGAAAAGTTTCATAAAGCCTTTTGTGGCTCCAGAGGGAGCTGCATGAAGTCTGATAAATTGCCTCGAGTCATATAACTTGAGTATGCGTCAGCTGGGGCAGAAGACTACAAGTTTAAAAATAAAAAAAAAAGAAATCCGGAGTTGTGGAGTTACAAAGAAGTGAGCTTACCCGCTCCTCGTCTCTGATTGAGGCCAGCAGCTCGATGATCAATAACACCCAAGCATGACACGCCTGAATCCCTGACCCAACTGTTGGTGGTTGAGTTGCATTGTGGGTATTGTAGGTGACAGATTTTGACAGCGAAGGTGAATGCATGGAATAAAAATTATCCCTGGTTCTGCTTCAGTGAGTTTGATACTTTTTTTAAACTGTCCATAGTGAGTTCAACAATATTATAGGAGCGCAATACTAAATCAGTTTCTCTTTTAATTGGGAATGGACTACTAGCAGTTACTAGCTAGTGACAGGTCATCCCATATACTGAATGTCATTAATTGTTCATCACAGTCTCAAGAGTTTCTATTAGCAACAAGCCACTCGCCTCTGTTTTTACCTCTTCTCTCACCCTCTGACAGGCTCATGTTAGGGAAGACTCACCTTTTTGACATTTGGCAACTACTCACCAGAACAAATGACAACCTGTGACCATGATAATAGGATATCCCAGAACAAGGGTTACTCCAGGTGCTGACTGAGGAAAATGCTGACAGTTCCGTACTTGAGAACATCAGTGGGGCACAATCACAAAGACTGAAAGTCCTAATGAAGGTTCACATTTTTTTTTACATTTTATACATTTGATCTGGTTTATTTTGGTATCACATTGCTATGATGCAAGCAAAGAACTATACATGACATACCTACAGTATGTCATGTCCTCATCACCCACAGTAAGTGAGTTGCATCTTCCTATACTTGACATTGATTGGTTTTGTAGATCAGCTCTCCCATCCTCTCGCATCCTCCTGCATCCTCTCACATCCTCTCGCATCCTCCTGCATCCTCTCGCATCCTCCTGCATCCTCTCACATCCTCTCGCATCCTCCTGCATCCTCTCACATCCTCTTGCATCCTCTTGCATTCTCTTGCATCCTTTCTTTCTCACCCTCTTAGAAAAATAATTTAGTTATCGCCAACTGGGCTTAGCCTTGGCACTTTTCCTAGCAGTGGGGAAGGAATACACATGAACTTTGCTCTGATTTTGTTGTGCAGTGTTTAATAATGGACAAAAAACCCTGAAAACTAAACTATATCTATACCACTTGACAACTTTGCTACTTGTTTCTCCTCTGCCAGAACTTCCTGTAATTGTTCCAAAAGAAGCTATCCAAAAACTGCTTTCACACTAGTAGTAAATCAGACCAATTTGACCAGCTCTTTTTGTCGGACAAAGGTTCAGCTTTTTGGAACCTTCGACCACGGCAGGTTTCACACCTATATTTTTTAGTTTGGATCAAACTGAAAAGTCAGAGAGTTCGGAGCAATCGTATGTGTGAAAAGGCCATTATTCTCATCTTGGGCACCCCATTATGCAAGTGTGACTGACCTGTAGCGAAACCCTTGGCAACAGAGATAGCATTATAGGAATGACTGAATGATGCATATTATCTAAATCTTAGCAGTGGGTCCTTGGTATTCCAAGTCTGTGTACATTCTTCCAATATGAAGCTGTTCAATCACAGAGACAGTGATGTCATGCTGTGTTGCTATGCAGTGAAATCACTTCCTTATAAGAAATTAACAAATACCTAATAAACAGCTGTTACACAAGTCAATAAAAGCTTAGTGTGGAGTCAAATTCAAGCCCTGATCGGACAACTTGGTGACCTCAGACAAGTTATGTGTTCGGGTAAATGAGCAAGAAGGAACATTTGCTCAATGCACCCCCATAGCTGTTTTCATATACTTAGTCCTAATTAACTCTGAATCTATTTACTGCACAGGTGCCAGTTACTTTGTGTATCCCATACATACTGCAGTGAGCACTTTGTTTAATCTACCATGCAACCACACTCCCTTGAGGTTTCAAAGTCGAGATTATAACAGCAGGCACTTCAGTGGGTGTGGTCGCCTGCATCAGACACGCAATGGGAACAGCACTGCTCATTTCCACTTGCAGCAGCAATCCCCTCACCAAAGGGAGCAGTTGGCTATGTCTTAATTCAAACTGCATCGTTGGCTGTATAACATGGTATCAACGCAATAGACCTAACAGCAATGACAAAGAAACAAAAGTAATATTGTTGAAGAGAGCATAAATACTTCAGTGTTCTCAAAAGGCTTGGAAGAGCCACGATTTTCAAGGGAGGATTTGTTGTTGCAGTTCCATGGGGAGAGTTGAAAGGATAGAATGGTTTCATTTGGGTCAGGTCAGTCATGCAGTTTGAGCCCTAGAGTACATTAGAAAGAGCTGAAATAACGCTCTTAGACAGGGCAAGGAGCTGACTTGAGTGCCACGTCTGCTCTGTAGTGCTTTTAACACGCCCTGTGGATCCTCTGGGTTCATTAAGCAGTTTGAGGGTCATGTCAGAAGCCTTGCCACAACCTGCTATGACATAGGGAAAATGCCCTTGACTGATAGAGAAAAAAAGAAAGAGCTACAGGTAATGCCAGTGGGAAAACACTGAAGGGCAATTTCTGTGTTAGCCATTTACAGAGTGAAAAGGCAGCTGCAACATAAGCCTGGGTGTGCATGGTATTTAATTTCCATGCAACAATAATCCAAAACTACACACGCTAGCTATACATATGGTATAGTAAATGTGTAGGAAAAAAGTTAAACTTTTTGTAAAATAAAAACTTACATTATCTTTCAAAGTTCTATTTCTGCGTTTAGTCATCTCACACAAAGAGTCTTGTTTTAATGGTGGATCTACTTCGCAACAAAACTTTTTATTTCACATCTCAGGCTTCTGTTGCTTCTTACAGCCTGTGTGTTCCAGTGATAACAGAGAACGGGATTTAAGGTGATGATATGCAGAGGCGTCATTCTCATCTAGCAGACGGATGCTGCAGTGCGGTAAAAAATGAATCCCTTCAGCAGTGAGCACGTGTTGCTCCATAGCTGCTTCCAACTTAGAATTCCCCAGAGATAGACTAAGTCCGCTGGCACTTATGCCAGAAAGTCACTGCCTTACATATCATTGCTCTGTTCAATAGCCGGCTGAAATATGGTGAGGTTTTCTCAATCTGTTTTTGAAGTTTTAAAAAGACAAAGACTATAAAGGATCTGAAGTATATGTGAACCTGCACCAATAGAGGGCTCATTATTTGTGTTCAGTGTAAGAAGTCCTCAGCCTCATAAGAAATTCATATGTAAAAATCGATTTTTCTTATATGCAAAATGATATACTCTCAGTTTAAAAGTTACAACACTAAGCTTCAGATATGGATTTCCTGTTTCCGTTTTGATGAAGGCTGATGGAAAGTGAAAACATGATGGACAGCGATGGGCAGTAAGGGAAGACTGTCCTTCCTGACACAGAACCTAGAAAATCAAAACTGAAGCAAAAAGAACACCAAACTGATGAATGTTGCCATCTCCTTTTCAAATTTGGCACACCTATCCACTTGGTCTCAAGGATGAACTGATAAGATTTTGATGTTCAGAGATAAAAGGTCAAGGTTACTGTGACCTCACATAACACATTTAGGGCCATATCTCAATAATTCACACATTCATTTTGACAACAATTGACATGCCAATTATTCAACGCCATAACTCAACTCAATCTTGGAAATGTGGTGATTGAATAGATCCTTTATGCTGCTAGGTTGACGATCTATGTGAAGCATCCACATAAAAAAATACACTTTATACCAGGGGTGCCCAATTCTGGTCCTGGCGGGCCACAGTCCTGCATGTCTTAGGTTTTTCCCTGCTTTTACACACCTGAGTCTAACGATTATTAAACCTGTGACGCGCTTCAGCTGCTTGATAACAAGCACATCATTAGAATCAGGTGCGTTAGAGCAGGGAGAAACCTAAAACAGGCAGGAAAGTGGTCCTCCAGCTCGCTTTATACCTTTTATTAAATCCCCTTGAAGTCTTATATAGTATGTCTTTATATTAAATAGGAATGTGTGTGTGAAATTATTGAAACCATTAAATTCCTTTTGTCAAAGTTGGCGGTCACTTAAGCACAACAGTGAAGCAGTCAGCTCCTCTGCTCAGGCACTGATGATTGTTTTTAGGATTTAGCACTTTGACCATGAGAGCACTATCCACACAAAAACAGTGAATCTCAGTGTTTCATATGTTGAATATCAACTCATCTGAACTGTCGGCAACCTGTTCTCATACCCTACTCTTCATAAACTGACACTTTTTGACACTCCATGGTCGCAGTTTTAAACATGTGGTTAAAGTTGTGAAGTCGGAAAAGAAATGATCAGCGTTACTTAGGTTTAGGCATCAAAAGTATATGGTTAGGTTTAGCAAAAGATCATGGTTTGGGTTGAATTATTATCATTATGGATTATGTCTGTTATGTCATTAAGTTTCAATTTCACATGAGATGGTACATGAACTATGGTCTCACAGGTGAAAGTTCGGTGTGTGTATGACCCAACCATTCTCCTGGCATCATCCTTCCGTGGAGTTTGAGCCTTGTTACACAACGTCACGCCGGTGCGTGTCATACAGACTAGAGCAGGGGTGGGCAAACCTGCTCCTGGAGGGCCACTGCCCTGCATGTTTTAGGTTTCTCCCTGCTCTAACACACCTGAGTCTAACGGTTATCAAACCTGTGCAAGCCTCAGCTGCTTGATAACGAGCAGATCATCAGCTTTTCACAAACCAAAAGTGAATAGATAAATACACTTTACCTATACAGTGGTCAGGTAAAAACACTTTTGGCATATGTTAAATGTCTCCTCCACTTTTTAGAGACACTATCCCTGTAGTATTGTATACAAGCTTTGTACACGACAAGCTGATACTTGATGTCTTTGGTCTCAGTGCATTAATGTGTACTCACTCACACTTGGTCTTTCCACCCACAAAGGAAATTGTGCATTTGGAGCCACGTTATCAATTATTACTAGCAGTGGAGATGGAAGCAGTGAAGTGCACCATTCTCTCAATCCAATGCAATAATCACTCATCTAGATTCTATTTCCTGATTATTTTAGAGGATGAACTCCTTTAACAAAACAACTGTACAGTTTCTCATCACACAGCAGAAAGCCCAACAGAAGTCAAAGCAGTAAAGCAATCATTTCAAACCAAGGTTGCAAATGAAATACCATATATGAATGTTATTCCAAAGTTGATAAATCAAGTTTATTTTGCATATAATAGCATATATTTTAATTAATTCTGCACAGAATCGGTTGAAGCTGAATAATGGGATGGTTGTCCCAGCCTGTGATACAATGCTTACCCCTGAAGTCGTTGAATGGCTCTGGGGTCACACGTTGATTAAAAAATACTTCAGTATAGTTAAGACCTCTATGGTTATTGTCAGCTAACTAAGTAGTATGGCACACCTGCAGATCTCTAGTTGTTGGATTTCATCAAGAGAAGGTGGCAAGTCATTCAGCTATATATATAAATATACAGTATATACATTATACAAAGCCACATGTGATGAACACTAACAATACAGGCACTTTTTAGGGTTTATTAAGCCCCGTAAGCCCTTCCACCGCCAATGCCTCAAATCAATATTTAATGTTCATTTTCACTCCGTCTCCTGCTTAACTATAGTGAATTGGTAGCCATGTGCCAAACAGAAGCTGGCAGATACCAGAGTCAAATATATGACTGCTGGACAAGTCGAGTCATAACTCATCACTTTATACTTTTCTGAAAGAGACAGGTCATCCTGTGGTCCTGACACAGACATGAATCCTTACCCGAATAAAGCCATCCTAAAGCCCATCACCTAGTCTGCAGACAGGTGCTCTGAAACAGATACCAATGCTTAGAGCTACAGAAGCTGTTTATTTTCCTCCCTGACAAAAGAGGCCAAAGAAAAATATCTGAGGTCAAAAAGAAACGAGGCTGTGCAACAATAACAAAGACAAGATAAAACGGCATAAAAACACTGCAGCTACTTCACAGACACCACGTACCTACAGCACAGTCAGTCGACTTAGCATTAACACAGTCTGCATTTTTTAAACATTACCCTGAGCTGCCTGTCTAAGTATTTCCAGATTATTGGCATATAAAGAGTGAAATGTACAGCCTGTGGTTTATCCATCCTACACATCTTCACGCTTGGCCTAATGCTTTCTGTCCACACCCTGATAGTGGAGCACTCAGCCAGGGGATTGGCTGCCCACGTGGGTCCTTGCCTGTCAATTGATCAGGGCCTGACTCCAGCTTAGTGCACCCTCACTGGAAACCTCAAATGAGGCGCAGCACAAATGCATTCATCTTCATCCGAAGAGCACAGGATAAAGTATCAGGGAGTTTTTGTGCAGCAGAGATGGTTACAAACAAAGGACTGGCTATTTGCAGAGCTTCAAGTGCTATCACTATCACACAATATCTGTGTTTTGTGTCCATGGCTACATCATAGGCCCTCTCACCATATCTAAATACTTACTGGATGTGCCATTTATGTTTTGGAGTGAGATGTGCCAGCCATGTAGACTTTTGCAGAACTATAATTTACATACTTTACCTATTTTTCATTTTGAATATTTTACAAGTTATGGAAGTACTATGTCCTCAATTTTTGTGTTAGTCAAACCATTCTTTTTTGATATATCTCTTTGATAAATCACCGCTTGTGGTGAAAACACAGGGGACCTTTGAGGCTTTGATCTGTGTTAAAATTGAAGATGTTTGTATGCGGTGTACCAGTCAATACCAAAGAATAAAAAAGCCTGCAGATAGAAACTCCTGGATTTATTCTGGTCAGTGTAATTTATTAAACTGTTGCTCATGCCCATTTATCATAATCAATCAAAGGGTAGCTGGGCCAAAAGAGCAATTTAGAGCACTGCAGAAGTATGCCATTGCTGAGTCTGTAATAAGTTTGAGGAAGATTATATAAGGCAATATTGGACCCCGGGGTGCAGTTTGTGTCAGAATGTAATGAATCATTCATTACTTGAGATCCATAGCTTACAAATTTGACCAAAAATGCAGATACTGTAAATAGTAAAAGATGAAAATGAGAAAATTCCGCGTGAACGATTTGCTTAAAAGCAAACACGAATGTTGTTTTTAAAAAACAATGAATATTTCAATTGCACCAACTTGCACCAACATGTAAAACATGTACCGTGAAAGACCCCATAAAACTTTCAGTTCATCTAAGACAAAAAAAAAACAGTAACAATATTCTGTGGGTGCTATATAATTGGCAACTGCTTGCTCTGGGCAGACATTGGATCCCTACACTATTGATTATGAGTAACACCAGATGCTGGAGTTGGATGAGCGATGAGCAGTGAGAGGATGGAACTGATGAGTGCGCCATGAGGGGGTTGTTTGTCTTTTGGCCAGGGAATTGTGTCAAGACTCACAACCTCTAAAATCCATCAGAAACTTGCTGTCCAACAGACTACATGTTCATTAAAGCACATTAGACCAGCAAATGCTTCCAATCCGAGATAGTGTTAAATTATGCCATTTACTTGAAAGGGGAACACCGCCAATTAAAAATCCTGATATGTTATTTCCATGGTCTAGCAAATTCAATCAATATTTTTGAACATGAGCTACTCTCCCTCAAAGCCAGAAACCAGAGAAGTTAAGTCTAAAACTTGTATTAGAGACTATGTATACTATAAGTATAAATTCTGTAGCTGCTTCATAGACAATGAATGGGACATGTTGTATGTTTTCTTTATTATACCCAAATGAGCTTCATTCTATTATCGTGTTGTTAAGTAACCTGACTTGTCAGATGGTTTGTTTCACAGAACAAGCTGAGATGGCATCTTTAGAAATTGATTGGGAAAGGGCAGGTGCTTTCAAATATTCCTTGCAAGTGATTGGATGAACCATTTGTCCATCAAGAAAAGAAGAGAGAAAACACCTTTCCATCGAGAAAAGCATTATGTGCCGTTCTCTTCTTTCCATGAAGAACAACTGATGATATCGTAGCCTCTAAGCAAGCCTCCACAGTTGCTTTGAACGAGTGGTCACCTCTCGTGTTGTTGTCCCGCCCTCTCAGCTACTATAAGTTTCTCGGGACGCTGATTAGCCGGATATCTTGTAGCCAAAACACAAACACTTGACAAGATGGATATTCATTTGACATGTGAATGGGGTTCTCACGTCTTATCTCAATATCGCGAGAGTTCGGCTGCTGTATGTAAGGACTGGGTAAAAATTAGGACCCAAATGCAGTCGTGGAACGATTGATGCAGGCTTTATTTCTGACACCCTGGGTAACCTCTTTAGTCAGAGTGATAAATAAAAAGGCTATAAAAAACTCTTTACCCATGAGTTTGGACGAGGGAATTAAAAAGCAAAAAAGACGTGGCAAAAATCATCAAACAAATAAACTGGAAAGCTCTCCCGAGGCAGGAAAAGGCTATAGGCTATAACTGCACTGATCTGAATATCTATCTTTGAAAGTTGCACAAAAGAAAATCACTCATGAGGAGGAAAAACAAAGGCACTATGAAACTTAACTAGTAACAAGCTGCCCAAAAAACTTAAGAAAACAAAAATTCACTCTTCTTCAGAGGTGCTTTAGAAATCAGAAATATAGAGGAGGCAATACTCAGAGACAAGACAAGGCTGTGGAAATGGTTGGCAGTACAGAACAAGACAATATACTCTGGCAACAAGACAGGGAAAAACAAGACTATATACACATGAGGGAGGATGACACAGGGGGACACAATCAGGTAATCTGGGAACACAACAGATCAGTGACACAGGAGGAAGGGCAAGTGACCTGAAACGAGAGGAGAATTACTTTTCAAAATAAAACATGAATCTCACAAGACAAAAAAAACAAGATAGGACACCTCTCACAGACACTGCAAGGCAAGTTGTCAAGCAGCTCAATACAACTGTATACTTGATGACATCACACATTTGAGTTTGGTTCGGGAGAGAGTTGTTGATGTTTACTAATATTTTTGGACTGTCTTAGACCATAGGAGTAACATGTATGAATTTGAAAATGGGTGTAGTTGTTTCTTGAGCAAAGTCATCAAAACATATCAATAATATATAATAAAACTATCACACAATTATAGCACTGATCTAGCACACACTATTATATAATCCTTAATGACTTTTCAGTAGCTCTTATGTTAATAGCAGAGCATGATGAAATGTATTTATCTAATGGATAACATACAGATGACATCATATTTGAGTGTACAATAACACATAATCTGATCCCAGAGTCTGTCTTAATTGTGATAATAACTCATGACACAGATTTTCCACAATATAGGGAACGCTGATGATTTTCAGCATATCTTGTCAGGTCTGCTGATACCACACGCAGTGAACAACCCACAGTCCCAGCAGAGACATGCTGCAGCTGCTGTGCTGGTGCCTCTTAGATCTTCAGGACTTGGGCGATGTTTTGCCCCACTTACATGCAGCAGCTTTGTGAATTAAAGAGGCTCTACAATAGACCCTGCTTGGGTTGCAGTGGATAGCAAAGCTTTCCTGTGGGTCTGAATTAGTGTTCTTGGACTTGTACCCAGAGTCCCTGTAGCCAAACAAAGCTGAGAGAATTATTTGTCTTTGCTGCTTCACCACCAGCAGAGGGGGGTGTGCTCAAGTCAGGAGGAGCGTGAGAGCTTCAGCTTTGCCGGCTGAGGCCTGGCATCTTTCTTAGCAGCCACACCCTGATATAAGACATGCAATGACATGTAATATTCATTTGAACATAAATGGTGGTATACTTGCAACATAACTGTTACATTTATACATAGTTACAGTTGAACAGTTACACAAATATCTTTTGTCATGAAATCATTTCTTCTACTTGTAAACATAAAAGATTGGAAACATAATAATTAGACATTACATCAGCTTTGACCAACTCCAGTAGCTTGTGCCAGATAACAGAGATGACCTCGCCTGGATGTTTGAGATTCAAATAAGTCTTAGCCAGTATCTGCGATAGACTTTCAGAAAGGTTCTAAATTGAGGTTTTTACTTGTACAAGCTGTCACTTAGGAAACAAAACTGAAAAGCATCCTGGCTCAGTAGATCCAAGTTAGTCGTGTCACTCCTCCGCAGCGCAGAGGGCTAATATTTAACGTTTTTTTTAAATGAAAAAAACAGGTTAAAGAAAGCCTTTCTGCAGGGCTTTATGAAGAGATGAATTATGCACATCTACTGGCTTTTGATATCCATCCCACAGGGCCTTTTCTCTTTTCATTAAAACTGTTTTTCCAACTATGCATCCCTTTTTGGGGGGGAGAAAATTACTGGGCAAAATGCTTTGGTTGAAATCAATCTTATATAGTGCAACATTAAACAGTTTGTGTCACTTTTTCTGAGGCTGATGGCTGTAAGCTGTGATATTTTACACCATAGTCTTATTTGGCAAGGCCATTGTGTAGAAGTGGCACTTTGATCACATAGAAAAATCAATACAATCACAAACACACTGAAATCAATTGTAAACCAAGAGTATATATCCCGAGAAGGTTGTCTGAGGCATCAAAGGTATAGCAGGTGGACTCTCACCTCAGTGCACAGCCTATTGTGATGTGCCTCTGGAATCCATACTGTAATGGTTAAACAAGAATAGTCGAGTAAATGCAGTCCGACCGGGTATTAGTTTGTCAGAAAATGATGAAAAATGTGATCAGTTTCCCAAAGCCTAAAAAGACCACCTCAAATGTCTTGTATGATCCAGACCTCAAAGATATTCAGTTGACTGTCAGAGGACAAGAGAAACAAAATATTCACATTTAAGAAGCTGGATTCAGATGATCTTGAGTGTGTTTTCCTAAAGAAAATTACTCAAACCGAATATTGATTAGTTGACTATAAATTTAGTTGACAACTTAATGATTAATCTTTGCAGTTGAAAGTCTGACATCAGAGATAAGTGTGTAAGTGAAAAACATAAGCTTTTGTTAATATATCCAATCACTAATCCTTCCCCCATTAAGACGGGACTTCTTGGCAGAAAAAGCCTTTAACTTAAATGCTAAATGCAGCTGTAACAAATTGGAGACACCAATTATGTCCTCAATTGAGACGTTGTGCCCAAGTAATTTGTTAAAAGTCTGAAAAAGTCATTCTCAGAAACAAACACAAACACACACGAACCACCCCACAAGGACACTGGCACTGTTTTCTAAATCGTAATCAACACCTAATTCATAATTAATTAATGGCGTTGGACCATCGAGTGGATATATCTCTGTGTCGCATC
Organism: Echiichthys vipera; assembly: GCF_963691815.1. Lineage (NCBI taxonomy): Eukaryota > Metazoa > Chordata > Actinopteri > Perciformes > Trachinidae > Echiichthys > Echiichthys vipera. Next base: position 12,813,909 of record NC_139826.1, read on the forward strand.
TATGTTAAAAATAGGCTATCTTCTCAGCTGTATTCATTAGCCGTGATACAGTGAGCCCTCGCAGCGCGCCATGATCCCGCCATTTGGCAAGGAAAGACGGGTTATAATAACGATGAGACACGGAGCTCATCCATATTAGAAGAGTCTTTAATAAACTCAGACCGAGAAAGACACTCCTCCTGCTCCCGGCTCCCTCTACTCCGCTACCGGACCGAGTCGATGCGCGGGAGGAAATTCATATAGCCCCATCTTTATCAGCATCAGCACCGCCTTGACGACAAAGAGAGCACCGCGAATGAAGATGTGCTCCGGTAGCAGGAGAAGGAAGTCTTAAAGTCACTAATTCTGCAGTCGTGCCCGCCTGGAGGCAGACAGACATCGGTCCTCGGAGACTCTTCGGGGATGCGCAAAGATGTGAGAGTCAAGAGCGAGAGGCATTGTGATTGGCCATACTCTTTCTAAAAGCATCAGGCACGGCGAGTCATGTTTGCTCCAGCCAGAGCATCAACGGGGTGCCATCAAACTTGAAGGAGCTTCATGGGTGTCGTTCTCCGTCTGCACAGTCGATGCGTTCACAGCACCAACCTTTAACTTGCATCATTCCCCTAAAAGAGGCGGACGCGCTTTCCGTGGTGCTGAAAGAGAAAGACCTGGCTGATCAACTAGTGAAGAAGAGGAAGACGCTCTCACTTCGCTCACCTTCTGCTGAGCTTCGCCGTATCGGGCAGCTTGAGAAAGGTAAGTCCAATACCGGATGTGTTGTACAGTAAAACACGCAAGCTGTTTTAGTCATGTCTCTGAGATATTGTATTACTGCCTCTAAATTCACTCTGTCTGCTCTGTGTCTGTGTGTTGTCCCGAGTGCCTGCTTGTGTTTTATTTTGAACTTTGATATAGATTATAGATTTACTATAGCTACAAAGTTAGAGTATCAACCACTCCTGAGTTGATATGGCTTACTGTGCATGCTGTAGAGGGGGAGAAGTCTGGATTAAGTATTGACCCACAGATGTCACAGATTGCCTGTTGATATCACTCTGCTCATCATTATGTTACTTTACAAAATTTCCTTTGATGGCCATTCAGCTGTTCCCCTCCCACAAAAATAGCTGTTCCTTTCCGCACCCAAGTTTGAGAATGGATGCAGTGCTTATATTTTCCCTTTTCTATTTATTTGCTTTGAGGTTGCAGTGCATTATACCATTTCGTTACTTTGAATTCCAACATAATTCATCAGTTGAGATGGGACCATGGGTTCATTGCAAACTTAATAATGTTATTACCTACTATAGTTTGTTTTCTGTGCTGTAACATATTTTTACACACATGTCAAGATATGACAAAGGACATATTTACTGATGGAGAGACAATGAGGAATGTCTATATCATAGCTAAGGGGCGTTGTTCGGCCGATATAATCCCAACAAATCACAGCCTGAAGTGAGCTATTGTTTGAGTAGCATGGTTACCAAGTATGGCAGTACTAAGGCGCTGGGCATATTCCAATTTAAGCCATTTATAAACAAAAATCATCCATAAAGCATTGTTCTTACAAAGAAATAGGCCCTGCTGGCTGGAGGTTGCTATGGTAAAGTATCTTGACTTAACCTGTTGCTGCCCTTTTAGCTTGCCCGAGAGTAGCCTATTGTGTTTTTAACGTTAGCTTGTAGGGATCGCAGGGGTTTCTCAAACTGAATAATTACAACATACAGTAAAAAAACAAAAACTCCTTTGCTAGCTCACTCTTGTTGTAACTAAGATATCAACTAATAAAATACATTTTAAGGGGACAGATTTAAGCAACAGAGACTTTTGAGTTATTACCCCCTGGTGAGTAAGCCAGTCAGCATAAGCTAACGTTAGCTTGTAGAGGTCATGTTTCCCAAACTGAATAATTACCAAATATAAACACTAAACTATGTTGCTAGCTCAATTTTGTCGTGATATCTGCTGATAAAAATAACCTTTCCATGGACATATTTAGCTACTACTTCCGTGAACATGTAGTGTTAGCTTAAGCTAAAGATAGCACTCTGTCGCCACCTTACACCACAAAGCTGCACAGCTGATTGACATTTCCAATAACAGAAAGCATTGTTAAAATAAGACTAAACAATCACTTAATAAATATGTTGAATTTTTCTTCAAGTTTATGTTAACTCCCTATTCTGTATCAAAAGATAAAAGTAGAGTGATATAGAATTGTGACAAGGAATTGGACGTCATAGCCGTGATATACAGGAATGATATCGATGGCTTAATTTGAGCTGTCATTTTTATAAATGCAAATAATTCACAGCATGGTTTGACAGTGCTGTAGGCATCACATGGCATTCTTTGTGTTGGCTAGGGTATGTACAGTAAAGACGCTTTGTATTGCAGCAGTGACTGAGCGAGCCAGCCAGCGGTTTGTGTTGTTCTCTAAATTTTCTGCCTGCTGGTACCTGATAACTTCATGCAGCACCCTTCTGTATTGTACAGCTCCGCTAGTGCTTCCTGGGTTTCCAAAATCAATTTATGTTTAGTGTCTTTAAAAAAAAAGAAAAGAAAACTTTGTAATTTATTACGAGGGTCAGTGATCCATTCTACAGTTTTAAATTACTTTTATTTATTATTTCTTAGCCTCTCAAACCTGTGGCTTGAGTACAATCAGAAAACAAAAAGAACAGGGCGAAGTTTATGTGTGCTGTTGTTCGGGTAACATAGGATTGATGTATTCACTAGACCATACACATAGCCACTTCACAATAACTGGCCACAGGCATGTATTTTGGGTTATGTTACTTTTATAGAGCAACTGACTTTGCTTCAGCATCTTGTACACAACCTTAAGCTTGGTTGTGACTTTAACACTGATGGTTTTTCCAGAGTGTTGTCTAAATGAATCAGAATAAAAACTGTTAACTTATCATGTAATACAAAGGTTTGGATTGTATATGTGCCACTAACACATCATATCATACTTGTTCTCCACTGCTTTTGCATATGTATGTTGATTATCAGTAAAAATGCTGTACTTACGAGTAGCCTACTGTGATTTAATTGCTTAAATTAATAACCCTGTCGAGCTGAAAGCGTGCATAGGTGTCATCAAAACCAAAGGTCAAAGTTTTTTTTCACTTTGTTTGTATTGAAATACAAGCTGCACGTAGCTTAAAGTATATTGTATTTAGTGTACATTGTATTAGTATAGAGTCAGGGAATCTAACTTTATCAAATACAGCTTTAGAGGATAGTTTGTATTTAAATGTTCTCATGGACGTACAAGAATTACTGTGTCCATTGCATAATTTGAGTTGAGATCTTCTTCCTTAACCCAGCTAGACTTTGTAATTAACGCAGAACACAGGTGTATTTATATCTGAAAAGCTTGTTGGGGTACTTGACCCGTGTGCCAGATTTTTTACAATTCACTCCTTGCAAAGACAAACCCTCCACAAGATCATAAAAAGAGATGCAATTACTAGTAAGGTTGCTTAGTGGCTTTAATCAATTACTGTGCCATCCTCCATCCAGAGAGATGGGGAGCGCAGGTGTCATCAAAGCAGAATGAGGCTCCTTTGAGGTGGGAAATGCAAGACTGAATGACTTCACTCAGCTGGGTCACTGGACACACAGCAGAGCTTTGACGCGTACAAATTGTGCTTGAAGATGCTGTGTTCATCCTGGGAGGCTCAGCGGCTGGCAGGGGACCAGCCGAGCAGGGACATTGCACTCCAGATGGCCCAGAGAGGCCAGAGGAAGAGAGCTGTCCAAACCCAGCTGGGAGTTAGGGAAGCTGGACTGCAAGTAGTGAGTGTGTTTGTGTGTGTACGTTATCGTGGGAGGGAAACCGTAGCAAGACAGAGCAAAACAGATATGTATGTATGTGCATATGAGTGTGTATTGAAGGAGTGATTGGGAAAGAAAGGGTGGGTGAGAGAGCGAGAGAGAGAGCGAGAGAGAGAGAGAGAGAGAGAATGAAAGAGGCGCCTGTGTGTGTGTGTGTGTGTGTATGTGTGTGTGTGTGTGTGTGTGTGTGTGTGTGTGTGTGTGTGTGTGTGTGTGTGTGTGTGTGTGTGTGTGTGTGTGTGTGTGTGTGTGTGTGTGTGTGTGTGTGTGTGTGTGTGTGTGTGTGAATGCACGGAAGTAGTGAAAGGAAGAGTGTGGGAGGGAGAAGAAATAAAGAAAGATGAAGGAGTGTGTATGTCTGTGTGCTTGTGTATTTGCATGTGTGTGCGTGTGTGTGTGTTTGTGTGTTTACACAGAAGGAGTGACAGGGAAGCAGAAAGGGTTGAAGATACAGAAAATGAAAGAGAGAAAGAAACAGGCGCAAATGTGTGTGCGTGTGCCTGTGTGTGGGTGGGAGAGAAAATGAAACTGGAAGAAGCCGGAATGTGTATATCTATGTGTTTGTGTGTGATTTGAGAGAGAAAGAGAGAGAGAGAGAGAGAGACAGAGAGAGAGAGAGAGAGAGAGAGAGAAGAGAGAGAGAGAGAGAGAGAGAGAGAGAGAGAGAGAGAGAGAGAGAGAGAGAGAGAGAGAGAGAGAGAGAAGCAGGAGGGGCCAAAAACAAAATGTGGGAAGAAAAAGGGAAAGTGAGTGTATGAGGGGTGAGAGTAGAATGTAATGAAAAAATGTGGGATGTTTGCTTTTGTGTGTGTGTGTGTGTGTGAGTGTGTGTGCGTGTGTGTGTGTATGTGTGTGTGTGTGTGTGTGTGTGTGTGTGTGTGTGTGTGTGTGTGTGTGTGTGTGTGACAGTGTTATTCACTGCTAGTATTAGGCAGCAAATCAAAGCTCCATGGAAAATTACACGTAGAAAACAAGTAAAATGGAGTGTTACCTAAAACCGAATTAGCTTTCCATTCAGCCAGTCAGCTCTGACCTCTGACCCTAATGTATTCACATGCTCGTACAGGATCCCTGTGATGTGCATATGTCATTATGTATGTGTTTTATGGCACATGGCTTCAGGCACATGGCCTCCTGCTGTGAGCTTAGAAACTGATATTCACTCCCCGCTCTGATTGAGAAGACGTGTTGCATGTGGGACGCTATTTTTTCTTCCCTTTTTGTACTGCATGTTACACCTCAAAGGGAATGCTCTCCTTCCAAAGTGAAGCCACCTGAGAACAAGTGCAGAGCATTATGACGACAGAAACACAGTGGCTTCGCAGAGATAACTTCGCCTCAGTGTTTCCATTTGGGAAGTCGCTAGAGAGTCCGCGGAGAGAAAGCGTGCTCTTTTCTTTCTGCCACATCTGCTCTCTGATGGAATGGAGCATGATCTGCACTTTGATCACGATGAATTATTCCTATCCTTGGCTATAAATATGGTCTGTCTTCAGCACCCGTTCTCTCTCTCTACTTAAACCAGGAATCTGTGCTCGCCTCAGAGTAGCACTCTCCTGAGTGTGTCACTGCAGGGCGGGCGTACTGCAGCTCTGGTTTTCTTCCCTTACACAGTGAAGAAGCCAGAAGCCCTACCTCAGTGATGACTGTGATGCATATATTCAATCCAATACAGCAATAGCACTATTTCGTACTCAACATTGTATATAGGTAACAACTAAAGTGCTTGCGTTTGTGAATCTCAATTACAATTTCACAAATAAACTGGATATTAACATTTAGCAGAAGGGCTGGCAGGTAACTTATTCTGTTAAATTGTCCCACAGGACTAACTCTGTAACATTATATATTATATGTTAAAGCATTTTAATAAACACAACACTTCAGGTTAACACCAGCAAATGCCTGTGTCTGGCTAGCCTGCACTCTGCTATGGCTTTTGTGTCTGTGGACACTCAACAGTAAATTTCTACAGCATGAAACCAAACTGCACGAAAGATAGCTCCTCAGCTTCATGAGTGTCGCTGCATTTCACTAGAATTCCCTTTTAATATCCCGTATTGGGAGATTTTCATCTTTAGTGATTATTGAGAAGGTTGAGGGGCTGTGAAAGTATCAACAATACTCAGCCCATAAAGAAATGCACACAATCCACATTCAGTATATATGGTACCAGCTCCAGAGGGAAAAAGCGCCCAAATGCTCCACTGTGTTCACCAGATAGTCTCCAGCCGTGTCTGTCTACTGTTTGCTGCTGAGCAGGTAGTGAACACTTGGTTTTTAGAACTTTTTTGCTGAAAACAGCTGCCCACTGCAGACCAAAACAATGCTATGAGAGCTTTGAGCGTGAAAAAATGAAAAAAATATTATGTCCACCAATTGCTCAAAACTATGTTGTTATATTCAAAATGTTTTTGTGCCTGAAGAGGGGAAGAATCTGTGAGCTCCCTCCTCTGGCTGTCTGCTTCAGTCTATTTCAAAGTTATTCCATCATTTTTCAGATTATCTTGCATTTGCAAGGAGAGGGCTTCCTTTCTTCTTAAGGTCTTTGTTAATTTAACCTGCTGTTTTTTAGAGGCCTGATTGATGTTACTTCCTGTTAAAAGGAAGGTTTTCATCGCCACCGTTGCTGTTGCTGTTTGCTCATGGAGTAAATTGTTGGGTCTCTGTGAATCATAAATAAATCACACAGTGAGGTCTCTAACTTCTCTATTCATTAAGTGTTTTGAGATAACTTTTGTTATGATTTGAAGACTAAAGCTGTGTATGGCGGCCCCTGGATGTATCAAGGAGAAAATCTATGAAGTTTACCGCAATCTCAATGCTGATTGGCTGTTGCGGCGCAATGCTGCCTGAAAAGTTCGATATTTTCAACTTTATTCGCATTGCTTCAGATGCCCCAGTTGCACCAGAAGCTTCAGACGCGTCATTCACGCTCCGTTAGCGCCACCGCCACCTGAATCGCACATCATTGAGCCATTTACATTGATTTTCAATGTAGAGTTGCTGCTCAATTTGCGTCAATTCATTTTAAAAATTGATATTTTATCATTTTACGTAATAGCTTTTATCAATGTTAACCTGAATTAGGCTATTTGCACAAGATATTAGCATTAGCATTAGCATTAACATGAACTTTAATCTGATCTCAAAATTTCCTCGGATATCTAGGTACAAAAATATTTTAGTACCAAACATTACTCAAACAGGAGTATACAGTATAGTGCATATATGGGTAATAACAGCCATAGGTGTAGATTTATGGATGATTTGAACAATTTCGTCATTTTTACTCCATAAAGCAAGCAAATAGGTAAGATCCTTGAGATTGGTACGTGTGTAGCCTGAATAAGCAACCCGTTCTCACTCTTGTCAAACACGACAGCTTGTTCAAGGCACCATTTAGTATCTGTATGAAAAGCACTGGGCTTCCAACTGCTGGGCCCCAGCTCTGTGAGATGACAGAGCTGTGAGTGTGACAGGGAGGATAATAACAAGGATTTTCGACCAGGAAATTCATGTTCGTTGTGAAACCAAAAGTCAACAATGAAGAAACCTATTAAACTATATAAGTTAAGTCATGCTCTGAACATACAAAACTAACGATATTTATGACTTGATTACCTATGTCATACCACTTATTTTAACCCTAACCTGATCTTTTCCTGCCCCTTACCAAATTGATTTGTTGCCTTAAACTAACCATACCTTGCACGTTGAATAATGACTCAAAGTAAAGGGTCCTGACCAAGCGGCTGCATGTGACAAGCTGGGAGTAAGAATGCGTGTGAGATCAGCAGTCGGCTTATTATGGGGAATCGTGACATTGTTATTATTAGTTAAATTAGCTCCTGTGTGTGACCCCTGTGTCAAGGCCACTTGTTATGATGTTCTTTTTGTAAATACAATGCATCATTTTTATCTGCAAAATTCCTGGTAGAAGCAGCTTAACCAGCACAGAGATACACAGGCAGATGGAGCTGCAGGCTCTCAGGTGAAAGTGAAATTGCAGGTGCAAGTGCTTAAAACTGAGTAGTATAAAGTCGAGTTAAACTCTATATACCTGTTTTAAACATTGACTGTACTCTCCCTTTACATTAAAGCACAGAATTTGAAATATCACTTCAGATGCTATATAGTGTATACTGTACTATGCAAAAATATATTACAAATGCAGGAGGAAAATGACTGGCTGAAATGACAGTGCAGAGATGCTGAAAGCGCACATGCAGAAGACGCTGAAAAGCTGACCAATCAGAGCAGACTGGGCTTTTACAGGAGAGGGATTTAAAGAAACAGTTTCTGTTTGAACATTAAAGCATGTAAACACGTTCTAGTAGAAACTCAAAATACAAGTATGAACCTGAAAATGAGCATAATATGGGGCATTTAATGACCGGACACTTAATAATACATTTATAATTCAAATGAAGAGTATTACTTATTATCATAATGACAGAATATTTTCCATTTTGGATACACAGTGTAGATTACATTACCTTGTTGAAATACAAACACGGAAGTAGACCATAATTCATCAAACCGGACCTAGCCAATTGAGCTAGGATTAACTTTGTGTTAATACATAATTTCTGATTCACAGAGGCGTCTGCAAGCTCTTACAGTCATCATGCAAATGCCTGTGATGTGTCAGGAACAAACTCTTGAATCATTCTTGGACAACATGGAAGTAGTGACAAAGAATGGCTCCAGGCTGGGCTTTAGGAACAATCAACAGAGACCAACTCTACATCTTTGTGTAGCCATGCCTCCCGCTGGGACGTGGTGTGTTTCTTTTCTTAGCATCACTGCTTGTGCTGGAGAATTTGGCTGATTTTGACACAGAATACAAATTCCTAGTTCCTCTGCACAGCACCTTCACATTGTCTCACAGCCTCACCCACAAAGTATGGCGCTATCAACCTATCACCTCTAATGGGAACAAAAGGTCAGGCCTTAATTATTCATTCGGGATGTCAAACAATGCTTGCCGGCTGTTATTTAGGGTGGGGGAGACCCATTGAATAATTCAGAGGCAGGATTCTCTTTCCTTCGAAAAGCAGCCCGGTGGTTCCGATGTTTGTGAGAGTTTTATCTCCATGCAGGAGCCCTCTGTCATTCGTTATGCGACCTTGGCTGTCACTGCAGTGGCAACATGGGTGGCACAGAAGGTGGCAGGGACTTGTGTTCTTCCTGTATCTGCAGGCCTCCTCCACACAGCGAGAGTGAGTAGGAAGGACTGCAGGGAGCTGGCTGCTCCGTGTCTAAGTTCCCCCAGTGTCTGTTTACAGTACACCATGTGCCTCGCTGTGTGCTGGTGCCAATGTATTTAAAAAAAAAAAAAAGCAGATTACTCCTTTAGACTGAGTTATTCATGTTTTTCACCCATAATATGTTTCTGTTTTGGTACACATGCAATGTCAATTGATCTTAAGCTGCTTTCTTAAGATGTAAGGGGTGTTTATTGCAGCTGAAGAGGCAAAAGCAGATATTAATGCTATTAAAGTGCATTAAACTGACGAATGTAATGTGAGTCACTTTGCTAGAAGGATTAGAGCCGGGATCCTAAGTAAGGAGAGAAAGTGAAAATGTTCATCTTGTTATGTGAGAGGCAGGAGGGAAAGATGAGACACAGTGAGAAAAAGAGTGTGTGTGTGTGTGTGTGTGTGAGAGAGAGAGAGAGAGAGAGGGAGAGAGAGAGACCAACACACAGACACAGTAAGAGACAGAGAGAAAGAGAGAGGGATACAGTATGTGTCTATCAAGCAACTGATAGCTAGCAGCCCAAAAGAATCAAATAAGAGGTTTGTCAATGTAAATGCAATTAACAGAATGACCAATCTTCCTGTGGCCACTATCTTACTTATGTCTCTAGCACTCAGTGCAGGCAGAGAACATTTTGGCTGTGACTGCTCTGTATTATACATTAAAGTCATAATCCGTAAGATTTGAGATAGCTTGTTTCTGGCGGCGTCTTTGGCGGTAAGATGTAATTGCGGTAAGTGAGCTTGCTCTTTCAGAGCCCTCCATCTTGTCACGTTCATGGTCATTATGCATGTTAACGTTTTGTTTTGTTTTTTCTCTTTTGTAAACTTTATTAAAACACATTTACCTCTCCACTTCCAGTCTGTCCCCATTATGTTACCCTCTTAAATCCCTACACACACACATGTTCCTATTACACTTCTGTCCTTATTTCAAGCCGGATTTAGAAGTTAGAAGTTCCCGATTTCCTATTACAATGAAACGCAGCATAACCGGCAGTGACGAATTCGGCCGGCAGACCAACTGCTGTCAGCAGCGTCAGTAACATGGCGGCCTATTTACATCTAGGGAGGGAATGTCGCCACAGACACGAATATTGGAATACTCAGCAAGAAGGAAAGTAGAAGTGCTTTCATTAGTTGGTCATATGATCAATCACCATTGTTTTAACCCACTCTGTGATAGATAGTAACTTTAAGGACAATTATCTAGATGAAAATCTTACGGATTATATAGTTCAATTCAGTAATCAGCTGTATTGAAGGATGCTCCAACTGAATCTGATGAGGTTTTAGAACGGTCACGAAAATGAAATGCTTTACTCAATTACTTCCTGAAAACAGAATTGTTGAGTAGATAAACTGCAAGTGTTACACAGAACAGTTTTGTTCTATATAGCAAAAGAGAGACAATAGACACCCAATTATTACATTTCCTGGCCTGACAATTAGCATGTATTGCCTCTTTACTAGCAAATCATGTTTTGTTTAAATGTGTGTGCTAGTAGTCTGTATGTGTGCCTGATATAAAGCATAGTACTCGCTGTTGCATTTTGGTGAAGTTAATCAAAACAAGTTAGAGTGGATGGATATATATATATATATATATATATATATATATATATATATATATATATATATATATATATATATATATATATATATATATATATATATATAGCTATAGTTATAAATCATCGTTATTAAGTGTGGGTGAAAAGTGTGCCAAGACCAAAGTGCACAAGTTTTGGAATAAACAGCTGACTTTCCCCACCACCTGGACTTTGGTTCAGGATCCAGGCTGATGTATCGGGGAATGAAAACAGAATGTTATTTGGAGACGCAGATGCTCACGGGTCAGCTTGTGATGCCAGTATTTCTTTGTGAGATACTGCATTTATTGCCACCATACTATGTGCAGAGCAGTGACAACACTCGTTTATCTTTGGAGCTAAAAAATGGTTTAGGAGAAGCACCTTTCATCCGTAAAAAGTGCAGATGATGTGGATTGCCCCAAAGTAACTGAGGGGTGAGGCGCAGCCTTTTCTTTCAGACTTTCAAAGTGACTGGTTCAGAGGCTGGGCCAGGTTCTCTGTAAGTCTGACGACAGCACGGAGCCTGAAAAACCCAGAACCAAGGACACAATCTTGCTCGCTGCCAGCCTCTCGCTCCACTGCGGGAGTCTTAAAATGTTAACTCTTCTAGATCCACACATGCCCAAGTGCCAGGGTGTTGATCAATCAAGCCAGAGTGTAGCTGCCCATGATAATTACAGTAATTTATTTTACCCAAGCCAGTAAAGACTTGGCACCGCATTCAGGTGTTTCTGGATGCAGCAGCTAGATCTTAATTTTTACTGTAGGTGGGCTCAAATTGATTGATCGTTCCTTAATAGAATAATCAGATAAAAACACCAATTAGGAGAATAAATGCCAGTTTACAGTCAAATTAAAATATCACTTATCCAAGTTTATCCAACAATGGACACAATGTCCTAGAAAAATGCAATTCAAAGCTCTTCATCAGCACCTACACTACACTGCTCTTTGTAAATGTAGTAATCATCATGCAACAATGGCAACAATGTGAAACGTTAAGTAAAGGCCCAGAAGGCTTCAAAGTTCAAATTAGTGTGATGAAGGTGCTCTTTGGTTGTTAAGGATATAAGGTCAAAGGCGATCTTCTGGCATAATGCATCCATACAGATGACAATTTCATAGTGAAATTGTAAAAGCATGGCACAAACAGCCTTGACCTGAGAGTACCCTGAAGAAGGCTGTTTGTACCATGAATTAGGCATCTGAATCAAAGCCTTTTTTATTTTTCTCGGGCATTTCTTCTTTTATGAATAACTGAAATATATTGAAGTTGATATTCAGATTATAATTGCTTTAGAGTTAAAATCAAATTTGACTTTTATGTGGACAGATTTTATCTGACAACATGAATTTTTAAATTGTGTTCTGTATAAAACCATGTGTGTTGTATAACTACAGTATCTACTATATATTTATATTATATATATAAATTTTCCCCTATTTACAGTATAACCCCTTATATGATCGTTTTTCCAACTTAAAATTGGATTACTTTTCCTAAAGTGACCCTATTAGAAAAAGGTTAAACACTGACCACAGTATGCAGTCACTCCTGTGCACTCCCGTGTCTCTAGCAGGTCTCTAGCGGAGATTACACCCACTCCCAGCATTTATGATATACGGTATGATATGACTGATATTCAACACAGTACCATGCTCATAGACTGTGAAACACCAACCCCGAATCCTCCCTGTGCTCCAGGTTAGCATCAAGTGTATGTGTTAAAGATAGCACCAGGCCAGGCCCTAAACAGGTTTAATTATGCTGTGAAAATCAGCCTATTCAACATGGGAGTCAATGAGAAACTGCTCTATTGGGCAAACTACTCCTACTGGCCATTCGAAGAACTGCAGTTGTTGGCACTTCCTTATTGGATCATCAGGAAGTTGCTGTGGTGGGGGCTTGGTTAAACTAGTATATATACTATTATAGTAAATAGTAAAAATACTCCATACTCCATATAAGCAAAACAGCACCTCCATGGTTTTGCTCCAATTTTCCAGAATGTAAAATGTCATCCAAATGACCTTAATATTGTCCCAATGCAGTATGGCCACTGAAATTATATAGAAAAATATGTAAAATAGACATTTTTATATAATTGTAACGGCATATATATCATCCTGTTGTCAACCCCTACTTCAAATCTTTGTTTACTTATGTGGAATGCAATCAGAGTGGGGGTCATCTTCTATAAAGGTGCTGCAGAAGACAGTGCCCCACACATTCAACGAAGGGAGCACCTCCCCCGCAGCAGTAGCGCTTGTGAAAGCTGTTCGGGGAGCTGAATCTTGTCCTGATCCACCTGAGGCTGCAGCTGTGGCATGCAAGCAAACAAGATGCCAATTCTGCAGTAAAAAAGGACTGTAAATTACTGTCTCATTTCTCATTGGGTAGTGCATAAGAATATACAACTATGTTGCCAAAAACATTCTAGGCTGTAATTATTTATTTACTACAATTGTTTCCCTTCAGTATCTTTTTAAATGTGAAGAGGGAAAACCCAGATATTCACAAGCTGATAGGTTTTTGGGTTTAGTGAACACAGGTTACACACTTTCTGTTTTCCTCAGAGCTAACATTACCAACAACACAGCACACCCGTGTTTCCAGACAAACTGAAAATGGAGACAGTGATAAAATATTTTAGCTCCATTGATCTTCATATGAAAAGCTAGCTAGGCTGGCTCTCCAGTCACTGAATCCATCAGTTACTTGTTCATATCATTTGCAATATGTCTACAGTTAGCAGCTTGGACACTGTCCAAAGCAAGAAACAACTGTAAGAATCCCAGTTTGAACCAGAAACCCGATTTCTGATAAAGGCAGAGTGAAACGCATGGTATGATAAAGGCAGAGTAAAAGGATATAATATTAAATAAGGCAGGTAGGTTTTGTTACTTACTGCTCTAGCTTAGTAAAAAGTAGAGATGCACCAATCCGATGCCAGGATCGGATATCGTACTTATACTTAATATCATACACAGCAAGTTGGCTTTCAGGCAGCTCCTATATTTAATATTACATTTTAAAATACGTGTTTGCAGTGCACTTTACATGGAAGTGTTATTTATTTATTTTTGCTGCTAATGTTCACTTTGTTATTTGTTAATAAATCATTTTAAGTACATTTATATCTGTGTTAATTTGTTACCTTTTTTTTAAAACAAGGCTCAATGTTTATGTCAAGCCCGATGCCTTCACTGACATGGCAAGGTATACGGTTCATTCATTCAACAGTAGTATCAGATTGGATCGGAAAAAAATGGATCGGTGCATCTCTAGTAAAAAGAACGGTTCTTATCACTCTCCCTCTTCCTTTTAAAAGCTTCCACAGTTACTCCAGTTGTTCCACTGTCCCTCGCTTATGCCGACGTAACTTGAAGATAGCTTCTCTAAACTGTTTGTTGACTTGCCTCTTAGTGAATTGCTCTCTGGTAGGCAGTATTGTGGTTCATTGTGGAAGGTAAGAAGGAAGTAGTGAAGTTGTGAAATAGTGAAGCTGTGAGGCGCCGATGTTGACGATTTGGATGGCAAACTAAGCCTAAGATTCCGTCTTATTATTTTACTACTATTACCATTATTTAAAAATGTAAACTGAGACCTTTTGACAAATTACGGAGTCAAGCTTAGCGTTAGTTCAATCAGAAAAACTGTCACTGTGCTTATTCTATCTATCATTTTTTCTCTGTCTGTTCCTGCTTCTAATGCAATCGGCTGACTGAGGGTGTTCGCTCATTCAGTTAAACCAATCACATTTTGCCACAACCTCTATGAGACTATCATCTTGCTGCTGTCAAAGTTTAAAAGGGTTTCTTTCTCTCCTGTTGTCGGTTATCATTTTAGTGCCAGATCGATGCAACCCTTCCTCACCCACCCCCTTCTTGTCTCCATAACAACCAGTCTTCCCAGTTGGTCCTTCCAGTGAGCTCATCAGACGTCCCACTCCACATCGCATCCATCCAGATCTTCAGCTATTGCTCTACACCCATCCATCACTACCTAGACTCCACTGGGAACAGAGAATATAACACAGTAACCTTCAATAACACAGAATGGAAACATTTTACAATTTTACCATACCTCAAGACATGTTGTGCTGCAAGCTTGATGAACTCGCTCTCTGAGCTAAAAATAGCACACACAGATGTGCCACATATAAGACAAAGGAAGTTCCAAATACAGTGTGTACTGTAGAAATGTTGATACATAACCACGCAAGGTTCTGTGTGTAGCTTTTTACATGCAAACAAACATTGCAAAGCCAGGGATTTTAACCACTGACATACAGGTTGGACTGTAAATAACACCTACATACAGCAATGTGTTTTACACAACTCTTTTCACACAGTACCATGTTGCTTTAAGTAATTTTGTGCATATTATGCAATATATTCACCATTGGACTGATACGGTTAATCGTTATTTATTATTTGAGGTAAATTATTAAAAAAGTTCCTTATAATCAATCATGTATCATTTGATTTGATGGGTTTAGTTGCAGTGAAATTGACCTTTGAGCGGTAATCATTCAATCCGTCTTTAATTGAGTCAGTACAAACATATCTACCTTGATTGTTATTTAATGTTAATTGTTCAGTGATCAATTTTGGTATCACCATAATTACACACCCCCCCCCCCCCCTTGTAAAAGAAAAATGAATCCTATTTTTTTTGTTATGTGCTTCTCCATATGATTAAACAAGAACCAGAGGCAGTGAGTCTCTCATTTAATTAGAGTTTCATTTACCACATTTAATTACCCACAATTTCTGCCCTCTTTGACCCTGCAGGAAGCCTCATATGACTAATGAGTGCACTTACCTGATTTCCTTGCTTGGGAAATCACATCAGCGTCTATTTCCCAACATCTGCTCGCAGGATTGCAGTATATTTGGTGACAAAAGATTAAAGGAACTTTTTGGCGGGATGAGTTTGTATTTACCAGGGAAAGATTTCAAGCCTGTATTGAAGGCCGCTGTGATGCCTCCAGCTGGTCACATTACTCCAGCCAGACACTTTGATCTTCCAAAAGCCAATGTTGCCACAAGTTGTCACAATTATTACTGTGTACCTGTTAACATTACATGCACATTAGAAAAAGGCTGATGAATTGCTCTGACCTTGTTGGATTTCATTTTGCACTGGATATATCATGTGAACGTTTTTTAAAACAGGTGCGCAACAATTTTAGCCAGCTCTCTTCACATGCAAATTATTCATGTTTCATTTTGGACATTGTGTGTTTTAGAGTTGAGGCTTGTATACTCCCGTAATAGGCCTTTCGGTTTTAAAACAGGCTGTCCCTAGTTTTTTTTAACTGAATGATGAAATTCCTTTTTTCTTTTGCTTTGCTTTCAGATACCATGTATCACCATCCTTTCTTACTTCTGGTTTGCTGGCAAATTGTAGACAGACAAATTGCAAGTTTCTCACTTTTGCTTCATTGAGCTTTTATCACACTCACAGCTGGTGTGTGCAAAAGGAATACTAAGAGAAAGGCTTTTTTGATTACAGCTTCGTACTGCATTAACTTTTTGCTTCTGCATAAGATTCATGGGAGAATGACCTGCAATAAAATGGATATCAGTGTACCTCTACACCGAGAAAAAAAAAAACTCACAACTTACAATATGTGAAAACTGCATGATGCTTTACTGGGATGCTTTCCTCAGGACACACCAGCAGAAATACGTGAGTGACCTCTTAACACTACATTACGTGGCAGGACTGAGGAAACAATTGGAACGCCAATTAGGATTCTTTGTTGTGGTAAAGAGCAAAATTCCCTCGTTCAACAAAGCCATGTCTCAAAGTCCACCTAGGGAGGAGGATGGTGGATTAATGGGTCAAACAAACAAGGTACTTTCAACCAGGAGACCGCTGTTTGCTTAACATACTTTTTAACCCAAACCATGATCTTTTCCTTCACCTAACCACTGACTTTTCACGCTTAATTGATAATGTTTTTGTGATGCTGGCGCATCATTTTAACACATTACGTGCCACCACTATGTAATGCGGTGTTAAGAGGTTGTGGTCAACAAATACAACATGGATACACATGGACATACACTCTCATATCTCAGTTACTGCCAGGGTGCTGTTGTGCTTTACATTACATCTATCAAATGTTAAGTTATACTCAATTGTTTTTTTTCTAAAGAAACTTGTTTTTCAGTTGTATGTGCTGCTACACACCCTCAGCGTGCTCCTTGGAGCAAAACGCGTTGTGTATAATAGATGAGTCTCTAGATTTCAAGGTTAGAACCCAGAAAATTTCACCTGCTGAATACTTAAAGTACTTATAAGATGCATATTGGTCATGTTTTGGTGCATGTTTTGCTCTCTTTTATAATTGGCATGCAAATACGGATTAGAGTCACAAGACACATTTAAAACTTTAAAAATGCTCTTGGCATTTAAATCTGAAGAAATCCACATCACTTGTACAACACTGCTAAAAATAAGTTGCCTGTGACCTTTAGTCATTTGACAACTGTAGGCAGAATCGGTCAACTGTAGGCAGAGTGTGTTGCAGTATTTGTGGCCAAGTTCTTCTTTTTCTTCAAATTTCCACGAAGAAGCATGCTTTGTGAAAGTGGACTGATGCCAGGCTGAATAACTGTGGCAGGTTGGGACAAACTCAGTTCAAGTTTGATCTCAGCCACTCGTTTTCAGCCATGTTGTTTCTCAGCGTCTTGTTATGATATACACCTGCTGTTTAGCACATTAAGCGGTGGAATATTATTCTCTCATTATAAATGCTTTGCTTTAAATATTAATAAAGGGTGGCTATTAATATTTTAGATTGAGGATTCCAGCATTAGTGTCCGACAGGAAACCGAGTGTTGGTATCTTCAAAATGGCTGTGATAAGTAAACTCTTGCCTGTGCTGTTTCATATAAATAATGATCAATCTATGAAGCCATTAAAAATTCACAATAGCATTCAGTTACTGTTAATCATCTTCCAATCACATGTGAGTCAATTATGCTTTAGCAATTCCAGCATGGTGTTAAGGCAGCTATCACAAAGGGTACAGCAGGGCATGGTGGGCCAGGAAACGTGTTACTCATTTATAATAACTCCACATTACCAATTTACTGTAAAACAGTAAAACATCTTTATATCTCATATAACTCACCTTGTCCCTTTTTCAAGGAAAACTACTCTTCTTGGCAAATGCTAAATGTATTTACTGGCTGGACTTTGACACTAGAGACACAGCTTTTGCACGTTAAGACAAGTTGTTTTGTTTGCAGTACATTAAAACCATCTGTGACCTGGATCTAAGTTGTCCTCATTCAGTAAGTGAAACACTTGTGGTTAGGTTTTCAACAGAATAAAAAAGCACTTAATGATACCAAAGCATCAGGATACCCGAAGACCACAATATTTCCCTGACCATGGGTTTGTGAGTGCCTTAACATAAATAAAAAAAGTTGAATAATATTTTAGTTAAGTGGATTTGGTAGGCAAATACATTGTCAGGAAATTAGCAAATATTTAAAGAACTAGAAACAAGCCAGAGTGTTTGTTTTCCTATGCCAGAGTAAGTTTGGCTATGCCAGACTATAAAAGAGTGAGGGCGCACAGCCGTGCACAAAAAAAAACAAGCAACAGGTTCGTTGATGCACATGCGCTACTTACACAGGTTGTCTGGCCCAGCCGTTATTTTAAGCACATCCTGCCTCATCATTCATTCAGGTATACTATCCAGTTCAGATATTCTCACCTGCACCTGCAACAGATACTAAAGGTTGAAAGAACATTACTCATTCCCTTTTCCTGGCCACACTTCCCCAGCTGGTTCAGAAAATTAAACTAACACCTTCTTGATCACAAACCTGCTTTTGTTACCTGCCTGTTTCATATGCTCTATGATCCTGCTCATGTTAGTACGGAAGCCCTGAAAGGCAAGATGTTTTTCGGTTTCAGTTTATCTCCTACATGTAAAAGATAAACCTTGAGGCTTAAGTAGACTGTTTTGAGGGTGAGACTGCAAAATGCAGCATAAAGAACATGTTTTACTTTATTAGTGTACTACAAATGTCATGATGGGACTGTGCATAGGTGCCAACTTGGGTTAAAAAGTGTAGATATAAGGTCTGATGAAATCATATTGTGAAGAGACTGCGTGTTCCACATGGCTACTTAATATTTACATTAATGGATGACGTAATCATGATGGCTGCAGTTAGTGTATGTAGTGTACCTATGTATAAAAGATGCATATGGATGCAAGAAGTGCAATTTGTAATATAGATGTCACAACAAATAGCAAGTTAAGTACACAGGTGGACTTATATATACATATATTTGAACATCACACGTCTGGACATGGCTGATACACAGGAGGTCTGTGTGTTTTAACTGTAGCAGACTGCTGTTGTTTAAGGTGATTTAAGAGGATAAGCATTAGATCTACAGTATCAGTCAAAAGTTTGGACTCTCTTCTTCATTCACCTTTGACTGGTAGCCCACTGTATGTCTCCGTGTAAAATTATGCACGGACATACAGTACCAGTAATGGGGGTAGTGAAGTGAGCTGCTGGACACAGATCTTGTGTTCATGAACACAGGACAATGAAATTGTAAACATGACTAACAGTGCAGAATGCAAAGGGTGCGGGTATAAATATGGAACAATTAATGTGACAGGCTGCTTTATATTCATGCAGTAGGTGGATGTGACGATATTCTATAGTTGGTGTATGCAGCAATACTTAAAAACAGTGAGTATATAAGCTATGAAATATAGGCCCTAGGTAAGTTGTAGGTGGATGCTTGGTGTGACAGAGTTATTGCACAGGGATTGTTCCTGACTGGGTCATAACGTTAAGACATAAAGACCGTCTTTGTCCACGCATAATTGCGCATTGATCATGGAGCTAGCTCAATTCACTACCTGCGTTAATCATGTGTCAAAATAATGTGTGGATTCAGGTTTAATTGCAGTCACATTCACTTCACCAGTGTGCATGTCCGGGAGTGTGTGTGTTTGGCGCTGACGTGCTCACTGTATGTTTATTTTCTCAACATCAGCTCCTGTTACCATCAAAAGATCTGATGAAAAGCTTCAGGTGTTAGGTCAAAACGCATTTTATTTGTGACTGATAGCTGATGTTGACTGTGTGGAAAATAAGCAGTTCACTGATCACACGTCATGCAAAATCTCTGCACCACACACAAACACACACGCACGCACACACGCGCACACACACGCACACACACACACACACACACAATAACACACACACACACACGCATGCACGCACACACACACACACACACACACACACACACACATTAACTGACTTGACAACTCACGTTACAATATAGCCTATAATTGTGATTAATAATGATTAATGTGGGTAGTGAATTGAGCCCTCACAGCCAGTTTCCAGCTCTGTGCGTAATTTTACATGCAGGCATACACATGCAATCATGAGAAAAGTGTGTCCAAACTTTTTACTGGTACTGGGAAAATCTCATCTTTATCTTTTTAAATCACCTGAAAACAACAACAGTCTGCTACAGTTAAAGCACACAGACCTCCTGTGTATCACCCATGTCCAGACGCATCAGCTGTGATGTACAAATAATGTCCAGGTGTGTACCTAACTTGCTATGTGTTGTTACATTTATTTTACACATTGCATTTATTGCATCCAGGTGCATCATATGCACAATATGTAGGTTTACACTGCCTGCAGGCATCATGGTCACATCATCCATTGAAGTGAAAATTAAGTAAACACGTGGAACACACAGTCTCTTCACAATATGGTTCCATCAGACCTTATATCTACACTGTTTAACCCAAGTAGGCACCAAATTGTTTTACATACATTTGTAGTTCACCTATAAGATAAATCATGTTGTTGCTGCGTTTTGCTGAACTTTCACTTCCCTTTGCATCGTGCCTCAGGCAGGGCTTTCTCACCCTCAAACAGCCTAATTAAGCCTCAGAGTGGGAAATTAACTTCTGATTCATGTGTTGCTGACTGATAATGCCTGCCGTACTTATGTACAGGTGACAGCATCTCAGTAGAAGCTCCATTGTAGAGTTCAGTGTTTAATACATTATGGGCATCTCAGCCAAGTTGACAGGGAATTGTTTTAGAGGAACTGATAAAACGGCAACGGTTGCAGGGCAAATATTGCATATCCTTAGTATAGATTTACAAAACTTGGTTGTTTAAACATTATTTTACTTTATCACAGGCATAGGTGTTGTATTTTCACCTTTATTTGACAGAGGAAAGTGTAGAAATGTGTGTGTGTGTGTGTGGGGGGGGGGGGTGCAGTTATCTGGCATGAGCTGTAATCCACTACCAGTGCGCTCCGTTTTTATTTTATGTTCCTTCTATGTTGTTGTTTTTTTTTCATTATCACAATACAAAACTGTGAATTAGGTAACCCTGAGTTAATACTGCACTTTCTTCCAGAAACATTTTCTTGTGTGTTGTCTGCTCTCCTGAAATTTTGTGAAATGAGGATGGATTTTCAAATGCAAATTTGTGCGCACAAAGACAGAAAGAAACCAAAGGAGGCATGTGAGAAATGCATGATCGGATTCCTGTAGCAAGATAGACATGTACTTAGTATCCCTAATGCTCAAATGTTATCAAACTTTAGTTGCTTAACAAGAAGAGTCGACTAACCTTTCCACTTGACAAGCTGGGAAAAATAGCACATTCAGTGTGTGCTTCCACTACATAAATTAGCTAACACTACATAGTGTTTGCAATCAGAATCTACAAAAGAACAAATCCAGGCGGGCATTTATCACTCAGTAGTGATAAGGTGGAGGTAAATTTCAGCGATATAGCCGCAAAAAGGAAACATTTATGAATATCAAGAGACTGTGTAATAAACCATATGCTTACAGCTTTATTGTTCTAATCCCACAGAATGCCACAAGTGCCAGAAATAAACGCTGGACACAAATAAACTTTGATTTCTACAAGTTTTTTGCAGCAGCGCAGATCAAATCAGCTCAAGATCCTCCTCTGAATACTATTATTGTGTATGTATTTGTGATTGATAAAAGACTTTTAAAAATTGCCATTGTGCATACATTTTTTTAATTATTAATATTAATCAGCAATTTTTATTTTGGCTCTCATTAATTTCTTATAGAATTAAACAAATCTCTTGCCTACCAGCCTTTTGGCCTCTAGAACGAGTGTTTCGTAACTTGTTTGGGAGAGACCAAATTCTCCAGTCACACTATTAAACATTTGTTGTAAATATCCTACTGTATCACTTGAAAATGTCTTTGTGGAAACACCATTCACCACTCATCTATATTAAAGCGTAAAAAATAAAAAACAGAACATGCTCATGTTGCCCCAGCAACACCAGCAGCCATAATCCATGATTTGATCCGGTGAGTTTTCATTTGTGGTTATGAAACAGCCTCATATCCGAGAAACAAATACAATTCAGAAAAGGAAGGCATTATACCTTGCAATAGTGGGATCATATGACCATAACTGGCATGGCCATGGTTATCCTGAGGTCTTACTTTGTAATCACATCTCCCACTTCCATATCTCTCTTTCTTTACCTGCACAGAAAACTAGAGAAGCCCCTTTACACCAAAGTGATGAAAAAAAGATCTTATAAGTCATTACAATGAAAAACGTTCCTCAAATAATGACTGAGTATCACAAAAAAATGACTTAGCAAAGGATTTGTGTATAGCTCTTTTTTTAATTCATTTTTAGTTTTGTGTAATTTTATTTTCTAGTCAATGGGAAAGCAGTTTTAGAATAATCGATAACCAGCTGCAGGCTCAGGCTGCATTATTGTCGGTTTGAACCTGTTGGGGGAACCTTTTGATGAATGCATTTGTCTCTAATCTATACATAATAATCCAACTTTATTTGTATTGCTAAGATGAATCTCCAAAATAAGTAGTGTCTACAGTTGTAAAATAAATAAAGTGGAGTAGAAGTATCGTACCATAAAACAGAAATACTCAAGTACTTATTATTATTATTATTATTATTTGTACTACAAATACCTTAAAATTGTACTTTAGTTCTGTACTTACTTTCCACAACTCTCCTAATAACTATTAAATAAGCAACTGCAAGGTTTTAGTTGGTGTACCCAGCCTCATAGTTATGACCAGGTTGGATAGTTTTTATTTTTTTTAAGTCTCACATGAAATCAATCAGGGCACCTTTTGGAGACACTCCTGCCCCAGTTGTATTTCATCCATATTAAATGTGATGTGTTTATCTTTCTATGAAAATGGTTCATGGCAGAGAAGATGTTGTAAGATAAAGTCAACCGTCCGTATAATCTGAAATGCTTAACATCAGAGAACATGCTGCAAATCATTTCACACTGTGATGTTGATATGGTGATTGATGGAGTGCTGGTACATATATTTCTGTCAACGTAATTAAAGAGCAAAGACATGGTGGAAAATTTAATAATGTGGACTAATCCGGTGATTTACAGTAAAATATGGGACCTATTCACAGAGGTATAATCAAGCTGATTTATCTGCTGCTCTTTCCACTGAACATATTGATGTCGATTAATCAAACCTAAAGTAATCCCAGCTGGCTTTGAGTTCTTAATGTCAACTGGGTTCCTCTTTTATAGCCTGTGGAGGGGCTGGGAAATAATAATTGTGTTTTAAAGTACTTGGCGGGCTTCAAGAGAACGGGCACACCTTGAAGATTTTAATTTAGAGGACTGAACTTCTTTTTGGTTTGAGATTGACCTTGAGCCATTCTATGCTGGGAACGGTGTACAAGCAAACTTAATTAAGTATTTCTGGATTCAATCAATTTTCATAAAAGGTTTAAATAACCCCTTTCTGCTTCTGTTTTGAGGATTTAGTAAATTCTCTACCAAAGTTAGGTACTGTGCCTTAAGGTTTTGTGAACCGTACTTTTTTTTGCTGAGTCATGTTCAGAGTGAATGCATAAATCTTGCCTTAAGTCAGACAAGTACTGTAGACTAGATCTAGCACCGCAGGTTTTCGTGTGATGTTAGAGCTGATGTTGCACAGTTGCTAGCTCTATTCAGCAAAATGACTTGAATCAGTCAGTGCCAGAACAGTGAGGTAAGGTGAGATGTAAGTAGGGTTTCCCAATGCACACGCCTCAGCCTTAAGCTCTCTTGTTGCTCGGCAGTTCCACCATTTGGTCCAAAGATGGATTGCCATGAAATTTGGTGCAAACATTTGTGGTCCCTAGAGGAGCACTCCTAGTGACTTTGGTGAACCACTGACTGTTCCTACAGTGCCACAATTAGGTGGCCAAATTTGACCTTTAGTAACATCTCTTGTCTATCCTTGACTGTTGGTTAGAATTCCATTACATTTGGTACAGGTTTCCATGGTGCCCAGAGGGCCCTCTCATAATCCAGTGATTGATTTATGTTTATTTATTTTTAAAGTTAAGCTGTAGATTAGGACATTCATGGTTCCCAGACAATGGTAATTGTCGCATCATCATTTTTTACATTGGAGATTGCCCAACTTTTTATGTTACTTTTTTATTTGGCCAGTGTGCGTTAAGACTAAATACCTGCAAAACTAATGACATCCCCCTCACTTTCGGTTGTACTTGTTTAGTGTTTGCATTCTGGCATTGTCATATCATTGAGCATGTTCACATACTGACATTTCGCTCAAAGAACTACTATACAGCCTCAAAAGGCTGCAAATTTGGCTTCAGAGTCTTGGTCTTGCCAAAACATTCTATAAAGGTCTCTAAAGAAAGAGTATAACTCACACTCTTAGCACCGGGTGTAGCTGTTATTTGGCATAGTTAATTTTCAGTGACACTACAAGACTGGCAGATAATAGAGGAGATACACTTCCATTGTAGAGCAAAACATCAACAGTGACATGTGACTAAATATAAACACAGAGCTAGATAAGGAACTATACTGTATCAAGTGCAGCAGACTTAGCAGAATATAGCAGTGATTTTTTTTTTTTTTTTAGCAATGTAGTTCTCAAGGTTATAGTTATAAGAAGATCCAACTATAGAAGGCTGCTGAGTATAGCACAAAATAAATAAGCAAAATTCTGATGGTGTGTTAAAGTCACAGATGTGCAAAGAACCTGCAATTGTGACTTCCAGCTTGTGGAAGCTGAAATCGCTGCATGTGTGACTGGCTGTAACCTTTCTGTTGACAGGCTTGCTTTTGATAGGTCCGACCTTGACGCACACTGAATGAAAGGCAAATAGGAGCAAAGGCCAGAGACAGCAGGGTCATTTCATTGCTGTCCAGTGTGAGGCTTTTTTCTCACTAATTTTAGCTATTAACAAACTGCTTGCGGTGAAATAACCCAGCTCCAGCGCTGTCAACGAAAACAGCACCAGTAGCTGCTTCTACTTTGTAGTGCTCAAGCTCACTTAATGAGGTTAGTCAGGACTATTCAGTAATAGCAATAATTAGTTGTTTCTCTTCAGTCAGTCGGTCTGGGCTCCTTGGAGCAAGGAATTACTGACCAGATGCACAATTTAAAAAGGCAAGATGTTGAAAAAGAACATCGATTTATTTTTCTCAGTGGTTTATTCAGCAAACTTTTAACTCCCACTGGCAACCAGACATCAATAAAGAAACTCCTACATTGTGTATATTTGACATCTTATAGATCAAATTCAAATGTGGATGTATTTCCGTTCTTTCCTTCTTCTTTTTTTTTTTTTTGGTAACATATTTAAGCCAGAAATCACACCTGCACTCTTACACACGGCATGATACTGCATATCTTTACATCTAAGTTTTTATGTTAGATTTTGCTATATCACATTTCAATGTTAAGTCTGCAGAGCATAACAAATAACTTAAATCTTGTGAATTGTCTTTTCATCACGGTGTCTGATGTAATTAAAAAGGGTTTCAGACTGCGATGATCCCAGGAAAGATCCCTTCCGCTCACAAGTTGAATATATTCCAAAATGCTGACACGAAACTAAACTACAGCAGACATTACAGACACTAACACACAGTGAGGAGTGTGTCAGATTCAATCCAGCACCAGCTAAATTGCATCCATCAGTACTAACAGATGTGTTTTGTCAAAATGCTATTTAACAAAGTGCTGACTGCCTGCTCCTAAATCTACATTAGGAATGCTGGGTGAAATCCCCTCTAATAAAAGGAATTTAAAACCTCCTCTTACTTTTTTTGAAATGTTTTTTTAGTCCTTTTATGTTTTATAGTTTATAGTAGTTTTATAGTTATGTAATATAGTTGTAGGGATATAGTTGTATTATATTCCTCGCTCTGTATTCGTATGTTTTGGGATGCAGTGGTTGGGAACTGGTTTTACTTCTGTAAGGCTGGAAACCTGCACAACCAATCTCAACCTTTTCAGAGGGAATGGGCAACCTTTTTACCAGCTATTGACCCATCTAACAAATTAACAGAAAATACTCTCTAATCTGCCAGAGCGGAGGAACTCAATGTAATGGGTATGTTTTTTTTTACTGGCAATAAATTAGCTACAGTCTAGTGTCTCCCCCCTCCTAAATTCCATTAAACTAAGGCACCTCCTGGTCACCTGAATCGAATTTGATTACATTAGTGAAATATACATTTTCAAATTTGTTAATCTCACCCCAGATTTTCTACACATGACGGGAATTAGAATGAATATATGCAACAAAATGTGATCCTTTTTAGATTGGTTTGTGTTGTGCACAAATGTCAGGTGCGTGTGGGTGGTTGTGGCTCAGCGGTAGAGCGGGTCGTCCTCCGTTCGCCCTGCAGACTTCACCCGCCAATCCTCACACTCCTCTCTGATGAGTCTGCGGCCATCGGCCTCATCAGGGATGGGGGCGAAAGAGAGTACAGAGAACTGTACCATTACTTTGTGGACATGCCAGCTGGACCACCTCCAGATAAATGCAGGGAAGACTAAGAAACTGGTGGTGGACTTTCGCAGATCCAAACATCATCCACCCACACCGGTGAATAGACATTGAGTCTGGTCTTACACAGGAACCTCATACAGAGACTCTGGTGCTTTGGAGTGCAGGGGATGCTCCTGAAGACCTTCTATGACTCTGTGGTGGCATCAGCCATCTTTTTTGGTGTGGTGTATTGGACAAGAAGAGACTGAACAAACTTTTTAAAAGGCTAGCGCTGTCCTGGGGTGCTCGCTCAACTCGGTGGAGGTGGTAGATGACAGGAGGAGGGTTATGGCTAAGCTATCATCTAGGTTGGACAACATGTCCCACCCCCTTCATGAGACACTTGTGCAACTCCCTCATTAGCAGACTGATACATCTGTGGTGTGTGAAGGAGAGGTACCGCAGTTCTTTTCTTCTTGCAACAGTCAGACTTTACATTCAGCACTGCTCTCACAGATCATACACACACACACACACACACACACACACACACACACACACAGACGCACACACACACACACACACACAAACGTGAATGGGTGAATGTAAAAAGTAGTGTAAAAGAGCCTTTAGTAGTCAGAAGACTAGAAAGGCGCTTTATACAGTAAGTATGAGCCAATTTACCATTTACCATGCTGGGAGGAGCTAAACCAACTGCCGGAGATCTTCCAGTCATGACATTTGCTTAAAGGCCTTCAGTAAGGTGTGCATGGCCTTTCAGTTGTTTGTGTCTATAGGAGCATGGCAGAACAGGCAAGGTTGGTGTATATTGTCCATATATCTCTGTGTTTGCTGCCTTGTTGATTGTTTTTTTTTATTGCGTGAGCCGAATTGTCTTTTCTGTTTAATTGTTTTTTTTTGTTGGGTAGGACCTTTTGGATCGACATTTTTTAACAATAATATACACTGCCGGGTTTCTTGATCTGTAATAATACATCATGGTTTATATGTTGTATATTTGATATCTGAATATGCAAAATAACTAGTAACTACAGCTGTAAAATAAATGTATAGTTGAAAGTCATGTTTGCCTCAGAAATGTTATGGTGTAGAAGCAGGCCTACTGTTTAAAGTAGCAGAAATATTAAGTATAAGTAAGTGCTCTTAAGATAAGAGATAAGAGAGACTTTATAGATACAAACATTCAAGTTACAAAATGATTCAATACTACAAACAAATAATGTAAAGATAAAATTATATACAGCAGTAAAAACACCTCCCTAGGTGGAAGTAGTGAGAAGTGATAATCCAACAACCACATGTGCTTGTGTGTGTGTACGGTTGTGTATGTATTTGCCTTGATGGGGGGTTGGGGATGGGGTATCGTTATGGGTGTGGTGTCCCTGTGTGTGAATAAAAGGGTGGGGGAGGGGACGTGCCCTTTGGTCTGTGCTTGTTATGTTGAGCTTGGGGGCAGAAAGGTGTTTAGGAGACTGAATGAAGTCGATTGTCATCTCTTTTGTTTTATCGACTTTGAGAGACAGGCTGTTATTGTGTCACCAGAGTGCCACATGCTCCGTCTCACCTCTGTATGCTGTCTCATCATGGTTGCTGTTGAGGCCTGCCAGTGTTGTGTCGTCCACAAGCTTGATAATATGATTAGAGTCATATTTGTGGAGCATTTCTTGGTCATTAGTGTGAACAGCAGCAGGCTGAGCGCACAACCATGCGCGTGGTGGCTGGAGGTGATGTTCCCCATGCACACTGATCCAGTTACAAAGGGAGGTGTTCAGGCCCAGGGGATCCAGCTATCATACAAGCTTCTAGGGGATGATTGTGTTGAATGCTGAACTGAGATCAATGAACAGCATCCTCACGTGAGTGTTCTTGTTACCAGTGGTGGCTGGTGGAATTTATTTCAGGGGAGGGCTTTGTCAAAAATAAAGCAGACAGAAAAATATAACCTGTTCTAGCAAGAAACAGTGAGATTGCAAGTTAATATAATGTACACAGACACAGTTCATATCGTCCCTACTTGGTTCCTATCATTAACCTCAAAAATATAGTTTTAAGATAATGTTTGTCTCTGTTTTGTTAGTGAACAGAACATAACTAAACATACGTTGTTTTCTTTAAGATGTCTTCATATTTTATTTTGCAAAGAATTGTATTGTATTTTCAATAAGGAATCTTCAGGCTTGATCTGAAAGAGCAAAGGAAAGCAGCATTGTTCCTGAGCATCATAACAGGCAGTTAGCTGTGACGTTTTTACAAACCTTTTGTTCAACGATCAATCATATTTTTTTCCTCTCTAACCGGTTGCCTGGTCAACTGTAACATCGCTAATGGGCTCCAAGTTGTTTGACAACAAGTTTATCTGATATATTATCTGATCTGACAGTCATCAACACCAGTCGGCTCCATATTGTGGTTGCCTCCCTCATTTTCCTGTCACGCGTAGGCTGTCAGTCATCCATCAAAGATAAAGATATCGCCCCAAGGTCCCATGTGTTCGTCCCATAGACTGAGTAAGCTGCATGCACAACCTATTAATGAGTGTGTATATGGAAGTGATGGGCGCTCCACATATCACTGTAAATCTCGCCCGAGCCCTGTAAGTGCGCAACATTTCCTCACCTCTGAAGCGGCAGGATCTGCAGAGATAGAGATGAGAGATAAGATAAATATTTCAATCCAGCCGAAAATGCGTTACAAGCTACTCATTGACAGCACAGCTGTAATCATAGGATGGAAATAATAAATAAATCAATTTAAATGAATATTTATTAATTTCGATGTAGAGCAGGAATTGCATTACCCACTATTTATTATACAGGTAAGACAGGGCTTGGTTGAGGGTAGATGAAATGGATTTGCCTGTGGATCTGCTGGGGTGGTATGCCAACTGGAGGGGGTAAAGTGAGGTGGGGAGACAGATTTTGATGTGGTCCATAGCTTTTCGAAGCACTTCTTTGTAATTGGTTTGAGTGCTACTGTACAGGGCAGTTGACATTTAGGCACTCTTAACTTTTTGGGCATTAGGATAATGGTGGTCTTAAAGCATGAAGGTTCAACTGCCTGACTCATGGAGATGTTGAAGATTTCAGTGAACACATTTGACAGCTGGTCTGCACACTCCCTTAGCATCCTGGCAAGCGTTCGCCTGATGTCAGGTGTGGACAGAGCACCTGGTGAGGGGGGACCTGTAGTTCATGTCTTTGAACTGAGCATAAAAGTCATTCAGTGCCTCTGGAAGGAATGTATTGCCGTCACAGTTGCTTGGTATGGACTTGTAGTCAGTGATAGCATGCAAGCCCGACCATATACGTCATTTCTCCTGAAAAGCTTTTCAACCAGTTTCACAATCAGTCTGTAAATAGGAACACCATCACAGAGATGAAGTCTCAGTAGCCAGAGTCTTTGATGTTTGTGTAGAGCAGGTCCAGAGTGTTTGTCCCTCCTGTTCAAAAGTTTACACGTTGAAAAAATCCGGCCACAATGAGGATATTGTCGGGATGTGTCATTTGGAGATCACTGATGACCTTGTATACTGTAGAACAAATAGTGCCTCTGTGTTTGTGCTGGGAGGGATCTACCAATATGATACCCTCCATAGATACATTCATATACTCCACCAACAGCGAACAGTGGCCGTAGACCGCAGTAGCATTTGTTTTAGTAATGTATATACTTTTTTTTTTTAACCAAGATTGAGATGAATTGCAGCTCAGTAGTTATCACTAGGCTACATAAATTTCTTTTCTAACTAATTAATTACTTTCTAACCGTTACATTGAAAAGATCAGGGCACCTGTTTTTGGAGAGACTTCTGTCCCAGCTATATTTATTCTATATGGTATATGATTTTTATCTTTCTAAGAAATGGTTGAAACCACAGAAGATGTTAAAGCCAACTAACCGTATGATCTTAAATGTGTTAACATCAGAGAACAAAATCATTACACACTATGATGTTGATTGTAACAATGATTAATAGTGCTGGTACATGAAAAAGAAATGCAAATAATACAAGATGGAAAAATGGTAAAATAATGTACACTAATCCTTTGCTTTACAATAGAAAATATGACCTGTTTGCAGAGGGATAATCAAGCTGATTTATCTGCTGCTCTTTCTTCGGAGCATATCCATGTCTAATTATCAAACCTAGAGTCATCCCAGACATCATCCAACAACCAAAAGATCATAGGTTTGATTCCAGCACCAACTAATTTGCATCCATCTGTCGTGTTCTGTCAAAATGCTGACTGCCTGCTCCCTAACTAGGTGAAATGTAAAAACCCACATCTCATGAAAGCAAATGTTTGGCACCCAAAACTGCTTTGTTGTGGGCAAAAGCAACTGACACCATGCTATAGTGTGACACTATATATTATGTAATTGTATGTGTTGGGATGCATTGGGGGGAATTGGTTTTTACTACTGTAAGGGTAGAAACCTTTACACATTCACCATTTAAATCCTTTCAGAGACAATTAGCACCTTGTTACAAACCATAGATCCATCTGTAAAATGAATAATAATTAAAAAAAAATGTTATCCATAATCTTCTAGAGAGGAGGAATAATGGGAATGTGTCTTTTTGTGTTCTTTTCAGAATTAATTTTTTTTCTTTAAATGAAGGTCCCCCATCCCTAAATTATATGAATTAGGGCTTCTCCCGCCATTGTGAAATATAGCTGATCAAATGTATTCATTTTGCACCATATTCTTTCCAGCTGATGGGAAATAATATATGCTACAATATCTGACTCTAAGAATTGGTTCCCCATGTTTTCCTTTTATGACTACCTAACCGAAGAGGATAGAGGGAATTGTGTATTTATGCATTTAAGTGGTTAGCGTTAGTGACAATATATGTATGCATTCACATAATTCATATTTTATGACTAGAGCTGTGCTTGCCTGTAGGAAAAGGGCTACTTGAGCCTTACTGAGTAAGAATCTTATTTAAATCTCTGCAGTTACTTCAATGTCTGTTTAATACACTGACATTCATCATTTTCGCCTACCAAATGTATTGTTGCAGTTATAGGACAGATTATACTAGGCATACATTAAATTGTTGTGGCAATCTTAGGTACTTCATTTAATCACATGTAGAGTGTAACATTACTGTCACTAGGACAAATATTAGACTATCTTAGTATCTTAAAGGGCACATAGTTTCAGATTCATACTTGTAATTTGAGTTGCTACTAGAACGAATGTTAATAAATGCTTTTATGTTAAAAAAAAAAAGCATTTTGATACTTACTCAGACCTTTTTCAAAATGTAAATGTCTCATCGGAAGACAATTACTGAATGTACCTGAG
The DNA here is from genome assembly GCF_963691815.1 of Echiichthys vipera. Classification (NCBI taxonomy): domain Eukaryota; kingdom Metazoa; phylum Chordata; class Actinopteri; order Perciformes; family Trachinidae; genus Echiichthys; species Echiichthys vipera. The sequence goes on from NC_139826.1 coordinate 12,845,785, forward strand.
TTTCATCAAACACTTAGATATACTATCCTCCCTGTCCATTGGTTCAGGAGTGTAAAGTGTATATGCATTTTCAGTTCAAAATCAGCCTGGAACCTTTGCTGCATCCCTTCCATCCCTCCTGACTGATTATCACTGAGTCGATAAAGCAGAAATATCAGAAAAATAATCTTTTAAACTTTATTTCCCCTCAAATTCTCAGGTGGTCCTGGGTCATGAAGCTATCCTGGGGGGAGAATCTTTCAAATCTTTTTTTTAAACCATCCATTTTTGTGTGTCGTATAGCCTCTAGTAAACATTACTTTCAAGGGAGACAGATGTTTTGCACTTGCATTTCTTACAGATTCACAGTGGTCTACAAAAACATGTAAAAGATACAATGCAACATGTAACTGAACCACTTTGAAAGCTAGAACTGCAGCAAAAACAGTTTTCATTTCTACTTTCAAAATGTTTGATGGAACAATAATTACACTCACACACTTACTATATTTTGTTTATGTTGTACAGGTTGAATAAGAAAATAACTTTTTTAAGTTTTTTTAATGATGTTATGAGAGGTATGATAACATCTTTCACCCATGCTCAATCATGAGCAATACAAACTGCATAAGAGGAAGGAAGGCATCAGTTCCAGGTCTGGGTAGCCTATGTAAAGTTGTAATAGTGATAATGAAATGCTACCTTGGTATTTCTGTCTGAAAAGACTATCGAGGAAGAAATGGGCAGGGCGAAAATGTGCAAAATTTATAGTTTTAATTTGAAATAAGCATTAGCACAATAAGCATTGTAAAGAAACTCCTTACTTAAGAGAAACTGCCCCCAAAAGAGGTTAAAAAAATACATCGTAAATTCATATATATCAATTTGCATTATACTGATTATTCTTGGTCTCAGCTTTAAAGATCAAATAAATGCATGGACATTTAACCAGTAGGGACTGACAGACAGTTTTCATCAGATTATTTTAAAGAAAAGGTATATTAAAACATCAGGATCATTTTCAGGTTTTTGTATGAGAGTAGGGCCGGCGCGGTAGGGTGGTGATCACTGTCACCTCACAAGAGGGTTTCTGGTTCGAATCCCAGATGGGGCCCTTCTGTGTGGAGTTTGCATGTTCTTCCCATGTCTGTATGGGTTTTCATGAAAGTGATGGATGTGGCAGCATACTTTAATCTCGTCACTTGTATAAGGCGCTCACACCTAGAGAATGACTGTGAAACTTCAGGAGAAAAACAAAAGTAGCCTGCAACCTGGAAAATATAATAATAATAAAAATATATCTCAGTATGCAGGATTAAATCAATGATGACTTTAAATTCAATTACTTGAAATTATCCCACCATTAAAGAAAGAATTAACAATAATTAGATTGTTGTTTTAAAGCAAATGTAGATGTTGTTTGTTAGAGGTGTATCACTTCTGTGACGTGTCCTACCAGCTGTGCTAATACGAATCAATGCTGTGCCTCCCCCCTCCATACTGTCTGAGCAAATGTGAAGAAAGGTCACCTTTTGTTTATTCATACCTAATGTTAGAAGCTGCATGTATAGATATAGGATGACATTCCAGTGTTTATGTATTGTACAGCTACAACATGACAGCTCCTGCACCTTCTCGGTATGTGTTCATGTTGCTGTAGTTGCTGACAAGTCTTAGAAACAATGGCATAGAGACTGAATGATTCCTTTTTCTGCATCAGGACAAATGCATTTTAAGGTTTTTTGTGAAGGGATGAACATCATTTGTAAATGTTCATATCTGAAAAAATGGAAAATCCAAGAACTGTAACTGGTAATCTAACCCCTTCTCATCCCAGCTCATCACATACTGTCATTTTGTCAGGAACTTCAGGCGTCACTTGTCAATGCACTGTGGATCACTGCCCATCAAATAAGTGATGCTTCACTACAGTCACTGTTTTAAACATGAGGAACACATTGTTAACATTGTGAATTTATACAAAACTATGTGGTTAGGTTTAGGAAAGAAAAGGTTAGGGTTAGGAAACGATTGTGTGTGGAGTTAAAATATGTGCATTTGTAACAAAACAAAAGTGATGCATGGGACGGACGTGACATGTGTGGCCTCCTGGGTCTGATGTTTGTTTGATCCATCCACCACCCCAATCTGTGTCCTTGTGCAGAATTTGGCGCTCTTAACACTGATGCACTTGTGTGAAGCCTCTAATATCAACGTGGACAGGTTTTCAGTTGAAAGCTGAGGGTCGTGACAGAATGGCGGTATTTAATGCCCTTGGAATGAGAACATGCTGGGTATTCTACTTTGTGAAGGGCTCATTGCATGGATGGAATATGGTCTCAAAATATCTAAAATGCAAATCACCTTCAAAAAAACCCAAGGAGCACTTTAGGTTTTCTGAAAAATTATTTTACATGAAAATGTTTATTTAAAATGACCAACGTGTTGTGACCCACATGAGCTTCATCAGGGTCATTGTCAGCAGTCACTTGCACACTTACGTTTTGTTGCACTAAAGAGTGGGGTGGTCACTTTAAATACATATTGCCATGTAAAAATGTTTTTAATTTTGCACAAACCCTTAGGAGACTTGCAGTCATGGTAGGGTCGCTTCCTGCCTGCCTATTGGCTTGGGAGACACACTAATAAAGCCAATCCACAAGCTGTTTCCTAGACAGGGCTTTGTCAGCCACAACAAACCCGAAACACACAAACAACTGTTCAGTATGTCTGATGGGGGCTGTGCATTCAACATAACAAGTCCAACGTATGAACTTGGCAAAGCAGATGCAATTTCACCTATCTCTCACATGGAGAGGACAAAAGGCATCTAGCTGTATATTCCTAAATCTAAAAGAACTTCCAAAAGTTCTTTGAACAAAAAAAGGGTTTTGGCCTGAGAGTAGCCCCACTACGGCCACCACGAAGCAGCAAGTAACTGGGATGCACAACAGGGCAGTTAGTGCACAGACTCTCTTAGCTAAGGACAGTGCAGAGAGGAGTGCTCCAGAGGCTTAAAGGGATCCTCCACCAAGGCCTTGAGCACCAACAGTAGTTCCCATTGAGGGTTCCAGGCACGCATCAACGGTGTTGCCTCCTGACCCCTTGCAGAAACCAAAGGGTGGCCAAAGACTGGTCTGTTACCAAAACCCCTGTGGTAGAAAGACGTGGCTGCTGCTTACGCCTTAATAGTGGCATGAGACAACCCTTTATTTATCAAACATTGCAAAAAGGAAAGAATAGAACCAACCACAGGGGATTAGGCCACTTTGCCTTGTTACAGGTTGTGATGGATCCTGCTCTTGCTGCCTGGATGGTCTGCACAACCTGTACGGAGCGGCCAGCCCCCCTCAGCCTGTCCGTCTCGGGTGCTAGGCATGGAGAGGTTGTCCCAGAGTGGGCAAAGCCCCCAGTTCTGAGACAGAGTTCATCAGAACTCAGGGATGGTCCAGGGCTCGGCTGCCACCATTTAGGTCATTTCTGCATATCACCTCACATGGCAACCCGAGGCTACCAGAACAACTTGTTCCAATCTCACGCTCTGCAAAAGAGGAGGGATTAGACAAAGTGGTAGAAAGGTTGTGAAATATTATAGACCTATCAGTGATGTGAGTCTGTCAGTCTGTGAACGCATTTACGCCGGCTTGGCTGCAAAAGATGCAACAGCTAATATTGTGTCATTGTGTTAAATCCATCTCGTCTCATGTATGGAGACACAACCACGCCCTCAACCCAAACTCTCATCTGCAGCAGTGGGCAAATATATGTTCGCTGAGGAGAAAAAGGATAGCAGTAGTGTGCACTGCCTTACTGATCAACACATATTCAGGTAAGCCTGTCCTGGTTGACCCCATACGCTTATGATAATGTTAGTGGGTGATTGCATGCTGTTATTGGAGGAGGGTATTATAGAGTCTAGTAGAGTGTAGAGCCTGTGAGAGGTAGAACATGTTACGTGGTTTTCATATACAACCACTGTACAGGTACTACAGATCAATATCCATAGTTGGTGAAAGCCCCTCTACACTGCTGCTGAATCCTTAAAGACAGAAACTCACCTTTTCCTCTTCACTCATGCAACTTTTATAACAAAGTTCAAGCACCATATAGGTATTTTAGCATGCTTTATCCCATTCGGCTGAAAAGGTGTGCTGTGGGCTGTCCTGTGAGTTGTTGTAATGTGCTGTGGGAACCTAGAATCGCAATATTTGTTGTTCTTTTCTCTCTTCTGTCCCTGTAACAGTGGTGTTATGTAACTTATCTGTTACCATTAGACACAAAATTAACCACCTCACATGCCTGACTCTTATTTATTCTTACCATAGTTAGTTTCACAACCATTTGCAAATATATATTATAAAAGAAAAATCTTAAAAAGACTGGTTGTTTATAAATTCATGAGCAGAGAGCAATGTTTTCTCTTCACAAGTACTTTTTTTTTTTTTAAGAAATGCTCTGTCTGTTAAAATAATACAGTGATTGACATTATGGAAAAAACATGCAAGGTTAGTAGTCACTGGCCTCATGAATTATTGGTGGGAGGAATTTAAAAACCACTCTTAATGCACCTTTAAACCAGTCAACCCACAGGGGACCTTATTGTTCCTGTCTGTCTCCATAATGATTATTGACTTCAGCTAAACCTCACATGCCCTGCACAGAACCCTTTGCAAGTTGTGTAGTGGATATTCCACTGTGTTCAATTTTATCGTGATCTATTGGAGCTGCCAACTCTGATCACCGCAAAGGTGCTTGTGAAAACGTGTGTTCCTGCACATTACAGTGATTTCACAGGGGGAGGAGACACAATATTTCCAACATTGTTTGTAACAGATCTATGGATTTTCATATCTTTTACTTTTTTTCCGTGAGGCTTGCCTTCATGAGTGTTCCAAACTCTGCTAACTGCACATCCACCAATCCATCCATCTTCAACCGCTTGTGCCTATCGGGGTCACAGGGAGGCTGGAGCCGATCCCAAACAAAAACAGACAATCATTCACACCTATGGGCAAATTAGAGCAATTAATTAACCTAACACATGCATCAGACACATGGATTCAAACCACCAACCCTCTTGCTGTGAGGCAACAGTGCTAGAGACCACGCCACAGTGGCACCCCCTAACTGCTTAACTGCCGAGGCTTGCCATAAATCACTTGTTTTAACTTGATACACAAGATCTGTTCATGAGTAGGTTTACAAATTACAGTGACAGGGTGATGTAGGACCCTGACATGACTCGAGTATTCAAAAAAAGCTGTGTGACAAATAAATATTAATAATAAAATGTTTTATTTTTATTTCTTTATATTAGCAAAACTGTATGGAAAGGGTACTCCTGCTTGAATTGGCTTTTAGCTCCATTATTCTGTTGTCGGTGGGGTCGATGGCCAAGGCAACTTGTTTTGTTTCCAGTTAACAACCTCTGCTTCTTCTACCCTGATGACTGGTGGATTATGGCCATGCATAGTACATAACACCAATTTCTGACCAACTATGCCGTAGCCTAGTTTATTCCCTCCAGCTGATGGAAATGCGTTGATTCAAATTTACTTTCTGCAACATTTCAAAAGTTTGCTTCAAATTTGCTTGACGATTGAATGTAAACATGGTTTATGGCACCCTAAATTTTCACTGCTTTGTTTTAGTGTGCGATTGACCTCTAGTCATGCCTCCTTCATTATCCTTTCATGGTAGGAACATGTATTTTTCTCCTTTTCATGTACTCAAGATATGATGGGACTGTAAATCTCAGACATGAACCAAGTCAAGAATCTGCATCTATTTATTTACTTTTAGATATCCCCAAATGATACACAAACAATTAATCTTACACAACTACTAAAAAGAGTAGATTTGTTTCATCAAACAAAATAAAAACAATCAAAAAAAAATATCTCAAAGGACTGTGGTTTTGACCTTGCTCATTAATTAAATGTGTATCCCCCCCCCCCCCCCCCCCCCTTCATTTTCTGATGAAGGATACAAACTGCATGTATTTCATGTAATGTTCCAACTCCCAAGGACCCATTGTTCCATTGGGACAGTGATTAGACAGGAACATGAAAGAAATTCAAAAGGGGAAATGCATTTAAGTTCAGTGATCTGCCTCGGTATTCAGGTTGTTCTTTAACACTACCAATGGTGGCTTTTGCTCGTTTCACACCAAACAAGATGTTGGCACTTTGCTTGCCTTTCTTTCCTACTAGACATTTGCATGGAATTAATGAGTACGTTTTAAAGTAAATGTGGCAGGCTGTTTCAATGGTTTTGTTTTTTCAAATTGAAGACTGACTATGCTTGCTTTCCTCTCATCAGTGGACTAGAATCCCAAGGGAGTAAAGAACCCAGTGCTTTTACCATCAAGCTTTGCTTTGTAATGAACTGAAATCAAAGAATAAGAAAATCAGGAAAGAAAGACCAGTAAGCTCCCACAGAAGCATCTAGCAGATGACCAAGCCACTGAGTATGTGCACTTTGCTCTGGGGAAACTAGGATTTAAAGACCTTAAAGGTATGTTAGATCATGGTAAGGGAATGGTGTTACCTGTCATGGGCCCCATGAGGCCCTCACTGCAGGATGCAGTGATAGGTCAAACCATCATTTCACATGAAAACTGGGATTTAATAGGAATGCTCAACAAACTTTTGACACATTTCGCTGTATAATGATAACTGTAACTGTTGTATGCTGCCACTTTTATTTTTATTTTATTGCTGTGTTACCACCACAAATGTTAATGAAACACACACACACCAACCTCAGGTGCAGATTGAGAATCTCTTTCATTAACCAGTGTGTGCTACTGTGACCATGTCTGACATCGGTTATTGGGAGGGATAGTGGGATTTATGTTGGGGGTTTTGTTTCTGTTACTTCACCTTGAGGCTGAAGCACTGATATACTCTGTAACTGCTGTACTCTTTTGCTTTGATCATCCGCAAAATGTAATAAAAAATAAACCAGTGTGTGCTCATATTTACATTTAAGGCATGCAGCTAAGCCAATGTAATTTTCTTAGATAAATTGGTTTGTGGTTGGACCTCTTTGAGACATTGAATCAAGGCCAAACTGTTGTGAAATTTGTCATTTGTCATGTATATGTGTGTTATTGTTTCATGTGTGCTCAGCTTTGCACTAAGACCAGTTTGCAGGTGTCCACATGTCCAGATCCCTGTAATCAATCCACTACTTGCACTCAAGTGCTGAAACAGATCAATGACTACAGTACACTCAAGCTAAGGCTACATCCACACTAATATGTTTTAGTTTTAAAATGATGCCTGGGATCCAAACTACTTCGTGTTCTAAAAACAAATAAAGACTTTTGGAAACACTAGCCCTGCTTTAGTTTAACAACGACATCAGCCTTGACTATACCTGTGGTTGATCCCACATGGATAAGGACTCACAGCTGTTTGTAGCAGCTGTTCTTTTTTTGTGCAGTTTTATGATGCTACTTTTTTATTTTATTTGAGCGAGAGTTACCATGTCCAGCAGTATTATCGTCCTTCCACCTGTTTATGAAGGCATGCACTGCAGTGTACATGAATGGTCTGTAATGTGCGTTTTTAGCTGTGTTACAGGTTTTCTAGATTGCTAAAACATTCTGATCTTGATTGTCTGGGCGGACGGCTGGTTGGCGGTGCTTGGTTTTGGCTGACTTGATCACAAACGTTTTCATTTTACAGCTAAATGGGAACACTGAAATGTTTTTCTGAAAGCATTTTATGCAAGTAATAGGCAATGGAGTAACATAATCATGATTAATATTTGATCAGCGCTGCCTGGTTTCACAGTTTGATCAGAGTTCAGAGATTGACACTGCGTCAGAGACTGCTCAGCTTTTTTCTTCGGGCATGGTAGGAGCTAGCAGAATATGTAGCACAAGCCATTAGGAGCACACAGGGAGAGCTCTGGGAGCAGACAGTAACAGAAGGTGGAGGTAGAGATACATTACTTTTTAACAGAATGTCTGTCTTATGTGCTGTCAGGATATTGTGACAGTTTTATGGAATAAATGTATTTTTCAAAATGTTCAGAATTCAGCGTTAACACGGGTCTCATAAAGACTCAAAACACTATTGGATTAACTGTGATAAACTAAAGGAAAACAACTATTCACAATTACTTACATTATTATGAATCTCTAATTCACCTGTATGTGTGAAAGTCCTTTGCACAATTCTTCAGTCAGCAATCAGTCAAGAGCAAATGAACTAAATGAGAAATTTTGACTCTTTATTTTGTTTTGTAGATATTTCTACACGTTTTTATATATTTCTTTGGTTACCTGTATGTTTACAGTATATGGCTGTTGTGGTCCAGACAAAAAGACTGGCATAAATAATTATATATAGCAACAATTATTTTTGAGTAGCCTTTTTTTAATGTGGGAGACATTCTTTATCGATTCTTTGGTGGACAGTGAATGCGATAGAAAAGCTGTGCCATAATGATAGAATTTGTTCAGTCTAGGTGCTTATGATAGGAATGGAAACAGCAGTCCATGGGCATGTAAAGACTGAAGAATGTAAAGACTAACCTTTTTTGAAAAGTAATAAAGTAGTAAAATCCTCTTGGGAAAAAAAGAATTAAATTCCTTCTTTGATCTGTTTTCTTTCCTATTTTGGCACATACACTATTATAACTTTGTGAACAACAAACTAAGGCTGAACTGATTCATATTTTTAGCAGTATTTTGTATTTTGTTGTCGATTGTAAGGCAAGGAAAGGCAACTTTATTTGTATAGCACCTTTCAACAACAAGGTAATTTAAAGTGATTTACATAAAACAATAAAAGCATTGGAAAGAAACTAATTTAAATAAAAATGAAAGAAAAATGAAAACAAGGAAATTATGCTGCTATAACGATTGACTATAAAGTCAATGCAAATTGAGGCTTCTGAGTTTGGAATCTAGATTGTATAATGAATGATTCAAAGAATATATGCATTGCAAGTTGTTTTGTTTGATGAAATGATTTGCTATTGTTGCCTGTGTGAAATGTTTTGTCAGTATTAGAGCAATTTGCAAATATAATGTGTGTCCAGTGACTTTCAGTTTAGGCCTGTATGTGAACTGTTTTGAAAATGAGAAAAACTGTAGCAAGGATGGATATTTGTTTTGAAGCTGTGCTAAAATACTTCTGAAGACAGAGATTGTTTTCATTTTAAAATAAAAATGAAGAAATATCTTGACTCAAACTCTGCTTTCTCCTTGCGATAATGAATAATCTTTGTACATGTTGACTAACACTAATGTATAGTGTCCAGTATGTCTAGAAAAGAGCCATGGTGGGGCATCTGTTTTGTTGATTTTATTGGAGACATTAATCCGAGATATGGGATGTGATGGTCGTTGTGTGTTTGTTTCATTGAATTTTACGCTCCCAACACTCAGCTCAAACCTTGTCCGTACAGCTGATTCCTTTAATTCCAACGTTCCTCTTGATTACTTGCTCCCCCTTTGACAGGCCCATGAGGCATAACATCAGAAATACCTCAATGCTGAGTTGCACCAACATTGCACCATCTGTTTCTCAGTGTGTCAAAGCCTAAAAGTTCCTCAGCCTGTCTCCTCCCTTCCATCTTCTTCTTCCTTTCATGATTGAGGTGCATCTAATCGTAGATATAAACAGTGCATACTGTAGATTTTGGCTGGGTTCACCCGATTATTCTGTTCATGGGAGAGTAGGCCTTCTGCATGTAGCTTTTAATTAGCTGTGAGTTGTTGGTGAGATTCAGTGCACCATTACTACAGGAGCCCATTGAGGTTTTAATTATATAAGCTTTAAATAGCAATGAAAGCATTATACAATGCAGTCTAAAGGTTGGCCAGATGAGCCATTTGTCCAATATATCAGGGTCAGGTGTGTTGCTGGTAGAGCAAATGGGCTGTAGCTTTGACCCTATGTGTAATGGACAATCCAACTAGAATATTATTATCTAATCTGATAGAAATTTAGAATTGAATTACAGCTGCAAAAAAGCTTTTTGAACAATGCCGAAACCACACACAAAAAAATCCCATGCCATATGAGAGGAGCATTCATTTCCCAACTATGAAAAGAAATGTTAGCAGCGCAATTATAAGAATCCAAATCACAGAATCACATCAAAAACAAGGTATAGATTTTTTCTAACTTGAATTTAAAGCATTATTTAAAAAAAAAAAAAGGAGTTTGGAAGTCCCTTTTGTTCTACCAAATAGGCTTGCATGTCATTTATCTAGTCTACTATGCTGGTCATTGGGCTGCTGCGAGGCCCTTTATAAATAGAAACTAATCTGTAACCTCATCTGAGAGGTGTGTAGCGGAGCACAGCAGTACCCTGTGGCAGGTATTGGGCTGACATGATATGGTGAAGATGTGTTGTATTTGAGCATGTCTGATTGTGCTGGAGCTGTCAGCACCTGCTTTGCCTGAGCTGGTAGCTTTCCTGAGGCCAGTGTGTCAGGTCACCGTCACACAGCTTTCACATTTGTGAGGGAGTTGGGAGATGTTTTTGGCGGGGTAGTACTTTGGGAGTTGTTACAGCACTGTACGTTTTTATACATGTATTTATATATAATATGCATAATTATGCCATTTTATTTGACATTATTTATTCATTTGGCTTTATTCCAAATGGTAGGGTGCTGCTTGGAATGGATCCAATAGCACAGCTATGGTTCAGTATATGTCCCACCTAAAAGTAGAGGGATGCATCACAAGTTATTGTGGTTAACATTGTGATTAGAAACTCAAAACCGGTTGTGCACACTTTCTGATTGTATGTAGGTTTGATCTCACATTTACAGAAACGTAGTGTATTGATTTACTTCATGAAGATATTGGGTAAGTAGGTTTTATTGTCTTATTTCTGTTGCAGCTGATTATTTCCCACAAAAAATTCAAATAAAGCTTGTATAATATGACCATGTTCTTCTTACCTTTTAAGGGACATAATTTGTGCAGAGTGCCCAATTCTTTTGCCAAATTCTCTGCACAAGTTTGTCATGCATTAAAGAATCTGACTCATAAAGAAAGTAATGGTCATTTTTGTTTGGGCATTCCCTTTTTGCTGTAGAATAGGAGAATCATTTTATACATATTTACAGACCTTTTCTATTACTAAGCAGCAGTGTAAGATAGCTAGTAGGGTTGATGGCTGATCTCCTACACTGATAAGGCTCATCACAGTGGTGTGAAGAATGCATTAATTCGTCCTAGAGATCACCGGCTGTCATAAATAAAGACGATTAGCAATGCTTTGAAAATGATCCTATATACCAGCTCCCGTTCTCCCCTCATCAAATTCCCTTGCACATAATCATTAATTTATAAAAGAGGCGTGGCAACAGCTTCCATTTCTTTTTGTTTACTAGCCAACTCTGTGAAACACTGGAGGGACTGGATATGAATGATATTTAAAAAATGATCCAGGATATTTTCTAGGACATCTGATATGCAGTTAGATATTAAAAATTGAATTAGTTAGCTTTTTTTTGTCAATTCATGATGTGAGGAATTCTTCCCATATTTGTTAGTCGATATGCTGCACTGACAGGAGGGTTAAGCCTGTGAATATTCGCATTTGTCCAGGTCATCATTACCCTCAAAGCAATTTAAGTCAAAAGCAACTGGACTTGGTTATTTGTCTAGGAAGACGTTTCACCTCTCATCCAAGAGGCTCCATCAGTTTGTGTACGCATCTGACCAGGCTGGGACTATTCCCTCTAACAAAGGGGGGGGGGGGGGGGGGGGGTCAACACACACACACGCACACACATCTGTCAATCGCACTAACTGTGCTCATGAGAGAGATTAACCACACCAACAGCCAGCCCAGTAACCAATTCCAGCCCCAACACAGTGAGGCTTGAAATGTTTGATTGAATGATTTTATCTAACGATAGAAAAAACACATACAACACTGTACTGCAGTAACCACATATGTTATAAATAGCTGAGGATAAAAACGCAGTTAAGCCTGAAGGTGTATTTCCATTGTGGTCCTCTAGTTGATAAAAGACTTAACACAACACAGGATAAAGCCACACATAAGCAGGACAAGTGCCAACAATACAATCAACATATAAAAAGCAGGCCCACCAGCCATGCCAATGTGCTACTGTCTTTTTTCACACAATTGACACAATTTGTCATCACTATCACCAGTTGAGGGTGGAAAATAAAGCATCAAGCTGTTCTGTCCTGGACCTTAATTAAAGAACTCCGGTGTTCTTAGGTACTTGAAAGTGATGGTTCAGTGAGTGCAGGGTGTTGCAGCAGAACACTTGATGAAGTAAAATTAACATGTAAAAAACCAGAGCTTCAGAATCTAAATAATGCGCGTGTGGGGATTGAGGAAGTGACGTCAGCCAGACGCGAGACTGGGAGAAAACTACAAAATAATAATAATAATAACGTAACTAAACGAGACGAAAGAACGTTATTTCGTTATTGCATTATATATTTCATCTGAGTCATCGTCACATGCCCAGCATTTTCGTTTCGTTTCGTCTCGTCTCGTCTAGTTTTCGTCACGTTATAAAGGTTCGTTGACGGCAATATTTCGTCATCATTTTCGTTGACGAAAGCAACACTAGTGCAGACTGAAGCGTGTCTCCGGTCTGATCTACCAGGGACCGGGCAGCACCCTGTACAGCTTCAGAGGTTAAATCTCTGACGGCCAGACCCCTGGTTAGCACTAGCATCACTTTCCTTTCAGCACAACAGCAGAGTAGGCTGAGCCGGTGGTTAGCTTCAGTTCCTTAGCCGCCTTGGCTGAAGCGGATTGAAGCGATGATCAAAAATGTGACAAATGTGAGCAAGTGACACGAAACTCACGTGCTGGGCAATTTAATTGCTTGCATTGCTTTTGGTGTGAATGCACAGTTAATGTTAGACAAAGAATATGATCAGTGTTTAATTCAGGAAAAAGTATTGTATACTAGTATGTCATTGTGTCTAAGTAATAAATCATTAATTCACTGTTTAACCAAGATTTAACCTTATTGGGCAACAAACTTTGACCCACCCTCACCCATGTGATGTATCCCCCTTCATACCATCTTTTGTAAAAGAATGTCCCCTCTGGGATGAATAAAGTACAATTGATTGATTGATAGGTTGATTAATATTAATATTGTATTTAAACAGTAGATCCGTTTGACTGGCATCATTTTCATTTGAAACTAAAAAGCACAATTCTTTGATGTGTATGATACATGCACATCAAACACAGAATCATCCCCATTACCACTATGACACAGAAAGTATCTTTTCCTGCATAAAATGGGACGAGTTATGTAACTCCTTGGCATATACATCTGTTTGGAAGTAAAGTACAAAGGCAGTGTCTTTAAAATGAAATGTTGTTTGATCATAATGAGATGTTTGTGTCAAGTTGTGACAGCTGCAGCAGTTTTTTGTTTTTTTTATCTTTTGTTTTAGTAATTCAGAGTAAAGTTGACTGATAATGCGGCTTTTATTTCAGCTTTGCTCGGTTTCATACTTTGGTTACACACACGAACACACACACATGCACGCACACAAACACACACACACAGACAGGAGAGGTGAGAGAGAGAGAGAGACATCTTTCAAGAACTGCCGCACACTTTAGGCTGTTCTTATTCAAGGTTCATATAATATCATAAAAAAAATCACAAAAAATGCGTGCATTTCATATATTTTTAACTCGAAATGAGTACATTCAATTCATGTCCAAATAATAAAATGAGCTATAAGACTGCTGATCTCCGCACCAGGAGTAATATAGCCGTTTCCAGCATGTTAATTTAACAGCATAAGAACATAAGATATTATTCGTATTTTTGTGCATTACTTTTCGTATGATATCCTACGAACCCGTTGATGAGAATACGTTGTAACCTACACTTCACTCTAGCTGTTCTATTTAACAGAAATTTATGATAAAGTTAATCACAGCATTCTCATGAATGGCTGAAACATATTTTGGAGTATTTTGACCTTCTATTCTGATGGTGGTCATCTTTCCCCCTAAAGTATCGAGCGCCCCAGGGGTATATACTAGGACCTGTTTTCTTCTTGCTGTACTTATTTTTCTAAACTTTCATTTTGAGAATCACAGTAGCAAGATTATCCAATCAAGACAAAAACTGATACAATAAACAGATCTTAAACTCCATTTTTGTGTGTTTTTGCTGTTTCCAATCTTACTGTTTTTTTTACCCCACTTTGTAACCCATGTTTTGGAAATAGGTAAGATAGGAAAAGTGCTTAAATTGCAGTAAAGTGCAAGTAGACATAAGTAAAATGTCAACAGCAGTAACCCTAACTCTCACAGTAAGGAGGGTTGTGTGACACAGTCTTAGTTTAACAACATATCCGGAGCCGCTGAAACCAAACACTTGCTCGAGGCCAACAAAACAAGGACACTCTTATGAAAAGACTAAAAACCACACTGACATAAATGCATGCTTTTCTTTTGATGAATCTGTGCTCCATTGCCATTGCTTGCACTGAATTTAAAGGAGTATAAATCTGAATGATAGTTTGTGCTTTCAAAAACATTTCCAATAGTCATAAACAACAGATGGATGTTTACCTGACCCCAATAGCTTGTACAAAACGGAGGTGATGAAACTGTGGGGTGAGACCTGAAATAAACAATATGGAAATGGAAGTGAAAACGTGGAATGATTTCCTGTGATAAGGTTACATTTGGTGGTTTTGTACTGTCAGTATGAATGACGCTGGGAAGCAAAAGGTCAAACTGTTTAGAAAACAGAATGAAAGGATAGAATAGTTTATAAGTCTCAGCTTCCCATCATGCATTGAATGTTTTCATGACTCTGAACGTGTCAGAGTGATTACATTTCAGGAAATATGCGAACAAAGATAGTCTCTAACCATCAATGCAGTTAAAATATGATATTTTTAGAATATGCCTAATATTTAGCTCCCATAAAAGCTGGAATTGTTTGTGTCCAAACCCATATAGTATGATACTAGTAGTAGCACTAGTAATGTCTTAGTTTTTCAGGGATTCACATGGTCATGTATGGTTATGTAACTTATGTGCTACCTATGGGGACTTTGACACTCTTTCAGCTCAATGAGCTGATGACTCAGCTCATCAGCTCAATGACCAAAGTGTCTATAATCCCAGGAAAGAACGCACTCATGATTATTATGGCTTTAATAGAATGAATCAAAGTGCATGTCTACTAATTAAAAAGTTCTCTTCAAAGAACAGCAATATAAATTAATATAGTTGTAATGTATGCATTTATTCCCATTGAGCAGTTCTTCATAAAAGAAACACAACATATTTTGCATAATAATATATAGGGATTGTTATTTCCTTCTCTTTATATGAGTTTCCCTCCATTAACTTTTTCCCCTCTGTTGCTTAGGAAGTGAAGATCAGAGAAAAAGCAGAAAATGTGAAATAGCTTCTCAGCTGGTTTAAAACTCAACACTTGTTAACTCAACCAGGCAGAGGGTACAATATTCTCATTATGCGTCAACAATGAAATGAACCTGACTGTGTTTACCGAGCTTGCTTCCACCATCACATAGAAAACTTGCATCTACAACATGTACAATAGGATATTGTAGAATAATATATGTATTCTTCTTTGTTCTAGCTACTTTCATTCTGCAGGGCTTGTAATGACTATTGCACTGCACTGAAATGTTAAAAACACACCTTTTGAGTACTGTAATCACAGTATGAAGAGAGACAGAAATATAAAAAAAGTATATCTATCCTTTATATCATATATATAGTTGCCTGTTTATAATGACTGAGAAATCCTTTTTGTGGCCTATGGTGTGACAACTCCATGACTAGTTTAATCACCGCAAAATCGAATGATGTTATGTTGTTCACACTGATATGGTTTCCATTTAGCCTGGCATCACCTTTTATTCCATTTTCGATGTTAAGCGGCTTTATTAACGGTGCAGACTAAAATGCCTCTGTACGCAATAAGATAGACCTACAACCAGACAGAGCAACAAAACAACATAGCATTGAGCAACACCTGCAAGTTGGGGCGTGTTTGATCTGTTTTGAAGCAGGAAAAGGTACAGTCGGGTCACACACATTCTCAAATTCAGTTAAACCGTACACTCAAGTGTGTTTCTGAATACTTTTTAGTGAAAAATAGGTAATAATCTTGTGTATCTAGTATGTGATCAGTACTGCGTTGTTTGACAGTTTGATGTGAGTTTAGGGAGCCTTTTAAGCGGTGCTGGGCGTAGAAGGCCAATTACCTTCAGTAGCTCCATTCCAGCATATGCTCTTCTGTCAGTCACCATCTTAATCCCGCCCTACATGAGATAAACGATTATGATTGGCCTGTCAGATATCAAGTTGCTGGAAATCTGTCTGAATGTGAAGGGGGATGGGCACATCTGCCAGAGCCAATGAAGCATGATCTTGGCAAATCCCAGACTAGGTTCCACTGCTAGAAAACATCAGCCCATAGAAAACATTTCATTGTAGAAATTTCTTCTCTTAATATCCAAAGACAATTCTGAACTTTGTATTGAGTTCATTCAAAAAAGAAGAGGCTCTCTTAACCTGAAGTAACATCTATACCTTCAGTCAGTTTAGGCATGATGACTTGTCTTTCAAAATAAATAGTTGTCCCACCAGCCCTTGTTGACACTATTCGAATAAGCTGAGCCATTCCTCGTCTTAGTGGAACAATGTTGTAGCTGTAATGCATCAGCAAACTGTGCTTCACTCCTGCTACGGCTGCATTTGCACTGATTAAAGCCCAAAAGCAAAGTTTGGGTATGCAACCCACAATGGCTAATTAAAAAAACCCTGGATGCAACACAAACAACATATCCTTCATCATTCTCTCTTTAAACACAAATGCACACACCCATACTCATTTTTTCCATTCTCCTGCATGTTGAGTTGTTAATGTCTTGTGTGTCATTGTTTGTTACTTGATTATATGGTAAGACATTGTAATCAGCCTTTCAGGATTTGTGTTTCACCTGTGTGTTTGTACTTCACCATATATTTCATCGTCTCTGTATTTCATAATCCATATAAACAAGATGACAGTAAAAACTAAAACCCTTGTATATTCAAGCATCACGTCATGAAAAATGTCAGATTATCATTTATAGCTTATTTATAACTTCCGATTTTAGCACGGGGTGCAGCCTGAAAGTCAAGTTCTGGACATCACTAAAACACGATGACAATACATGCTTGACTAGTCACTGAAGCTCATTTGCATATTAATTTGAAGAACTATTCTACATGGCTTATATTCTGTATGAACACAGCCTCGAGTTGGTCTGCGCTTAAGCCAGTTGAACTGGAATTGTGTTTACCAAACTGTATCCTAACAGGAATTAGGTGTCAGCTCATCTTGCTTCTATGTTGATTTTTGAGAAACTTACTTTAAGTAATCAAAATTCAGAGATTTTTGCCTCGTATTAAAATAGACAGAGGTGTTGGGTTCAATAAATAATACACACTACCTTATTTTGTCCTTCTGTCCGTCTATAACCCAAATTGAAGTGCCTGTCATGTGAATGTGCACAGTGAAACAAGTCTTAATGCTGAAGTAAACACTATAATCAAGTTAAAAATGATAGGATTACTTCATATCTCCTCAACACAATATTGGAATATGTATTTTCTTTCAACAAATAAGTAACTTTTTTCTTTAATCTAAGACAGCTGGTTTACACTACAAGTAGACACAGTATCCATCTGAAGAAACCATTCACTTTAGAACAGTTATTTACATACATATACCAGACGTCTAGGCATAATTCAGATCATTTTCCCAAGTAAAAATACTGGAATATCAAAATACTCTATTGCAAGTAAATGGCCTGTATTAAAAATACAAAAAAGTGTGTAAGTAGTATTGGTAAAATGTACTAAAAGTCTCAAAAGTAAAATAACTTATAATTCCCCAAAAATGTGAAAGTTTTACTGTATATAAAATTGGATTGTTATAACTGATGCAGTGTTAGCATTTTACTCTTACACTTGGTTGTAGATCATTTTAACTATAGGCCGCTATTAGGTAATTTAAACTACAACAGTGCATTATATTTGTAAAGTTGATAGTAATTTAAGTTATGAATTAAGTGCAGTGGAGTAAAAAGTACAATATTGACCTTGAGTACAAGTAAAAGTTAACGTAACCTTAGTTAAAGTAACATAAATTGGAGATGCTCATGTAAAAGTGCCTCAGCCCTTTGAGATTTTTGAGGAAAGGTGCACTATAACAAAATGTATTATTTTTATTATCAGGTTTGCAAGCTATTTCAGTGAATGTATTTAGTTACTTTCTACTACTGCCATTTACTATACTGTTTGATTTTTTTTCCCATGTAAGATTGTTGCAGAGAAATGAAAAACACACTCTACCTCTTGTCACAGCCCAGGCTCAGTGGGCTGGACAAAAGGGGAGGCCCAATGGGATTTAAAGTCATTTAAACATTGTTTTTCTTTGAAACTAAGACAAAAACATGATGAATGAACCTGTAGTTTGTAAGTAAGTGGTGTTTGTAATGCTGAATGTATGTGTGGTGTTGTGAAGATGATGATGATAGTGAGAGGGGGCAGTCTAAATTACCTATAGAATCAGGTGCACAACATCATTTTAGATGGATTTTCCCATCTTTAGCTGCAGACAATAAAGTGACATGTGAAGGGACACCACACAAGACAGCAGGACTGGAGAACTGACAGGGTCAGATCCGATCCAATCCTATTATGTCCATGCCTCTCTTTGCCTCCTGATCTTCCTATGTCATCGTTTTATTTGATTTTTTCCAGAACATATTACATTAACGACCCACTGTGTTGCATCATGCTGGGGATGAAGTGGAAGATGGTGGTGGACTCTCTGCGTGGACGGAGAAGGAGGCTGCCCTGGTTCCTTTGGTTTGTCCTGCTGTTTGCTGCTGGAGGTCTGGTTCTCTTCATCCACCAGCGAGATCTGTCGGAGATGGTCCAGCAACAAGGCCCAGGTTAGTCTCTACTTCGCTTTTGAAAGAGGAGCACACACTTGCCTGTATTGAATGCAAAACACGGCCATTACTTTTCATGAGGAGGTGCAAGAGTGCCATATCCATGCCAAAACAAAGAGCTGTCCAATCACAGTAAGGTTGATGAGGAATATATAAATAGTGATCGATTATATCATTAAACTTATTTGTAACTTTTTTTGTCCATGGTCATCAGTATTTTGACCTCTTAACTATACAAATGACCTCAAAAGTTTGAAAAACTTTCCTTGTTATACATTTTACATTACCTCTGATCAAATGAGGAAGGTTGAGCTTTATGGTGATATAGTGTTAATGTATTCTATAACAGACCAACGCTGGTTTTGCCCACAGTGTGATTGGGCAGACCTTCAGCTGTGGTCTGCCGATAACTAATGGAGTTAGGTAACAGAGCCAGTTAAACTAGTTTTCTACACTGTGTTGAAACCGGCTGCTGACTTGGCTTATTGAGACAAGCTGTTGCTGTGACCGTAACCATGAGATGACATATCGTTGGCTGTTGCTTCCATCAATTGTGGCTGTAGCAATGGCTGGGCTTTGGTTGTTGCACATTAGTTTAAAGTAGTAACACTGACTATAACTGACTATAGTATGAGTGTGTGTGTGTGTGTGTGTGTGTGTGTGTGTGTGTGTGTGTGTGTGTGTGTGTGTGTGTGTGTGTGTGTGTGTGTGTGCGTGCGTGCGTGCGTGCGTGCGTGCGTGCGTGCGTGTGTGCATGCGTGTGTGAGCTTGTGTGTGTGTGTGTGTGCGTGCAGTAAATTGACATGTTAGTGCTGGTTGAGCATTGTAGTGAAGCTATTCCTGAACTCCTATGTAGATCACTAACATATCTTTCATATCAGATATAATCACTGCAGGTTCAGATCTCATGTGGCATTTGGTGATAAAGTCACAGTACAGTTTCCATAGCCCTTTTCATACAGTAGTACCAGAGATTGTAGATATCGCCTGAGCAATAACCTTATCCTCAGCCACAATTTTAACCATCGCATTAGGGCAGAGTAGCTACAGCTGCGGCTACAGCCAGTGGCCCTCAGATAGAGTTTCCACGGAGATAGAGGGGGGCCCTACTTTCAATTTCCAAATGAGTCAAACCTTTGTCCTCATAAAGGGACCCAATGTGCTTCTGCTTGGCACTCAGCATTAAGGAGATTGGGGTTTAAGCTGCCGTGAGTGTCCTGACCGTGTAAAACAAAGCTGCTTCATGTCTCATGAAACAGGAGATCAGCTGCTTACTTATGTCCCTTTGGCTTGTGCTACACTTTCAACCTAAATGACAGCAGGATTAGTTGTTTTCTGCATGTTCCTGCTGTTTGTGGAACCGCCCCCTGACTTGTCTTGAACTCAGATTTATTTTTATAGACATCAGGGACTCATTGGTGATTTTTCCTCATTTTGCCTTCAGAAACTACATTTTTTGGGGTTATTCTGTGTAGGCATTTTGGATTGAACTCTTTAAGATATGTTTGTGATTTTCAAAGAACATGGAGATAAAGTGGTTTAGCAGGCCCTCTGGGGATAAATCTGTAAACCAAAAAAAATCCACTTTTTTCACCAGTTGAGAAACTAAATCACATGTTACAGTACGAGCCACTTAGCCAAAGGGGACTTTCACCAACCCTCTAATTTCCCCCTGATTGTCAGATGCTTTCAGCATGCGTTCAATGACACAAACAGCAGACCATACACAAGCACATATGCAACGCTGACACACACATCAAATAAAATACAAACCATGACAACCAGTATTATTTGGTATTTATGAGAAATATCAGACCAAGACCCAGGTAGTCAGAAGTTGGTTCATGCATTTTTGGATTACTCCAATTTGTTAGTCTTACATATTGTGAATGTTCACTTTTATTCACGATTCAATGACTTAATTAATTTAGGTTTTTTATTAAAAGGAACAAACACAGTTTAAACAGTAGTGAAAAGTGTTTGTAACGTATACATGCTGAAAATGAAGTGTGGCTTTTCAATGTCTCTCTCTCTTGTGACTTTCTCACCATTTTTTGAGCATGTAGCATATGTCTTAAGATAAGGTTTGCAGCCTAAGCACATCCTTTTATCTCTTCTGCTGTATCGCGCTTGAATATTGAAGTAAGAATTCTGGTTTACTAAATCATGCATGAGACTGTGTGCTGTATACTGAACACAGCGGCTGCACAGTCTTCACAGCCCCCTTGCTAAAGCACAATGAGCAAGCAGTATCTTTGCCTTAAGCTATGGTGCTTCACCCAAGCAGAAGCTCATATCTAATAGAGCTGAGTTATAATACATTGGGTGTCAGCTTTTATCTGCCTCCCCCTCCCTCTCCACCTCTTTATTTGGCTTGAAGTGTGCTTGAGACTGTTGTATCCTATGGTTTAGATGGCCTGCACAATGGTTGCTGAGAAAACTGCAGTTTAACTGGCAGCAGTCTCCCCCTGATCTCTTCCACATAATTGGTTAAGGACAATTGGAGAAACAGCAGCCGGCCTCCCAGAGAGACGAAACACCTTAAAAGCCAGCAGTTCAGATAAATTGTCTGCACAAATTTACACCTCTAGGCATTTTTCAGATGAGTGTGGCAGTAAGGATCAACTGCTCTGGTGAGTAGAAGGTCAGCCTGTGTATCGCATCACAAATCTTAAAGGGAAGCACAAATTAAAATGTCCAATATGTTATTTGTTGAAAGTTCAATCAATATATGTGAACATGAGCTACTCTCTCTCAAAGCGAGAAAATAAGTCTCAAACTTCTTTCCTAATTTATTGTTTATGCAGCAGTTCCACATCTACATACGTGATGGCATCACACAATTGAGTTTTAGCACTCACAATTTTGGATTTGGGAGAGAGTTGTTCATGTTTACTAACACTATTTACTATACTTTCTAAGACCTTGGGTATAACATGTATGAATTGGGCGTAGTTCACCTTTAATGCAGAGAAATCGATAAATGGAGCAGAAGAGGCAAAATTGCTGTTTCATTGCATGTGTGTTGGGAAGAATGTAGAGCCTTGAATTCAGTATAACTGATTATAACAGGCCATTTGTTAAGTGCCTTTAATGAAAGTTGTCTGCATGAACCTGAGTGCATACAGTTTAGCATTGCTGACCTTGGCTGGCTCTCACTTTTCAGAGAGGTCTTGCACAAACCCTGAGCTATGTTAAAGTCCCAGTCGGCAACATTTGTTTGATCATATTCACTGAAGCCAACACTATGCTCCGATAGAACAACATAAATCATCCGGTCTTAGGAAAAAAAAAAAACACACGCCTCTACAGGCACATAGAGCTTGTTGATTGTTTTGTAACAATTGACAGCACCCCTGTCATCCTGTCCAACTTTAACACAAGTGGCCTGTTGAAACATGTTTATCTGATGGTTCTCAGTTGAGATTTTCCTTTTTCAAATAAATAGTCCAGATTAAATGAATTCATTTTGCATCTTTTTTCACTCAGCCCACCATGTTGCTCGACCCATCAGCTTCAGCTGCAGCATGCAGGTGTCAACAGTGTAGAGCACTGAAAATCAGATGTAAATGACACTGGCAAAGCCCTGTTCAGTATGAATGTGCCATAACACCTACTTAAATAAAAATCAAGGGTGTGAAAACAGAATTAAATTCAGTTGTTGATAGTGGTGGAAGATTCCGGACAGGTGTGATTGGAAAAAAACTGATATTTAAAAGATTTTCCTTAGCATGACAAATTGTTGTACGTATCTTGGTTTGCTTTTGTAACCATTATACAACAACAACAACTACAACAAATTATTATTTTTCTAAAAACCAGGAGAAGTACAATAACAGCTCAAATTACTATGTGTAATGTGAAAGAGGTCGGTAGTGATTAACCCACAGATACTTATCACCAGATTCTGTAGTTCCCCTCAGGTGTTTATGCTTTTCACTTGCCTTTTACCTTATTTTCTCACTCTCATTGGCCCATAGTGTTGGGTGTTTTTTTGTCCACATCAGGCAGGTTCTTTCACTGAAAAAAGCTATAAAAGAAAAAACCCACTGTACTGTACCTGCCAGCAGATAGATACTCGCGTTAGCTGGAGAACATACAGTAGTGGATCATTTATCAGCTAAAGAGCCATACACATACATTCAACAGGTGGCCATGAAACTCAACTACAAATTATTGATAATGTGACGCTGTATCTGCTCAGTGAGCAATTGTTTGTTAAGGAAGTTGTCATTTCAATTTAAGACACAATTCAATGTCAATGTTGAGTTTCTTCACTTTCTGTGTTTTTACTATAAACTAAAAAGCTGAATGTAAAAAGAAATAAGAAACATCCTCTAGAACAATACAGTACCTTTGATTTTTGTAGGGGGGGGGGGGGGTTCTGAAAATGTCAGACTCCATTGACTGCTTCATGAATGAAACATAAAAGCACATCACTACTTTCCTTCCAATGCCATGTTACATTTAATCTCATGATATTTTCCAGTCAATTCTACCAGTCAATATCTACTTCTGCTACTGCTACTTAGAAGAAGAAGAAGTAAAAGGTCCATATTGATGGATGCAACATTTAGGCAGTATGCCACACAGTAAGCTGGCAGCTTCAGAGGAAGCATAGTGTTCAATAAATCACTGAAGAATAAATCGTATAAGCTGTTGGAGAAACACAGAGAAAGCATTGCACATGCAGGAGAGGTTAGACTATATTATACTCTAGGCAGAGGAGGTAAAGTAATCAAGATAAACAATATCTTTAGATGCTTAGAGGCTTGCTTTTTTTGGCTGTGATCATGCCAAGTTTATCATGAAACACAATGCTTTTCTACATGCAGGCCATATAAAATACAGTAAATACAAATTGAATAAAAATAATCATCTGGCTGTCCACTGTTGGCAGCCCCCTCCAACTCCCCTTCTCTATCTCCGTCCACATGGAGCCTGCCAGCAACCAGGCATATTGTTTCACGCTCTGAGGTAAAATTTGATCTCTCCGTCAGAGGTCCAGTAATCCCTTAAGCCTTGTCTGTTTGCAAAGTCCAATTTAGCTGTCTCTTAATGTAATTAAATTGTGCTGATGACCCTCAGAGCAGTGGAACGGCACTGTATTTGAATGCAAATCCTCCACTGGATGTTTGTGGGGGGAAAAAAACAGGATGTTATTTTACCCTGCTTTTCCATTCTTTCATCTGAGTGGCAAAGCTCCTTTAACAAAGCCTGTTTCTGCTGTGCTGGCACTATTCCACTATTCCTCCCAGAGCCGGAAGATCATTGGAAAGCAATTCTTGGCAAAGCCATCTTTATTACAGTGGGTTTTTTTTAACTAAACTTAAGTACAATTTTCTCCCTGAAAACAAGGGGTATTGTGTCTTTTGAGGATAAATACCAAAACATACCTTGATTGAAATGTTAAATCAGTGCAAGCTGAGCTTTGCCATCATGCTCAGTGTTAGGACAACAGGACATCTGTATCCCAGCAGCAAGTATTATAGCAACCATGGATCCTCATTCAGCTCTGCTTTTCCCTGTTCATCTCACAGAGCAGAGGAAACCTTACTGGGAACCTCTGGGATCCCCTGAACAGAAAAAAAGAAAAACAAACTATTCTCATGCATGGATAGCAGGTACCTGCATCACAGTCTCTCCAGCCTCTTCCAGACTTGGGCCATGTCAATTGGATTTAAAATGGAGCCGCTCAGAGGCAACTGCAAGGTCATGTGGTTTTCCATTAACATTAATGCCCGGGGTTTTGCCACGGGAGCCCTGCAACATAATCTGTTTTTCCTGCCATCTGATCCTGCTCGCCAATGGCTTCTATATGCCAATCTATACAAATAGATTTTATTTTTCACGTTCCTGGTCCAGCAGAGGTCAGTGTAAAAAATACTGTCTAGGGAAAAAATCCAGTTAGACACAATAGCTTAAGAACTAAATGTTGCTTGAAAAAAGTAAGACATGAATGGTTAAATTAAAGTTTAAAAAACAGACAAATAATGGAACTTTGTCAGTATCTTTTTGATATTGTCAGAGACAGGCTTATCCGTGTGGCAGTCCAATGGCAATGGGTGCGCAACCACCAATCACATTACTGCAGAGCTTCCCGATGAAGTGTTCCTCACTCTCTAAAAGTAAAAGACTTCAAAACAGCTGATCTTGTGTTGTCCAGAAAACCATGAAATATGACACGCAGACCCAAAAGCAACCATATGAGAGGAGGAGAGAGAGGACGTTGATTGATCCAAAAGAAAAGAAAAAAAAACATGCTGTGATTTTTCTTTCACACTATCAGAGTTGAAGATGCATATTTGAGCCACTGACAAGCAGGCAGGGTTCAGACCCCCACTGAGCAGCAGAACATGGCTTGGCCGTCCTGCTTGTGGCGGTGGGGCTTTCAGGTTGCCCTTTTCTATAATGACACGCTGGGTAATATTGAAAACTCCAAAGGAAATAAAAACAGAACAGGGATAGAGTACCAGGTGGATCCAACAGTGGGGAGGATTTTTGAAATTGTCTTTGAAGAGTGTAATCGCAGATGCTGCCTCCCAAAGCTGTCGTTCTGTCCCAATCTGTCACTGCATGGCTCAATACACTCTTTGTTGCTGTGTGAACACAAAAAAGGGTTCATCTTTAGGAAGCCAGTTTCAGATAAACATAGACAGTTGGGAAATCATAGACATAACAAAGGCCAAGTTCACAGTGGCATTCATGCTCCAAATTCCAATTTTCTGCCCATATCTGATTGTTTTGGATGACTGACTATATCTATTGTAGGATGGAGAACCATATCCAAAGGCTATACAAACCAATAGAGATTTCGAAAAATGACATCTGTAAAGATGTCACATCTGTTTTTGTGCCTTTCTTGCCTCTCATAGAAAAAGAATACATATTAGTTTAGGGCCGCTTTGAGTTCTGACTGACCACTGAAATGCCAACTGAGACACAACAATGTATGTATTGAAACTGTGTTTCTGTAATTATTACGAACAGGTCAGCACGCAGTCAGCCAGAGACTGATTAAACTCAGGACTTGGCTTCTTATTGCTTTTACATTGTCCTGGCCAGGGCATGAAATTTGCACCCTCCCACACACCAAATGCAGGTAACTTTTGGGATTGGCGGGTGAAACTGTCAATCTACCTGCCACGTTGGCAAACAACACTGAGCACCCTTTTCTTGGACTTTCAAAATAAAAAATGAGAAGAAGAAGAATAAAAAATATAAAAATGTGGCAGCGTATTGCTGGCGTGAAGAGGCCGCTGGCTGCAACAGAACAAAAAGAGGATGAGGAGGACGATTAAAAATGTGTTATATTAAAATATGTTAAATATAATATAAATGTTTGGCAAGTGGAGGAAGCAAAGGGGAGAGTCTGCTGCTCTTCCTCTTTAAGGACTCAGAGCCCTCAGTCTATGGTCTGTGAAAAGGGTTTTTCAATCAGTGTCTGACCTTGACATTACAGTGGAATGTAGTTTGGCTTCTGTTAGTTATTATGATTGTTATTTTTATCATTTATCTGAATGTTATTTAGTCAAAATCGTCAAAATATGTCTTATCTTGAAAAGCAAAATAAACGTAAAAGTCATTTGTTATAAATGTAATGTTTATTGTTGATCTAAAATTTAAAAAAAAATGTTGAACCTGGATATCTAATGACGCTACAGTGACAAAGAAACAGTGACTAATGGATTGCAGTTGGGTGTTAACTAAATAAATATCAGTGACCATCAGTGAGATGATATTTCTGTTATTTTCTATTCTAAATGCCTGCCACACCAGGTGGATACAGTTGTAAGTCATTAATGCAATTTAGTTGGTTAACAATTCAAAAGCACTTTAATGTGTATTCTATACAAGTTCAAGAACCATTCTTATGCATTTTCCGAGTTGTTCACTTTTATTTTAGGGACAAAAAAAATTTGGCTGGTAAAAAACCACTGTGACAGGTGGATTTTTTGTGGCTGGTAGCCAAAAAAGTTAACTTCAGTCCCTGGTTCTGGCTGTCTGGGTCCGGAGTCATTCTGCTATCTTGTTCCCATGGGAGCATCAAATTATCTGGACCGGACTGGTTATCAAAAACTGCTTAATAACAACAATGTGACTGACACATGTGGAGCCAAAACTGACATCTCTGCTCTGTATCCAATAAACTGAGGGAGGGAAATAGATTTTATTTGTTTATGTTTCCTTTTTTGTCATATTAGCCCAAGTCAGTTTCAAAGACAGTAACTGGATTTTTTTTTTTATACCAATTAGTGTTCAGTCGGTTACATTTGCATCATACTGCCAGAATAAATGAGTCAAGAAATGCACAGAGCCTCAGTTATATTGTAACTGCTGCTGAATAAAGTCTACAGTATGTTATACACATTGCATACTATAGTGGTATACTTACTATCAAAATGGTTTTGCTTAATCACCACTTTCAAATATGAACAGTATGTGTTCCATTTTGTTATCTGGATTTTATCGATTCTGCTATTAGGTCCGCCAGCCACTAGTGTCGCCGTAGAGCATTTCTAGCTGTCTTTTGTTTGCTTGCTGGTGCTGCCTCAATCAGTTGGCTAACAACGTTAAACCGGGAGAAGGCAAGTTTACCTTACAGGTTTACTGTTGACCACATAACGTTAATGTTACTACGTTATTAACTTTAACCATTACACTGCATTTGAGAGGCTGGAGGAATTTTGATTTATTTAACAGGAAGAGCTCGCTGACATTAAACATTTCTTCTTTCTGAGTGCCCTGAGAGAGACAGCAGCACGACTAACAACTTTTCTGACAAACATAATGAGCAGCCAATACAAAATACATGACAATAATACAATTAAAATATATAATAAAAACGAGTAAAAGAAGCAGATATACATCAAAATAGAGGATAATCATGAATGTATCATGCAGAATATCTACAGCCAGATGCATCTGCCTCCAAGTTATTATCAAAGGTCTTTAAATCCTCCAATGAGAGCAGGACCTGGAGTTTCAGGTGTAAATAGTTTCAGGAAATGGGAGCGGCAGACTTTCTTTATTTACACTAGATTATAAGATGTCATTAGTTGGGACTTTGTGTAATTATACAATATGGTTGCACTTCAACCCTATTTTATTATTTATTAAAACCATAAAAGACTTGATAAGGACTTGCTGCTTCCCTCAGAGACTTGAGACTTGTGACTTGTTACTGCTGCTGTCCAGTCAGAGCCATATATTGTGTAATTGATTATTTTTTTATTAATTCAATCCCAGTCAACGGAAAACTCACAAGATGTCAAAAAATCACACCTCCCCTTTAAAATTATTCAGTGTGTAGTGTATTGTATAGAATCGTATTGTTGGCTGAATTTTGTGCATCGTATCGTATCGTAAAGTGAATCGCTACAGCCTTATTAGACATGGTATGGCTATTGTTATTTGGACAAATATACTGATCATCACAAATGTTTGGCGAAATACTCGCAAAAGTTCTAATTCAGTGATCCTCAAAAGGAGGGTCAGGGACCCCTTAAGGCTCATTTATGCTCCCATTTCGTACGTAAATAGATAACGTGTGTTATCAACGTTCTAATCGTCACTCCCCTCTTGCTTTCATGCATCCTTTACGTTGGAATGGACGTTGAGCAAAACATCCTCTAGAGGGCGTCGTTCAGATTAAAAAGTTACTCCAATAAAGTTTGAAAAAAATAAATTAAAAACTAAGCTTATTACAAGATATATTGTGTCATACCTCTCCCTCAAAAGAAAGACAAAGAAGTGATTAAGCATATTTGTAATACAGTTTACCTCTCTGTCTTCTATTAATGTTGAGTATTGAACCAAATCAATCATCTCTACAGGCCTAAACGTTAGTAGTCATATTTCCGCTTTCCTTAAGGTTGGTGGAAATATTATCCACTCCTATGCCTGTCTGGAGTCAGAAAGAAACTTTGTCTGTACAATTAATTTCATCAGACAGCTCTGATGTGTTGCGTAAGCTGTATGGTTTTTCTAGAACCACTGCCTCCGTATGGGTCTGTTCATTTCAAACATAATGTTCCTTCAAAAAGCTTGTCTTCACAAAAAAGCTTCATCTTAAGTATTTCCAACCAAAAAAATGTGTGCTTTTGAGCTTTGTAGCTATCTTTCAGTAGGTTTTGAGAGGCATAGACAGGAAGAGACATACAAAGAGAGAGTGGGAGGAGAGAGGGAGGTTATATAACCACCGTTCTCACCAAGGAGACATCTTGTGGTTCAAAAGCAAAGCAGTGATAATAAATGCTAATGTTCAAGGTTGTCATCCGCTCAAGATAGGACGATTATGCAAGATGGGTTGTTGTAAGC
Organism: Echiichthys vipera; assembly: GCF_963691815.1. Lineage (NCBI taxonomy): Eukaryota > Metazoa > Chordata > Actinopteri > Perciformes > Trachinidae > Echiichthys > Echiichthys vipera. Next base: position 12,875,082 of record NC_139826.1, read on the forward strand.
ACAACAGAACTGTACATACATTTTATTTCTCTGTTAAACAGGTCAATTCATATCTGTGAGTATTAAGTGACTCTCTCCCACACATAATGGCACCCAAGGTTCAAATACGTAGTTACTGTGAAAGATGTTACCTGCTTCTAAATTCTAGTGAACTGCCTCTGTATTTCATTAATATATTTATTACTTCATTTGTTCAAATGGCTTCCAGATTTCTCCTGCAAAATATTTGAGCCATGGAAATGAAGTCTATCTGGTTTGCCATGAATGATCTAAAGTAGAACAGTCAGGACAAAAGAAATAACAGCTGGCAGACCAAGGTCAAAATGTAACAGAGGAAATGTGATGTGTTCTTTGTGGAACCTTGGCATCTGGGGCCTGATGTTTTTTGATAAAAAAAAAAAAAAACCCTAGTCTTCAACCTACGTTGTGTAATTTGTTTCACAGTAGCATGGTGTTCTTGCAAAAGCTTCTGATACTATAGGAAAAGCTTTCCTCTAAATCGTATCAGTATAAGCTACAATATTCTACAAGATCATGCCATTACCCGCCCCTATTATGATCATGGATATTATTCCGGGAGGGATTCTACATGATTGTTCCCAAAGGACAAGCTTGGCCTTGGGAGCTGTGATCCATTTCTCCAGACTGAAGCCAGCATTCCAATTATCAAATCAGACTTGAACCCATCCCCTGTCTGTCAGCGAGACATGTTGAATGGATATCATTGTGCACTGCTGAGGCTTCCATCACTGTAATCCCTCTACAAAGTGCAGGCACTCTTAGAGGAAGATGAAAGAGCGGAGGAGAGAGTGGCCTATTCACAGTGTGTGTCACTGCAGAGGGCACAAGAAGGGAAGTCAGTGGAATCAGTGGCCTGAGCTGACGACTCCTCAGCCCTACCCCAACCAGAAAAGAACAAAAGATTAAGCCCTCCTGCTATCCAGAGTGATAACAAGCTGTCAACTTCTAAAATGTAATCTGCTGACTCCGGGAGAAGTGGTGGTGTCAGTGGAGTGGTCCGCCATCTGATGCTTATCGCCTCAATTGCGTGCCATTGATGGAGAGAACCGTGGCCCTGCTGGCAGATACACAAAAGCCACCTCTGTCTGCCACCAAACAAAGAGGTTCGCATGAGCAAAGGATTCCATACCAGGCCAATTTTCGACATATTTATATACCTATATCCCCTCAATACCTCGCCTCTCTCCCTCTCTCTCTGATGCGGGCCACAAAGGAAAGGTGATAGGAATGATAAATCCCATGAAAAGAAGCCAATAGACTGGGGATAATGAGGCATTGCCCCTGACAATGCTGACAAGTGATGGGAGGCTCCCTTCTGTCAACTTGTCCCTCAAGCCCTTCCACTCCATCGGGGCACAGATTGTTAAATGTGAAAGCCATATTGCTGCCAACACCAAGTCCTAATGCACACTTCAGTGGGCATTTGAGGCGGCAATATTGGAGCTGTCACCAAACTTCAGCCAGTAAATCAAACCAACCTGGACATTATTCAGCCTTTTAACAAGGGGATTGACATACAGCTAGTTGCCCGCACCCACTGTTTCTCATCAAGCTTTTGCTGTTCCACCCCCCTTTGTTTCCAATGCCCACAACATTACTTTCACTGCCAGATGGCTATTAAAACATACAGGGCCATCTTTGATCATATTAGCTATAAATATTGACAAGCTGTTTTTTGTTGTTGTTTCTTGCTGGATATGTGTGGGGGTTGCCTCTAATAGGGTGAAGAATCTAATATTCCTGTTCATACATAAAGCCACTTGAAATCTTGGTAGTTCTGAAAGAGAAAGAGAATTAGTCACACAGGAGTTATTTCAGACTGTTTGCAATTTGATTTCAGACCAGGGCCAGAGGGTTTTCCCTTGTGGACTCGGAGCTATTGATCCTGAAACACCAGTCATATGATATGAAATAGATACTCTTATTTTTTTCAGGACAGCCAAGTGAAAGAGAAATGACTTTGACCTGGTGCTATTTTGGATACCCCAGAGTCAGTCTGTGCAGGCTGGTTTGATGGTGTCTGGTGCTCAGAAGTAGCGATTGATAATTATCAATAACCAAGACAACAGAACAAAGTTGTACACATTTTTATAGTAACTAATGTTGTATACTAATGTTGTATACAGTATTAGGTATCTTATGCATCCAGAAAAAAAACATTTATGTTTCACAACAAAATACTTGTTGTTTTACTGAACATCAACATGCGAACATGCTTTCAATGACAATAAAAAAACTCAGGTAGAATGTTTACCATGTTTATCATCTCAGTTTACCATGTCAAAATGCTAACACTTCCTAATCACCACTAAATGCAAGATATTGATGATACGTGCGTGTCAAAAAACTGAAATATTTGAATTGTGATGTGATTATGATGCTAGATTAAACTTCAGGGCGTCAACGTTATTAAAAATATATCCACTGCATACTAATGTTAATGTCAGTCCATCCAGTAGTTTTCCAAATATTTCAAGAACAACTAATAATGTAAACTATCAGCATTCATCTTCTTGGGACCATGAATATCAGTGCCAAATTTCATGGCTGTCTATCTAATAGTTGAGATTTTTCAGTCTGGACCAAAGTGGTAGACTTACTGAACATCCAAAAACCATGCAGCAAGCTCAGCTAAAATTATACAGATATTGCTAATATAGATATACCTTTTTCAACCTCACAAACCATGAATAATTAACATTCCTTCCTTTTGTTTACATTTACTGCTGGAGTACTATTAACAACTCTCGTCTTGAGGTGTAATCCAGATTGCTTTGTCTCATCAAATATGAGAAACTATGAGCTCACTCTTTGACAAAAAAGTCAATTTCCTGCCTTGTGGCTGGGTTACTGGTCTGGAAATGAGTGTGGCCGTGCCAATGGCTTATGTGTGTAAAACCAGAGGGCCAAAGAAAGGAAATGATCAAGACCGAAGATCCTGTTATGTGTCTTGCTTGATTCTTTTTTTCTCATCCATCTATCCTGAGGTAGATTGACATTATCAGGATGATGATATTCAGCACCATCCAGCTTCCCATTGACCATACCACTATTGTTTTCATGCTTCAAATGAACCAAGCACAGCCTCAGCTTGCACTTGGCACTCAGCACTATGTCGTTTTGTTAGTCTCATTGCTTGTAGATCTATCCAGTTGCGTACTTGTAGTGAAGCAAGTCTGTATTTAGCGACCATCAGAGTTGCATGAGGCAGTGAGGAGTAAATTAACTGTCCGATGTGGTTCACACATCTCTGTATGCAAGTGCAACGTTAACCTTCCCATAATATAAGCTGGTGTTCACAAGTATGATCAACAACACCACTTATAAATGATCTATTTTAATTAAATTAGTGCTAGTATTATAATCACAGCATGTGCATTTTTTTTTTTACTTTATAAACATGAAGTGCAAATGGAAAATTTCCCCTTTGTGGGATGAATAAAGGATTATGAACTGAACATGTTAAGTAGTTATAAAGCTCAGCAGCTCTTACAATGTATTAAATGTATTTTTAATTTGACTATTTAAGTGTTTTAATTAATACAAATAACTGATTTTCCACGTTCTGTCATCTAATATTTTATTCCATTACTTTACTTGATGATGTTTGAGTTTTTAAATGTCAGTATCAGTATCGAGATATTTTAGGCAGGTATCGTACCAAAGTCATTATTTTGGTATTGTGGCAACATTGTTTTCACAACAATAGCTATAAAATAGGAATTTAATCAAATTTCTTATCCTTCTGTTATTACAAAACACATTTTTGTAGTTCATGGCATAAAAACATCTCTTTACCACATCTGTAAGGTGCTGGAAAAGCTTGAAAATAAACCTTATAAGTGCTTGAAAAGTGCTTGAATTTAATCTTGGTAAAGGTGTAAGAACCCCGAAAATACTTATGGGAAAGCTAGTGCAATATATATAATATTAAAATCATGGTTGTTATATTATTGCTTAAATGAAACCGTGTTCACTTCTTATCATGTGCAATATTAAAATCATGGTTGTTATATTATTGCTTAAATGAAACCGTGTTCACTTCTTATCATGTGCAATATTAAAATCATGGTTGTTATATTATTGCTTAAATGAAACCGTGTTCTCTTCTTATCATGTTCAATAAACTAAAATCACCTCACCCTTTGTATCTCTACTATGAAAGCAGTGGAGATGAATAAGGTATAGAAAAGTACTTAAGGGAATGTCAAGAACAAGTGAAAAACACGCAGACAGGGAATAACCCCTTTAGATGTTGGGGATGTGTAACATTACTTGTTTTCAGGTTACATGGGTTAGGTTCATAGAAAGATCATGTTCTTTCAAAATTATCTTACATACTGTTTTTAGTGTCAAATGTTACTGGAAAGTCCACCATATTTTTGCTAGTAACATTAATAGTTATAACGTCTCACTGGGATAAGTGTTGAAAAAACATCAACTTAACATCAACAAGTCTAACTAAGACAGAAAACAGAACCATCCTCCTGGAAAAAAGTACCAACTCACATTTCCTTTCTCTCTTTTCTTCCCCATGAGAAAGAAATCTCTGAGCTGCTGCTGTCTTGTCATCTTAACCTCTGACCAGTCGCCACTAGCCGGCCTCAGACTACCTCTGACTACAAATGCTGTCTCCAAAACGCCCCCCCCCCCCCACCACCACCACCACCTGCTCCCACGCCCTTGCCTCCAATGATCAAAGGACAAGTTATCATCAGTGATCATAGTGATCAGATCCATTCGTCATATTTTTGCCTCTGCTGGCCATTGGTTTCCGATGCAGAAGACCTTAGTGTGTGTCTATCATAAATTAATTCAGGTGCAACTTTGCATTCAGATAACACACCGTATGATTTATCCGACTTATTTTTTGTACATAGGCAACATTCCCAGTGGGGCACTTATTTCCAAATCCCAGCCATTACACAGCTCAGTATCTTCCCACCTTATCGCTTAGCTCCAAAGCTTTGTCCTTCTTTAGCTAATGGCTTTCAACAACCTAGTGAGAGGCCATTAATGTCAGTTCAGGGGATGTAGCACAACAGCCTCAACATAATTTCTGACTCTATTAATACTGTCAGAAGATATCAGCATATGTGATGAGGAGACTTCTATAAAATCATAAATGAGTGCTTATTTTTCCATTGACAGTCTGTACTATTGAATGCATTTCCACTTGACACTTAAATGAACTTCTGTAACACTGTCATTACTTGAGTATATCTGACATGTTTGAGGTAAAGCCAAATAGAGAAATTTGTCTGGGGGTTTTGCATTTTCTTTTTTTCTTTTCTTTCGTCATTTATTCTAGTACCTTTTAACACATCTTTTACAGAAAATTGAGACGCTTTCAGGTAGCTGCCAGGCAATTTGCTGCCCTTTTCCCCACAGTCAGAAGCATTTTTTGCTCATTGTGTTTTACTGCATTAGACAGAACCCATAACAGGTACAGGCCATTAAATTACATCAAGACAAATTGAGCTATTCACTACCCATTTCCAATTTTCTGGAGGTTGGCATAAAAGAGAATTAGACATAGATCCCCTGATATTTATTTGCTCATATCTCGGTAAGTCTTGAGGCGTTTTGTCCTCCTCTACCATAAAATACAGCACTGCTTGTGTTAAGAAAACTGGCTTAAGTGAGGCAGAGGCCAAAGGACTTAACCTCCCTATATACAGGACTGTCTTCCATTTATAAATGCTGCTGTATCACATTGGGGGATTTTGTCCACCTCCACAATGGAATTGATACACTCACCCCACTCTACTGTGTCTCATTGGTCTTGTATCCTCAGACAGTTGAGGCACAGAAAATAGGACCCCATCTCTCACACCTCCATCTATTGATTATGAATCAGACTATATTTCATGACAGAACATTTCCTTTTATTCGCTTCATTGTGGGTGTTTATGTGCAAAGAGGATTCCGGAGGATCCATACAAAATGGTAGGAGCGCTGTTAAGAAATAAGCCCACTTCAATAGAGGGATTTGCAGAGCCCACTCAGAGGTAGGAGGGAGCCTTTCAAAGACGCCCTTTTTCTAAGGCTGTTTACTGCACTGTACTCTACACAGTGACTGGCACCACTCAGCATGTTTCCCTCAGCCTACAGCCAGCACAACTAACACCTTATTCAAAGCATTAAGGCTCCACCAAAGACCTGCCTGTCAAAACATGATGTTTCTGTATTTATTGTTTTTAATTGCTAAGAAAAAAAACGTTAAAAGCTAAAAGCTTCATGGTGAAATCTGTAACCACTATGACTTTTTTTCTGCACTATTAACCAAAATGCAATACTGCCTCTGTCCACAATGTGAAATATGCGCATTTTTTTTCAGTTATTAGTTTCTGGTGATCAAAGAAAATGAGTGCCTTTTCTTTACGTGACACTGTGACAAATAAAGATTCTGCTAAAGGATCGATGTAGGCTTAAATCTGACAAATACGTGCCCAGCAATGTCTGTCCCATCATGGTACGACTGACCCTTAAATGGCAACTCTATCAATTCAGTGTCAATCCTCCTCCCAGCAGAGGCACAGAGGGAAGTGAGGCAGCATTAATTATGAGCCTTCAAGCTCCAAGGGACAGTTAATCTTTGTCATTTTGCGACTGGAGACATTTGGATCTGCCACTAAGATTGGAGCCAGGTCGCAGCTCTTGACCCTTAACTAAGAATAAGAATTCAGCTCACGCTTATGGAAAAAAAGCTATTCTACTTTTTTTCCACACATCCCCCCCCAGACTGTTTTAGTCTGTGCAGCAATGTCTTCTTTGACTGAAAATTTTCTCTGATTTAGAGAAAAAAAAAGAATAGATAATAAATCAAGATAGTTTGAACTCAGAAACTGAACTAATGCCTTTTTTTGTATTATAAAGCGTTGTTAAAATAATGTAACAGAAGTTACATATGTATTAATTAATGTCTATCTAATTATTTCAACTTTCCTGTAATTTAATTTGCTAAAGCACAACAACTATACTACAAACCAGTTGGAAAAAATAAGTGCCTCCTTCCTCCAATGATGCCACAGTAACACACCGAGGCTAGTGGGGGCCATCATGACCCAGGTGTAAAGAGTTGATTGATTCTTACAGGCGAGCCAGGCAACAAAGCACCACAGAAAAAACCAGGGAGGACTCAGTGAGGGAACATTTTGACAGAATTGGGGCATCGCCTCGATCATACCTTCTCAGTGCCCTTTTGTGTGTGTTTAATATCTTCGGAACAAGACAGGTTTCACTGCAATAAAAACGATGACGATAATAAATACAAGCTTTTTTTTCCTTTTCTTCTTTTTTTTTTACTGTGAATGTAAAGTCCAACTATTCACATGAGGCAGGCCCTCATGGGTTCATGCATACATTGTCTGCTGACAGCAGGCTGAGGGCACAAACTCTCCGCGTTAACAGTCTAAGCTGCACTGCAGTATGCAGAGTCACAGGCACAGGTGTAGAAAATATAAAGAGGAGATTTCAGAGCTGCTTAAGCTGTTAATTCTCTAAATGCCTTCATGCAGGTTATATTCAAATACATGCCCTGTTTGCCTTTCATCTGCTCCCTACCACATGCTCAATCTCTTGCTTTGACAATGTGCTGCACCTCCAAGATGTTGAATGGTGCTCTCAAGAGAATATGCCACCAAGCGCACAGGCATAAAGAAGAGGGTAACTCTCGAGCTGCTATAAAGATTAATGAGGCTCCGGTTGTCCATGTCAGTTTTAGGCCATCTCTGCATGGAGACAGGCGTGGGATGTTTGAGGATAGAGACCTGCCGTGCAGCGTCTCCTGGTGTGAGCTCTGTCCTTATCTTGAAGACAGGAAGATGTGGTGGAGAGGAAGGCAGATCATGATGTTGGCAGTGTGCGTGTTTAGGGGGTGAACGTGGGGCTTTGATGGAGTGGCACTGTGCAGAGCTGGAGCAAGGGGGATGTGTTGACTGTGTAAAGTTCAAAGGCATCATCAACTTCATCTGTGGCATCAGAGGGACTCAGCTCAGTTAAACTCCAGCACAGCTGCTCCATCTGGACACCTAGTTTCTGCCATTATCATTTCCACAGTAAAGCTGTACAGTAGGAGGAGCGTAGTGAGCTCACCACCATGTTTACAAATGTGGATGACACATAATGAATGGTTGTGTGGAGTAATAGGAGACCGAACATCATTCTTGCTATAGTTCTATTGCTGCTTTAGCCAATTACTGTAAAGTACTCCAATCACATTCCACTTTTTTTATTTGTATATGCTTGGCATATTCTGTATATGGCTAACTTCTGACTGATACCTCACAGCTATTTCCTTCCGCAGCTTTTAGATTAGTTCTTCTAAATATCAGGAACCTGTACTGTACAGATCTTTCCTGGTAAAAAGCTCTTGCTGTGCAGAAAATCCATTATGTTTACAGATACGGTAAAAGCTGCTTCATACAGTAAAGAAATACAGGAATCACTCAGATGAGTGAAACAAATAAAACATCAAAGCTGCCTTCCCATGGTTCAAAAATAAATCTGAAAGATGAGTGATGATGAAAAATGTCCGCTTTTTTACAGTATAGGCTTCAGCCTTGTCTATCATTCCCACCACCATCATATTGATCCAGTGCCCACACTGGCTTGAACATTAGCCAAAAGAAAACTATTTGATACTCAAACATCGACATATGTTTCAAATCGTTGATCAAATAAAACCAAACTCTGTGTAAGGAGAAATTGTGTAAATAATATTTTATCTTGCAGCTGTCAATGGAAATACAGTAGAATGTATTTGAACTATTTAAAAAGTGTGGGTACTGCGGCTAAATGTTTTATTTGTAGTTACTAGAAGAGCTTGTGGTGTTGTGAGGAGAAGGTTTGGGAACAGCCAGAAGTAACATCAAAGTAGGACTGCTGTAAAATAATGGTGCATGCATTGACGGCTCATCACCAAATATGTCACCAACTAGAGAATCAACATTATCTTTAATCATGACTTATTTTTTATTCCAACCTCTACTTGTATTCATGCCTATTGTGTGGATTATCCACCTCTAACAGAGCGTGGGTGAGAAATTAATTTCCTTGTGTTGTCAGCACAGAGGTGTTAATGCATTTTTTTCTGATTGATGAACAATTGATGGATTAGGGATGGGATGTGGGTTTTCACACTTCGGAGATGTGCGTGCTACCTTATTTTTTTTTTTAGCAGAGGCTGAACATATTATTCAAAACAAAAGATTTAAGCACACACATTTGTGTGCGTTGATGTTGAATGTTGTGCATTCAGGAAATGGGAAGAAAATTTGTCAATAAAGAGAGGAACTTTTCCTGGACAGCCATACATTAGTAAATGGGTTCATAGAGAAGGTTTTATCTGGCTCCTTACAGCTCCTGTCATGTTTTGAGTGACTCTCCACCAATCACCACATCAGAGAGATGATTACCATGTTCAAATTTGAACAGCTGAGTAGGTAGGCTTTACTGTTTACACACTATTTAATTGGAAGGGCAGTGTCGTTCTGAAATACAGGTGCTGACCATGGAATAAGATATGCAAGGAGGCCTCCATTCTGACTTCATACTAATCACCTTGAGAAGGTACAATGCCTGAAGTAATGGGATCATGCATTTAAAATTTAGTATCCACTGACATTTTGCCAGTTTAAAATCTTTTTTAGAAAGATGTATTTTTGCTTGAAACTACATCATATGTCTTATCAAAGTGAGACAAAGCTGTTAATTCAAAAAATTACAAATTACTCCTAGTGGTGCACTATAATTGCAATGTTCCAAAAGTCACTGGATGAATGCGTCGCAAAGAATTAATCAGAGCAAAATGTATAAAATATCTTTCATCACCTCACTCGGGTGCCACCTGAACAATGCAGCACTTTATAATATCGGGCCTTACTTCATCCTATTTGTCACTGTCCACAGGGAGACAAAGTTATCTGCAACAGGGGATTAATCTCTTGCTTCTCTGCCTTCTCTGTTTCAGTGTGATGCCAAAATCTTGAATACCCAGAGAACAATCTTTTATTTGCTCTTGTCTACAGTTTTGCACAGAGATGAAGTCGTTGATAAGTCATGGCCTGTGGAGCACATGTTGGCTGATAACACATTACAACAATGGTATTTTTGCCATGGACAAGCAGTTCAGCAAATTATGGTTTAGTTTTCAGTGATTATATTAATTCACACGTAGCAACTAATGCTGTGATTAATGTGCATAATTAAAAATGAAATAAAGGGTCATAACCTGTATTTAAACCCGCAACTTGTATAATGTTATTGTTTTTCCCCCAATATGCGTAATGTGCAGGTTATTAGAGCTGATATTGTTTCATAAATAATAACCTAACTTAATATGTAAACAAAACGAATAATCCCAACATTCATTTTAATTGGATTATAGTTAACATATCACACAGTTGCCACATATTTTGTTGCTCCTATACTTCATTTATTATATCATCAAAATGCCACATTTATGTATCTCTAGTCTATGATTGAATATCTCTACAATGAGTCATCATCATCAGATTATATGAATCTCACCTCTGATACAGTAGCTGTGTTCGAAATTGTTCCCTCATACACTCACTCACTATCCCCTATATAGTGTTTATTAAATAGTGCACTCTATAGGGAATGATCAAATGAGATTTCGGATACTACACTGGAATTTTCTAACAAATCGTTGCATCAGTACATGCGCTGGATATATGTGTGATGGAAGCGGGTGCATCCAGCATCATGTAAACAAACGGAGCTGTAAACTCATTTTCACTTTGTTTATGATACAAACTTGCACTCAGGAGGAGGGTAAAAGGTTGTATTTATGTTGCTTGTTTATTTCAATGTTGAATACCGAATAAATTGTTGAAAATTTGATGGTGTTCATGTGTGGTTTTGTTAACAATGGTCATGTGTCTGGATTGCCAGCTGTAATAGCCCACGGTTAATTAATTTCAGGAGCGAGTAACAGCAGTAAGCTTGTGAGGAACTAGTCAGCCCGTGAGTAACGGTTGTTCGTAACAGTTGTTCGTAATGGTTGTTTGTGATGGTTCGTAACTGCAGTTAGCTCTCTGGCTACCCTTGCTGCCTCTTCTCCTCCGATGACGCATTGCATTGCACAATGTAGTGTACATCGTATGTACACTCAAATTACTTGTGCATTGTGGGTATTTTATAGTGGACTATATAGTGAATGATATTAGCCATGGAGAATTCAAACAACGCTACAAAATGGCGTACACACAATGTAGTGCACTACCTCTATGATAGGGAAAGATTTCGACCACAGCTAGTGTTTTTCCTGGCAGTGGATATTGGTGCTTCCCTCATTTTCGTAGACATCTGCGCTGGCAAAATTACCACACACCCTCCGTATCACGTTCCTCCAAGTCTTATCTGTTCTTTTATCTCATGATACTATCCTCTCTTGTCACCTGATGCACACTTGGCCAATCAAGTTACTGAAAGTCCTCTAGTTTGGAGGAACACATGGTTACCCTTAAAAAAAAAAACAATTGTTTTAATCTCTGTAGGTGAGTGAGATATGTAGGGCAGAGGGAGCATGAAGGTGAGGCCTCCCCACGTAGCCAAGCTCATCTAATGAGTTGGCTTAATTTGGCCTCATGGTCCGTCTCCCTCCGGTCCCCCTGCTCAACAGAGCTAGAGGGGTCAGCAGGCTCAATATTCCCCTCTTTAATTACTCACCTCATTAACACAGGGCTCCTCTCACTCAATGGACGCTCAACAGGAACCGTGGCAACCTCCTCTCATAACACAGCCTGATCGATTGGGCTCGCTCTTGTTACAGCTGTTAACATTATTGGCACAATCAGAAAAGATGACTGGGATGGAAGCTCAGGATGTGTCAAAACAGGAACAAGAGGATTTTAATATCCGTGCAAGGTGTTATCAGTCCAGGGGGAAGATGAAATAATGTACTTAAAGGGAACCTATTTTGCTTTTATGTTCAGCATACACTTATATTAATAATATTTCTGCTATATATATATATATATATTTATATAAATATATATAGCAGAACTTTTTACCTTGAAAATTGAGAAATAAGGGATTCTAAGCCTAAAACTACACAACAGTACATGTTCCAGCAGGAATTTGATCTGAAATTCGGGGAGTAGTTTATGTAGTAATGTGCCTGACGTAGATAACCATATCAAAAAATCTGGCACAAGTTGACATAAGCTTGAGCGGAGAGTAGAAAAACTGTTGAAAATGGTCACAAGGATGAGTCTATCTATATGATTATCCAGAAATGCATATATATATATTTACCTAGAAGACAGAAATCAAGGAAAAGCCTAATAGGTGCTGTTTAAAGAGGCAATCTTCAGCTCTAGTTTATTTAGGATTTCTTTTTGAGTGAAAACAATGGGATGGTGCTCAGCATGTAGCGGTCTGGAGTCTTGTTGCTGATTAAAGTTTTCAGAATTGTGTGCATAGCTCCAATTCTTATGTATGTAAAATACACTAGAATACAGCATTTTCTTCCCCAGGAATGCCACCATAGAATAAATATTGCAATGCTGTCCTCAGTGGGCACCAAGAGTAAATCACCAATGTGTTACAATGACTTCACAGGCATTTAATCAAACTTGAAAATCTTTCAGATTACAGCTTTACTTTTGCCGGTGAAGATAATTCATGGTTTCACTGGTGTTAGCTCTTGGCGTCTTAGATTCATACACAACTAAACAGTCAAACAAATTGGAAAACAGAAAGCATATTTGTCGTACGCCTTTGGAAAAGAACTGAGCACTTCTCCCTCTAATCCCAAAGTGGCAGATTAAAAAAAGTTTTGAATAATGCATAAACACAAACCTCTTTCAGGGAACACTAGCCTCTCTGCTGGCCAGTGATAAATCATGTCTGCAGTATCAGTCCTGCTAAAGTTAAGAGGACAATAAGAAAGGTGCTACGGAGACAATGATAAATACTTATCCTTTTCATGAGAGATGGGGGAGGGGATTTTTGGATCCGCTTTGGTCTATCTTGACATCTGTATTATTGATTCTTTCTTTTGTGCTGCTTTGGCTTCTAATTGGATCCATTCTTTGCCTGTGTTCGTACCATATGGTCGCTTCAAATTATACTATTCTTCTATATCTTTTTTGTTCAAGTGTCATTTCAAAGCTATTTTAGTATTTTACTACAATATGACTGGGACACAGTTAACCCAAACGCTGTCTAAATCTGAGCCAGAAGCTAGTGGGTATAGTAGCATCTAATATTGGCATAGAGGCATCTAATATAGTGACATATCACTTCCAGACAGTTTGTTCCATTTATTTGATTCCTCTCCCTGGAAAGAACCTATTGTGTTTGAGGCCTGGAGTTATTGCAGCCATTTGTTTGCTCAAGAGAAGCTTTTTCTAAGAGCCGCTACAGTAGAATGTGTTTTCTGAATATGGCAGGCTGCTTCCGTTGTGGAGGTTTGATGTGATTAATATTGTCATGGACAGTATTAATGAAAATCTATTTTTAACCCCCAGACAAAAGTGGAGCTTCTGCTGGTGCAAAAAATAGATTGAGAGCTTCAGCTTTGTGGATCGAATAAAACAAAAATGAAGAGGTTTTTTGTGATTATTCCATGACTTTTGACTAATTCCTCTGCACATGCTGCTCTCTTCTTATTGTATATTCTCTGTTTAAATGTCACAGTCATGAGATAGTGTGTTCTTCCTGTTTGCCACTGTTTGTTTTGCTCTGATACCCTGTTGTTTATGATTTGCATAATGTGCTGATACAGTACATCTGTCAGGATACACTGTTAATGCCTATACCTATATGGTGTTACAGTAATCTGGACCACTTTCATTACAATCCCTGAAAATTTATTCCTTGGCAAATAATTATGTTTTTGATCCACGCTGCATGCTACAACAACGTCTTGTGTGTCTTCTGAGGGTTTATGAGACAGAAATACAGAGAAATGTATTAATCACCGTACTGCTGTCTGGGTTTTCTATAGCAGTTCTTCAAGAAGTATCATTAAGTGTGATCCCTAAACAGTAAAAATGTGCGTGTGTGTGTGTGTGTGTGTGTGTGTGTGTGTGTGTGTGTGTGTGTGTGTGTGTGTGTGTGTGTGTGTGTGTGTGTGTGTGTTTGTGTGTGTGTGCGTGTGTGTGTGTGTTTACTGACTCAGGGGACACATTTCAAACCGAAGACCAGTTAATTGGGTACGGCTCGTCCAAATAGTGACAAAAGATGTGCCCCCAATCTGGACTTTTGAGCCAGTGTTTGAGGATATGGTTATGGTGAGGATTGGAGTTATGGCTAGAGTATAAGTCTCCAGCAAATTAATGTAAGTCTATCTCATTTAGTGAGTTCCTTTATACTTTAACCAGTACAAAAAGCATAGTGTAAAAACGACAATTCAGGGTTGTTGTTTTTTTTTTTTTTGTGTGTGTGTGTGTGTGTGGGGGGGGGGGGGGGGTGTTATGTGCCTGATGAGTTACCAGAGGAAACTCCAGGAAGTTACTGCTCCCAGCCAAAAAAATTGGGAGTGGTTGCCTTAATTTTTCGGTTTTTGTATCGATTACACAAACGAGATACAGTATATCATGTTAATTAGTGAGCTTTAGAGGCCGCCTCCTACAATTTCCAGTCTTTGTGCTAACCTAACCAGCTGCTGATGGTTAAATTTACATTTGGTTAAATTTTAATGTAAAGAAGCAGCACATTATTCACTGGTATGCACTGAGCTGTAAGAATGTGTGTGCATAGTTTTAGTCCATATAGCCATGTTCATACCAGTCAACAGAGGCCTTCCCCTGGCTTGTGATGCCAGCATGCATGGTTTGCTGTGCAGCCACCCATTCATGTGTGTTCTTATGTGCCCTGTTTACTGGCACTGCTTAGTCAAAATAATCGCTCCATTATCAAAATGCACTTTCATCTCCATCAGCTAGGCAGAAGTGTTTTATAATCATTTTGAGACTGATAGTCTAAAATGCTTCAGGGTATCTTCATGTCAAATGGGAAAACATAAACATACAGAAGGAAGTAGAGGAGGCACAATATGGATTTATTAATTTATTAATACAGATAACTGATAATTACCTGCCTCTCAAAACCGATAATTGCACTGTTAAAAAAAAGAAAAGAAATTCATAGTTTTTGCGCACATGAGGGTAAGGGAGGCTAAGGTGTAGTGAGCAAAGATGGATGATTGAGTATTCTCTAAACTAACCGAATCTAACTGGCATCACTACAAAAACAGTTGTGACTCTTCAAATGTTCATTTATTTTTCAACATCTGCGATGTGATGTACTGACTTTTACCTGGTCCTCAACCTACTGTTCGAAGCTGCAACTTCACAACCACATTACAGCGCCACATATTTTAAACTGTGTATTTTAAAAACCTTCCCAGTTTTTGAGTTTATAAAACTTCCTGGATAAGTATCTTTGAATCCTCACATTATCTTTGGGGCCTGAGCTGCTTCTCACTTCAAGTCCGTCCTCTCTACAGAACTCGCCCCAGTCAATTATTGTACTGTGACAGACATAGGACTCTCAGCAGTTCATAATCTATTAAATTACACCTTCTCAATGAATATCAGTCACCTATGGTGTATTAATATATAAACTAGGTGAAGCGAGGGGCAATAGCTATTTGAAAAAACACATTTGGTTAATGAGCCCTGCGTTTCCACAGCAGCATGGGGGAGCACATTGGAATATATGAATATACAGGCTTGGAGTTCTCCTGTTGAGTGGAAAGTTCCCTGTTTTCGGCCCATGGCGCTTCCTGTTATGGAGGTCTTAAGGGGCCACACAGAAGCAAATGGAGAGAGTCATTATCAGTAGTTTTCCTCAGCAGCAGGGTGGGTCAGGAGTTTAGATTAGTATTTTAATGAGAGGAGCACTGGAAAAGCACAGCAGGAAGACCTATCAGGTGACACTCGGAGTATGTTAATGATTAATTACAGTCTCAAGAATGCATTGGGATCATTCACGTGTTCAGTAAATGAGGAGCCTGTCAGAATGTTATCCTAGTTTTGATACTCTCCCTGTATCACAGTTTTCCCCAAAGTCATCCAACCAAATGGAATGTGATGATAATTAATGAGATTTCTCAAGCTCATATTTAAGAACATCGTCCAGTGAAAGCTGCTATTAAAGCAAGCCATAGGGGCCCGTCAGGCTCAAATGACACATTCCCATTGTTTCATTGTTTTAATGAAATCCTCATTATACCTTGGCAACATATCATATTCAAATGTTTGTTTTGAAAATGAATATAGATTAGCAACCGTTAAGTTATAGACAAATTAATTTGACCTTGATAAGGAACAAGCTGGAAAATGCATTACATACTCATAAACAAAATGTTCTCTCAGTATGTGATGTATTTTCTCTTCGTCTAAATAAAGTAAAGCAAATGTGACAAGACAGAAGTCTTAAAATTTGTGGGCAATGATCATGATGAATATTACCCAGCGTTGGTTTTTATCATACCATTTAATTACTTAAATTTAGAAATTAGTGCTGCCCTCCGATTAACCCTTTCTTTATGCTGGCAGGAACCTTTATTTGCATAACAACTTGTTTAAGCCGTATACACCGTATACTTGTAACAGCACCTGATAATTAATCACACACAAGTCATGTGAGCAGAGTAAACATGTGCGCCCAGGTTAGAAAAAAACAGGCTTCGGTATGAGAAATAGAAGTTGGTGACTGAGTGGAACAAAAAGTGCGATGTGACTTTGTTGGCAAGGGAATGAAAAATTATCTGTGTAACATTTACTGCTTTTATTCATTACAGTATTAAAAGGCAGTGATAAATCTGTATTGAGGAACAAGTGACTTTTTAACCCTCTTCCCTCAAAGGCTTTTAAAATGTATCTTAGAGACTATTTGTGACATTTAATGTCTTCCATAACTGACATTAACTTTGTGAAAGCTGCACTTAAACCTTGATGTGTGTCACAGGTCGGAGTTGCAGTGCCGAGGTAAGTCATTGTAACTAACAAGTAGGGGGTGGATGGGGATGGATATGATTTTAGGTCCCCCTAGGAGATGATCTATGGGATATTGTGAGTCAGGCTGGGTGGGGCAGAATGTAAATAATTTGTAATAGTGTGTCTCTTCAGGTAGACACTACTGCATCAGAGGTGCAGAGTGCTGGAAAAGAAAACCTATCAGTATCACACCAGGTGTACCCCTGATATAGTGTGTTCCCAGTAGAGAGGTTCACAGTGAGGTTAGAAACAAGGAGTTCTCCTCACACAAGTTGTAATTTTCAGACGATGTTTAGTGTAGGAGAGGGAGCTGGAGTGGTACTTTCAGGCCAGAGAGGGGGAGCATCTCAAATGTAACCATGCAGCAAGGTTATTTTGATGGAATTTACTCCAGTCAGTAAAAGGCCGGACCACATTACTGTTTTATTGTATGTACGGGGCAAAAAAACTTTCCTAAACTCATTCACAGCCAAAACACCTAACTCATACGTACACTGTTAAGCAAGAAACTAAATTATATTCCAACCTAAATGTAAGATTATTTTAAACCTCCATTCTGGTTAGCTCCTGTATTTTTGTCTCTCATATTTAGGAATGCAGTAAGTGCATTTCGAGTATGAGCATTGCATACCTGTTTAATTCCCATGATGCTGGATTACAAAACTATCTCAGTTTGAGGTCATGTTTTTGTTTTTTTCAGCCAATTATGTCTTCCTGCATGCACAAGCCAAGTCTTATACAATTCAAGGCCAGTGAAGCAAAACCTTGAACAAAGCTCAGGCTGGTAGTGTATACATGTAATTACCACCCAGGGACCATGCTTAGTGGTTCATGGCATCCAAAACACTGCCTGCCCCACACTTTCTTAATTACTCTAATTATGCTGCTGATTCTTTTCGCAGCTTTCCTTGTGATTCCTTCCAGAGAAAAAGCCAGTGGGAAACACACATACGATTTTAGCAAAGCTTTGTAAACGAAAACTAAAAAGCCCCTGTTGTAACTGTGTGGCCATTACAGACTAAATGCAGATTTGAACCATACTATACCAGTATACCATGCTTTATATTGATGATGTTTGTGGCTTGTGAGGCTTGCATGAATATGAAAACATATTATACCTGGTGCCTTCAAGAAATATTAGTGGTATGTTTGATTGTATGTTTTAGCCAATAGCAGTTGGTTTTGAAGTGAATGGT
This sequence comes from Echiichthys vipera, assembly GCF_963691815.1. Classification (NCBI taxonomy): domain Eukaryota; kingdom Metazoa; phylum Chordata; class Actinopteri; order Perciformes; family Trachinidae; genus Echiichthys; species Echiichthys vipera. Next base: position 12,893,278 of record NC_139826.1, read on the forward strand.
GTGTAAAATTGCATAGTTTAGGCTACAAAAATTAACTCAATTGCACAAGTTTTTGCCAGTAGATGATGCCATCCCCATTGTTAGCAAAATGACCAAAATGCATGCCCCTTGTTATCCTATATCCCATATCTATGAGGCTTATAACCATAAGGCCATTTAATGGTGTGATAACGTCTAAAGCAGGGGATAAATCCATGACTCTGTCCGTGGTATTGAAGTAAGAGACAGAGTCCTGCCCCTCTGTCGGTTTCATCTGTGATCTGTAATACTCTCTAAACTATAAAAACCGGGTGGGTTCCAGTCGCTGATTCGGCTGTTCGCTAGTCACTGGTGAACCAAACAAGCACTCCCCCATGTTAAACATGCAAACATGCAAATCACATACTGCTTTTATTTCCTCAAATAAAACATGAGGGTCCCTGTAAAATCAAGCAGGAAGTTAAACATCATTATCTCCAATTGCATTCCCATCATAGTGCTGCATTGTTAGTTGTGTGGGCAAGCACATGAATAACGGAAGAGACAATGAATATTGTTTTCATCATGTTTTTTTTTTATTTCCATATCATACAACAACCTTTTATTTATACTATGATCACCGTCCTCACAGTGCCTGATTTCAATTTCTGTTCTGTACCCCACTGCAGATGTATATCTGCAGGTAATTCATGATTATATTGACACCATGCATTTCACCACCAACAACAGCTTGTGTAAAACTTCCATTTATATAATGGATAATGTGGTGCACAGATATCCAAACAGTATTGACCTTGAGCTGAGTAAAGTGAAGATAATACTGACTCCAGGGGCACTGCCCTGCACTTGACCTACTACTACTCTGTCTTCATTGGTAGTGGAAGCGATCAATAAAGTATCACACAAAAAAATAAGTTAAGATATATTTCAATTTTATTAATTCTGACATTCCTCCAATATCAGGAATGCCATTTGTAGGGGGTATAGATGACAGAGGATCTGCAAGTCAGACTATCCCCTTACATTGTCACAGGGTAATAAACTCACAGCTCCTGCTAACAGGACATCTGGCAAAGTGGTAAATTATTTTTTGCATTACTGTAACAAGAGAGCACATTGTTCACTGGGGAAATGGAACTGGTGGGTGCCAAATCTATTAATTAATTCAGAGATTCCCATAATGCCATGGAACTGCTCTGTAGATTAGCAGATTGGACCACAAACAAACTGTCTTTTTTTAATGAAAGCGCACACCGTGGTCGTATTTCACTTAACGGCTGATGTCAACAGATGTTATGTTATGGGCTTGTGCTGGCTCTTTTATTTCCCTTGGCTTTGTTTCCTGTTTAGTGCACAAAGCTGCACAAATCCCCCGATAAGTAGCCATTGTAGCTGCCTCATTCTTTAGCAGAGATTTATTTACCAAGCCATTTGGAAAATTAAGTGAAAAGGGAAAAAAGAGAGTTTTTGTTTGTGATGAAGCTGAAGACTTTCTATGGAGAGAGGATTTCTTTGCTGCAGATAATAGTTTCTTCCTTGGAGACAACACACAGCAGTATGCCAAACCCAGCTCAGTAAATGAAAGGTTGCAAACAGTGGAGTGTTATCCCTCTGTAATAGCAACAGAACCACTCTACCAGCCAATAATGAATGGAACAGATAATAATGTAACCAACTATATTATTCAAATGATCCCTCACTAGTCAGAGCTGCGTGTAATGATGCTCTCTATTTGACAGTCTATGAAACTGCAACCATTCATTCCCAGGGCAAAAAAAATTCAGAAGTAAATGACGTGTTAATGCATGGCCTCTCATGTCATTGGGAAACATGAAAGGCCATGCTCGTTGCTCTTTTTGGCCAAAATACTCATTCACAATCTCTTTATTATAAAAGAACTGTAAAAATGGATGAAATTATTACGGTGACATCAGTGCAGACAAGTTAATGCAGTAACACCAGAGAACAATTTGAGAAAGTTTTTCCAGAAGCAGATAACATGACACCAGCGGCAAGAGTGAAAAGAGTATATGTTTAAGTATTAGTTTATCACTGCTGCTGGTGCTCTTTAAGTAAAACTTTTTCAGATAATTTGCTACTTTGTGACACAGAAAAAACTATGATAACCCTGGGTAGATATAGTGTACGGCTTCTGTTGATTGTACTTGTTAATGTTTAACCATGTGGTACGAGATGTCATCCCATAACTGAGTAGTCAAAGGGTCAATAATACAAAAGCCAGGGCTTATAGCTCTAATAGGGTTGGCGAATTGTTTCTATTTTCATATCGCCCAAACAGGCCTGCTTAAGATTGATTGTCGAAGGGGCAGTGGTGTGGCTCAGCATCTGATGGATCTTTGAAATACTCAAACCTTTAAGCTTTCTACAAGCAATACAGTTTTGTCAATACATATTAATGAAAGAGTGTGAACCTTTTATTTTTTTTAAATATTTTAAACATTTAAAAAATGATTTAATAGCAATGGCTTCTCTTATTGAACAATGTCTCCCTTTTAAAAGTATCTGTGTCTGTGTCAGTGCTTGGGGCGCAACAGAGCATTGTGTTCCGTTTAACATTATTATCTTATTTTTTTAATATCACAATCCAAATCATATCCATAATGTTAAAGGGAAACTTTGTGTCACTGCAGCGTGGTTGAAAATCAACAAAGATTCTGTTTAACTACTCTTATAAAGTACAGAGCAAAGTTATGGAGAACGGAGATTTGGGGTGTGTGGACGGCAAATTCACTCATCACTTGTGCAAACGAATGGAGCTCAGTGGTTGGGCATGCAGCACCACCAGTAACCTACAAAACTGCCATAACAATGGCGTAGGAAAAAAAATAATTATCCATCATCCCTTTCATTTTCAATATGGGATTGAAGAGATCATGAAATGTCTTTCAACAAGGTAGTGATCGCGTACCTACTGCCTAGGCAACTTACTGCCACAGTGGTATCAAAACATACGCTACATCTCTTTAAGGTGCATTAAAAGTAGAATTTCCTGAAAATACTGTTCACAATATAGAAGTTGAAATGCTCCAATTAAAAAAGATCCTACCTGGGGCCCACGGCTTTGGCACAGGTGATTGGGATGTGTAGTGGGAAGAGAGATGACACAGCAGAAGACAGTCTGCAGCTCACAGGCTGACTGCATTATCTTGTCTACCCACCCACTTGCAGGGAAGAGTGAAGGAACCAGCAGGGCAGATGGGAATCTGACTCATTTAAATAGGCCTAGGAGTTGCCAGTTGGCGTTTAGCCTGTGAACTGAGGCAGAAAATAACACCTTCTAAATAATGAAATAAGCCTTCATTTAATGAAAGATTCAGGCTCCATGTCCTTTTACTAAACCTGAAGGCCTTGGATGAGGATTATTTTACTATGGCAAAGATTCCCCACATACTAGTGAGTGATGATGTGCATTATGAATATTGCCTCTGTCTTTCCCCTCTGTCATAGTTCTTTGAGGTCTCTTCCTCCTTCCGCAGGACCAGAACTGTTTTAATTTGTTGTATAAAATAGAAAACTGGTTGTTGCTGACACTTAACAAAGCAGCTAGACAAAAGAAGATTGTCAACTTACAAGAAGGACACAACATTAACAGACACAACATTAACAGGTAACAGATGAGACATATTGTCTGATAGCAGGAAAAAACATACTGTAAGTATGACAAGTATAGGCTCAAAGCCAAAGATGTGTGTGCATCTGGAGAAGAACAGTAAATAAGATTTCTACTGTGAGCATCGAACCATCATGTTCTTCTAATTAGCCTTTTCTACTGTGCATTCCAGTGTCCTCACCAGCAGTCAAAAAATGTGACTTAACAACAGAACATGTGAATTCAAAGCAGCGCAGCCTGCACCATTCTGTGTTATTGGTAATAAACAGTCCCCTAAAAAATTTTTTACAAGCATAATGTGATATAACAATCAAAAACACTGCTCTACAGTCTCCGAACCACTGTGGGTCCATTTTGAAGGGTTGCAAGTACTCAAATGCTACTTTGATCAACCTCCTTTGGCAGAGGTAGGAAGTGACTACTTGTACTCTCAAAGAGTGTAACTTAATATAGAGACAACACTAACAGCTTTTCAAGTCAGTCTTTTCAAGAGTCAGTCTGTTGTCTACTCTGCACACTAACTCATCACTACATTGAGCACGCACCATCTGTCATTTGTGTGGGCCTTCCTCTGTTAATATCTAATGCCCTGGTGCCTTACTCTATATGCATACCTTTACTTTGCACTATTGCATACTGCTTGTGGATTGAGACATCCGGGTTCAAAATGAACCACATGCGATTGGACAAGTTAGATACAGTTTCTCTGCTTTTAAGATGCACTGCCCTCTTACTCATTGCCATGTAACGGTCAACCAAATGTTATGTAATGTTTGATTGGATATCATTTTCTAAGTCAGTGGTGCGTGACCGTAGGCCTTTGCCTTTTTTAAAAGGGATGACCTACTTGTTGGTACCAGACGCAGAGCAGTGCCACATTATTCCTGTGTGGACAGCTTAGGTGATTGGCTTCACAGCAGAAGACCGTGGAAGACAAGGCAAGGCAGCAAGGCAAAGAAAAGAAAAGTTGACAGGTGTTTGCTCTTCTATCAATCAAGCTAAACTACTTGGCAAGACAGAGGGTTCCCTGAGATTACATCTTAGAGCACCAAGTTGTCACATGATGCAATACTAACAGCACTGTCTCCAACAGTGATATTCCTTGCCAAAGTCTTTGAAACAAGTAGAAGGCAACAGGATCTTTTGGTCTTCCTGCAACTGTTCCTTTGGGCTCTGTTTTCATTTGGGCACCTAGACATCCCATGCACCTCCTACCAGCTTTCCCTAGATATGTTTATATTTCTCCAATGTTGGTCTGATTATATGGGAATTGCAATAGGCTAATCTTGTACTTTGAATGCAACCTTTTGTTTTGACTTAAGGGAATTCATAGACAATATTTTCTGCTGAGCATTGGATTTTATTTCTGGTCTGAGCAAACGACTCATTATGATAATTTGGAAAATGAACTGTGGGTAGCTGAATTTGCACAACAACAGTCTGTGTTCTTGTGAAGTCAATGTGCTTTTTCTGTTTGTTAAATGATTCTTTTCATGGTTTTAACTATATTTAAATAATAACATGAATGCAGAATAAAGTAGATTATTTTAAAGAGCTAAATACAATACATACAATACAATACAATAGACCTGAATAAGGGGAGAGAAAAAATACATTCATTTTTCTTGGATCTGTCACATCTTATCATAAATATGATAAAGTAATCCATGATGACACCTACATGCGGATGCAAAAAAAACCTTATTTAAGCATTCTCTACCTCTTTATGTAAATGTGATACTATCCCTCTTCCAATTAATATTTCATGAACTTTACCCAATGTATTACACATTGCTACAGAAAAAACAACAACAAATTGCAGACAGCAGAAATGAAGCAAACAAAGCAGGAGAATTATTATCTGAAATAAGAGGCTCTTTGACAGGATCCCACAGTAGAGGTCAGATGTCTTCGGTCTGAGGCGCTCCCCGCTGATTGGATTATTCGGCTATTCAAGCAGAAGCAATGCTTGGCACACAAATGTAAAGTGAGAAAATTCAATGTGTAAGGTCAGATGAGATGCTAATAGAATAGAAGAATTGCCCCTTGGAAGAAATTCAAAGGGGAGGCAACGTATATAAGATATTTTGAGACTAAGGGCATTTCTAACGCCATCTCAGCTCTCCTGCTGTAAGAGGATGGGACTCAGTGTGGGATAATGAGAACAGCATGATCAGCTTTTATGTAGGCAATCATAAAAGCAATAATCCCTTCCTATCCAAACAATTCCAATGTCTACATGCTTGTAGCTAGCCAGTCGGCCTGCACCAGCCACTGGCCAACGTCTTTGGAAAGCCTTTGACTGTTCCAGTGGCTCTTTCAACTCCTCTGTCTCACTCACTCTACCACAAAAAAACCTGATCCTACTACAAAAATGTAACCCTCCCTATTACACAAACCTGTGGCAGTCAGTGGCCACCTTTAATTAGCCGATGTAAGCAGAGCCATATTCATAGCAAGAAAAGCTGTTCCTCTTTCCAAATTAGTCTGTCAATCACAGAACATTCCCAAGACTCTCCTATTTCCCCCTGCTGCTGATTAATGGCATAAAGTGAGTTTATCAATGTGCCATAAGAGGAAAGCAATTCATTACCCACATCTCCAGGTTTCAGCAAAAAGCATGTCCTGTCTCACTACTAGTGACTGTCCACAAGCAGTGGAGATATAGCATGCACACAGTAATGGTTCTTGTTAGTATGCTAATGTGAATATCTGTTAAGCACACACCTACAATTTCAGCACAACACGTTATGAGGCAAGCAAGTATCCCCTCCAGGTTGGCATGCATCATAGGAGAGGCACACAGGGAAGGGTGGACATTAATCAAATCACCAACAAGACAAACATTTTTTTTTTCACGATTAGCAAATTTGAGCCTAGGGATTTACAGCTGGTTACATATGCAGTAACCCTGTGGTGACTTTAAACAAATCTGCTTTGAATATTGATCGGGCGACATTTATTCACCAATCTGCTTATTATTTTACGGGCTTGGAGAGACTTTCTCACTGATGATTTATGACGAAGCCCGTGTCATATCTGCTTTGTGCACTTATCTTTAAATAATCGCAATAAAGGGGATTCCCAGTAGGTAAGCTGTCAAGATTGATCCTCCAGTTCTAAATATATATTTTACAAACTGGCTTAAAATGCTTTCCTAAATTGTGTGAATGTTCTAAACTACTCAATCAAACATCAATTCTAATTAGGCTAAAATGTTCCATTGATTTAGTGAAGAACATTTTTTCTCAATCACTTAACTGAGCACTTCACAAATGATTCAGAGCTTTGGATCTGCAGATTGATAACTTATGAGGAGCAATGTGATGTTTTATTTCATATCAACTTCAGCTGCTTCAGACTGCTTTTTGGAGTCGATGTTGCTCCGTTCATTTCATTTTATGACATGGTTGTTTAATGAACCTGGGCAGCTGTGTACTTTGCATAAATAACCCACATGTGGTAGTGACACCGGAGTGCCCTTACACTGTATCATTCAGTGTTGCTATAGGTAACAGCACTTTATCTGGTGAAGCAAGGCTTCAGTGACTCTTGGAGATGGCCCTAAATAGCTTGTGCCTTTTATCCTTGTGTCTCTAACTTTATCTTGGCAGCTGTGCGATATCGTCTGAGGGAGAGCTCCCCAGTGAGGCCTTAGGCAGAGTATGAACAGAGAGGTTCTCCATGGTAAAGATCTGCAACACGGCCAAGGAGAAGCCAGTGTTATAGAGAGAAGGGAGTGAATTGCTGGCCTAAGGGTGCTGAAAAATCTTAGAACATTTGTAGTACACATACCTTGAGCATAAACAGGTTTGGCTGCATCATGGAACACAACCCACGATTCTGACTTAATCATATTCAGACCAGTTATTATTGAATGAATAACATTATTTATCCTTTTATACATACATGAATTACATATGGTTATGCCAGTTGGCCAGCAACACATTGAGTTATCCCGCCAATGCTGATGTGCTTTTTATGCTGCATGTTATGGTATCTATCACTGCTAGATAATGACTACATCATTAAGACCAGTTGGACAAGTTCCAATTTCACAAAAAATAGGAATGATTGCAGCTAATGTGTGTGTTACTGTGTCAAATAAAATCTCTTTGAGACTTAAGAGAAAAAGGTTTACGAGCAGGTTTGGACTTTCTTGTTCTATATAAGATGATAAGATACATGATGGCATGGAGGAATAAGCATGAGCCAGGCTTCAAACACACAAAAAACAATACGGTCACCAAAGGTCACAATGTGCCTGGAACAGCCGTTCTTTTTGACTATTCAACCTGTGTCTCACATTGTAATAAACACATGCTTTATAAATAAGAAATGTGTGATTTATTTGTCCATGAATCTTTAATTCCTAATATGCTTTGCAAACATCAGCCCACTCTGCCTACTCTGCTTTTAATGTCTCCTCCACCAGCCTAACCAAAGTTTCTATGGTTACAGGGACTCTTTGATGTTCACATGTGCACCTGCACCTGTGCAGCATTGTCTGCGATTGCAAAGTAGTGGTAGACAAGACAGGTTTTGTAAACTGACACTGGACATACTCAACTACTGGCCACACACTTGGAAAACTTAAATTAAATATCATTAAAGGGGATTTGTGAATGTGGAAAAAAATAAATAACTTGTTAGGTATCATACTATTTAGTCACAGACCTGAATTAACTTTATTTTTGACCACCAAAGGCAGAAAATATGGATTCATGTTTGGTTATAATTCAATAATATATACAATTCACAGATATATAACATTTTATTGTGTATTTATTTACTGTACAGTTGTTTCCCTCTGCACAGGTTTGGATAATGCCATCATATGTGAAGCATGTACTGTATGCATTGCACTACAATGAGCAATTTTGTTTTACATAAGTCGTACCATCTTTCTAAGCTGACCTCACAAATGTCAACATGATTTCCTGCACTGAAAAAATATGGTGATCCTTAGGATGATATCACAGATATTACATGAAGATTTTCTGAAATTATATATATTTATTTACACACTCCACCATAAATATGAACACATAATGTACAATTCTGTGCAGCCAAATACACAACGTCAAGGAAATGCGCCACCCTGTGCATGACCCGTATCAGTGAATCGGATTAATTTTCTTCAATGAGAGATACAAGTGGGAGAACCGTGTGGGAAATAACATCAAATTACAGTTTAGTCTACAGACTAATAGCAGAATATGTTCGAATGTTGGTTCTATTACCATCATGGAATTGCAGATTGTGATCTCTTGTGAACTCAGTGTTGGCAGCTATTACTTCTTATTTAATTTGCATGTCAAATGAATCAGGAGTGCCCCCCCTCTCATTTACCAGTCTATTACTATAACAGCTATTGAGAGGACTGACACATCTACACTCCCTATTCCTGCGCGCACACTGTCACACTATAATGCAGCAATGTCTAATGAAAAATTCTCAGTGTACAGTAATTAGAGCTCCCCTCTTTTGTAAGAAAGTCTTTCATGAGCATGGTGCACGAAAATGAATTATTCCTGACATTCATGTGATGAACAAGCTGACAGGATGTTATCAGTGGACGAGAAAATTAAGGCAGCCATTGTTCTTAAAATATGTTGTATATTCAGTGGGAGACACATCTGTCTGTGTCTATATTTGGGTTTATGTCTATTTTTGACACTTAGATGTTGGTTATGTTTGTGGGCATAAAAGCATTCACATGCATAGTGCTGCATGTGTGGTCAGATACAGATTGTCTGTGTTTTTTGATTACTCGCGAAGCAATTCACTTCTGCTTTTACGATGATGAAATGAGGCCTCTGAAAGAAGCAGTGCGAGAACATGATGGTGATAAATTTATTATCAAACAGGGCTTAGCGCTGGGGCGGAATAAACATGAAGCACATTATCTCATGATGAAGATGTTGGGTCGACTGTCCGTGAATACTGAAAGCTTTTTTTCTGAAGAGAGGTTTTGAGCACTGGCTAGTGATTAAGTTGCAAATCGAGTAGAGGCAGCAGGGGTGCAAACTGCAGGGAGGATAATAGCCTGTTGTTTTCGGGGTCAGGGAAAACTAATCATACAAACTCCCCCTCTATATCACTACTCACTCATTCTCAATTCTACTCAAGAGTAAAAATTATGCACCCACTAAATTTGTTAACTTCCAAAATGTTGGGCAGGGTGCCATCTGGAAAGAAATGATGTCAGGAGAAGTGTATAATTCATAGCAGTATGGTTTTGCTTTGTGAGTGCTGGGAAAGGGAGTTGGTTCAACAAAGTCCAAATGATGTGGCCTCTATTATTACAGTAAAACAGCAGTTTTGATGTGAGCATATTTGGAGATCAGACTGTGGGTGATTCTCTGAGACGGGTGCCTTTTGGGTCATACAACTTTTGCTTTGGAAAAAAATACTTAAATATATTAAATGTAAATAAAATAAATAAATTAAATTATATGTACACACACACAATATATATATGTGTGTGCATATATATATATATATATATATATATATATATATATATATATATATATATATATATAGACACATATATATTGTCTGCAACTAATAAAAAAAAAAAAATTTAATAATGGAATAATTAAGCAATAGCAGGAGCTGTGGCAATATTAAAGTGATGGACATAGTATTCTAATTTAAACAGTTTCTATTAACAAAAATGATCCATAAAGCATTGTACTTACAAGGAAACGGGCCCTCCTGGCTGGCCGTTGCTGGGTTTCTGGGTCTTTTGCATTTGAACTCTTGGTGTCTTTGCATTCACCATCATTGCAGCTAGATAATGACTAATGGCACTGTAGCAACACTTTCTTCCTATATATAGTATTGTTGAACCATACAGAAGTCCTGCCAACTTCTTTAAAGGCACAGTTTCTGAATACAGGCTGTGTATATTTCTCTCTGGATTGAGCATTTTGATTTTTCACAGTATTTAGCACCTCGGCCTGCTTTATAAACAAAAGAGGCATGTAAATCCTACTTTTTACAATATGGAACCTTCAATGCTGCCACAGAAAATGATCTGCTGCTCAGTTTGTCTCACTGCCAGCAGTAGCGGACCTTGAAGTCATTACCCAGCTTTGGTATTAAAAAGTCCCCTGAGTTGGGACTATGTTACACAGATAGCCCCCATGCTACAGAGCTTATATAAGGGTTGTATCAACTTAGAGATACACATGAATGGTGCCTGCGGAGCCAACAAGCTGCCAAAGATTTTATAGCCACTGCTTGGAGCCCCATTAAAATAACACTCTGAACCCGGCTATAACTCACAATCCTGGAACATCTCCACATTGACCCATTGCTGCTTTGATTGGGCTTTTCTGTCAAAAGGTCTGTCATCACCATAGGGGAGGTTTATGAGGCATAGCGAGAAGCAGTGTTTATTTTATGACAGGCATATCAAATGAAAAAAGGAGACGAAGACAAGAACACAAGCAATGTCATTAATTCCTCCACATAGCCATGAAATATTGCCTTGTCTGCTGTGGTCTTTTCTACATGGGGTGTTGTTAAAACTCTCCTTTATAGTTCAACATTGCCTGTTTTGATTCAACCCATTTAATTCAGGCAAACTTCCTCATGGTCGGCTGGACCTTATTGCACCTCTGGCCACTTACTACACGTCCACGACAGAAGCATGTGTGTGATATACTGTGCTAGAAAAAAAAGGATGTTGAACTTATTAGCACAGCTGGTACAGCCTTGTGGCAGTATGTGTAGAACTGACTGACTGAACTGAGTGTGAATAGTCGGCCATTATGCCTAAGCATTAAGATACATTTATTAATATTCATAGTAGAGGGAGATCTGATTATGCTTACTCAAATTTTAGGCGGGCCTGCTGTTTTTCTTCTGGAGAGTATAAATACATTTTTTTTTATGTTTTCAATAGTAAATGTTATACATATTTTGTAATTATTATGCATTACTGCCAAGTATCAAGTCTTCATATGCAGTTTGTTTTTTTGTTTTAATCTTATTAGGATTTCATTATTTCCCGGCCTCTTATGATAGGCAACCCGTAGTACCATGATGGACCAAACTGAAAACACAAGATTAATGCCTGCACGAGTGTCATTTTCCTTTTATTCCATCTCTTGCAGTTGCTGTTATTATTCTTGCTTATTTACCCTGCTGTAAAATCTATCAAAACTACTCTCAAGATGCTTTATGAAAGAGAAAATTCATGCGGTGTCTCCTGAGACAAATCTGCATAATAATCTTCATGAGCAATATTGAAGATTAACTCCTCCAGCAAATCTGCAGAATTCCACATCACCTTTATTATACGTGCTTTGCTTATGTATTTGTATCTGAATCTGAATCTGAATCTGTTTTCAAGACACACAGCACAGATGTGACAGTGTCCTGTGAAATAAATAGATAAAGTAGTGCTTTAATTAAGATGTTTAAAGTGCAGTGATGCACAGGATGAATTGGTAGATCAGTCAATCTGTTCAATAGCAGAGAGGTGGCAGTGTCTTCTTTATTTTTATCAACAAACTGGATTCAATGCCTGAGTAGACGAAAATCTCAAGGTTTCTCTCAGTGTCATTCCTGCTACAGAAGTGTCGTGGGCCTCCTTCTTGAAGTGATTACAAACCTTGAACGTGCAAAGGCCCAAACTGTGGAAATTATGACCATGGTTTGATTGCTTTTTTTGTTCATTTATTTATCAATGTAGTCAGTTGCCTCTCTTATTCATTCAGAGAAGACCTACATAGCATGCATAAGTACTTGATGCAGTCTTCTCCTGTTAATCTTTTGACAGCCAGTGTTGGTTGTTCCTACGCAAACTATGACGAAATCCAGATACAGATTGCATAATAATGTCAAGTGTTATGTGATAGTAGTCAGTGTTTTTAACCACAGCCTTTTAGAGTTCATACCCTTTAACATACCACATACCTACGTAGATCTATTACTTATAATTACTTTGTATATTACACAATGTATGCATTCAAATTTTAAAAGGGACATATGCTCTATTTTCAGGTTCTTACCATAGTTTGGGTTTCTGCTAGGAGATGCTTTAATGTTAAAAAAAACAGGCACTTTCTACCTATATATAGTATGGCTGTGACATCACAACCGTACGGAAGTCCTGAGGGCTCATTTAAAGGCACAGTTTCTGAATACAGGCTGTGTGCATTTCTCTGTGGACCGAGCGTTTTGATACTTTCACAGTATTTAGCACCTCGACCTGTTTATAATCACAAGAGACATGTGAGACCTTTAAACAATTCAAAATACACTATTGAGTATTTACATTCGGATTACTGTGATGTCTTTCCAGTAATTGGAATGGATCATGATCACCATCATTTGCAGCTTCATTATTATACATCTGTGTCATATTTAGTTATTGCCAAGCCTTGTGTGTTACTATAATCACACCACTTTCTTCTGTAGCACAGTGGCAAAAATAAGACATTAGAAGTCTGGCAGTTGTATTAAAGTACATTAGGCAGATTTATCGTTCTCTCTAAGAATGCTTATTTGAACCAAACATCCATTTCACATTTCCAATGAGTCATGCTCGATTAAATTCAATGTGCTGAAGATGGAAGAGAGCATTATGAAGCCAAGCGGGTATGTGAATTAATTAAAGTCCTACTTTTTAATTCAATATAAATGTCAAACTCTGTGTGTGACAGGATATTGAAATAAATCAGGCTTTAATATTGTGATATCCTCCTCCTGTGACAGAGATCCACTTTTCTGCATCACATGTTGTCTGCTCCACGTGCATGAGAGTGGGAGGAGGTCTGGAGGCTCAGACTGTCTGTGCGCCGATCTAGAGCTGTTTCCATGTGTTTGACACCAGAGCAGAAGCGCAGCATTGAAAAATAGCTCCAAATCATTCTTAAGTACAGTGAATCACTGCCGGAAAACTGGATTTGTTGTGGCTACTTAACACTCTGTTGTCATTGTTGATAGGAATATATATTTTTTTAGCATTCTGCCACATCCGACAGAAAATCAGTTGAATAAAAGTGACAGCTAATCCCTGGTTTTATATGTACCTTTGTGGCAGCTTTATGAGGTATATATAGCAAAGACAGGGATTCACTAGGAAAAAAAACTCATGGCTTCCCCAGCAAGCCTTTTGTTTCTTAGATGGGTTTTTTTTAGGGAGGGATAACTTCACAGTCTCTGTGCCAGTCAGGAAGTCAAATTTATTTCTATACAAAATCTACTTTAAGACCATGGAAAAATTCAGTGCAACGACAAATGTGAGCAAAACACAAGGCAAGTCATGGGCCAGTACATAGTTCATTATATCACACAGCACACTGCATAAAACTGCATCAAGCCTGTCATAATGCTAGCAATGTCAGCATTTACACATATACCACTTGCAGTAACACCAGACAGAAAAACATGAGAACTAAATTCTTTCTAAAGGTAATGGGAATGAATAGGGAATGGCAGCAGTACCACTAATACCCCCTTTTCTACCAAAATAAGCGTGTGTATGCAAGTTTTTTTAAAAGATGGAAAAACCTGGTAAAAATAGGAGATTGACTCTTTTCCCGTTGCCAGTTGTCTTTTCTGGTTCGTCATGTTCAACGTTGCGAACACAGTAAAAACGAAATAGAAGAAAGCAGCATGGACGCGGTGACTTTTGTATTTGTATCTTTAACTTATTCTGCTCTCTTTCAAAGTATGTGCCGATCATTTGGATCGATGTCCTAGCGCTGCTTGGGCGGAGTCAGACAGAATTTGTGGCTGAGATTACTAAAAAGTCACACAAGTTACAGACGGAGAAGACACCGGAAAAGGGTCAAAATGTGTGTGTCTATTTGTCCTACGAATACCAGTTGTAACCTTCCCCACTAAAGACAAAAGCCAGATGTTAGTGGGTGTTAGTGGTTTTTTTGCCGATGGGAAAGGGGCCTAGTTCGCTGATCTAATTGGATGTATGATCCAATAATACATTAAACATATTAATTTAGGAGCAAGGGAGAGATGGATAAAGTTTGATCTTATTTATTAATTTTCATTAGCGCACAGGGTACAGACAACAATGAATCCAAAAATAATTGAGATATAACTTTTGCACAGTTGCATTAGCGGTAGCTGTGACAGTATGAGTGTAATATGTACTGATAACAAAGTACCCTGTCCTTTAATCTCTTCTACCTCTGGCCAAAACGTATCAGTTGGTCCAGTTCCTGAGTTGCAGGTAGTAATCATAAACCAATTTATATTTTAATGAGCATGACATTAGATGGAAGTGTTGAATGCGCCATGCTCAATGATGCTAAGCAGAGGCAGGGATGGAAGTTTTGAGTCCTATTAAAGGAAGTAGAAAACCAGCTGACTATGATTTGTGGTAATTGGCAAGGCGTTCCGCTTGAGTATGCAGACACAGCCCATTCAGTCACACTGTGTGGCTTCGATTCAAAAAGCAGCAAAAACTATAATTATATTTATTACTTTTGCCTACACAAAGTGAGTGCAATCGATCCCAACTGGAAGGCTTCAGTCTCTCACAAGATATGACACTCTGTAATATAACACCTAATTATTTTTGCTGTCTGATCTGGAGCCTGGCAGCATTCACATAATGAGCTGCACTTCTGCCCTTCCCAGTCGAATTGTTAGGCTCACCGGCTGTAACAGTACAGTGGTAAAACTGGGAAACTATACAAAAAGGTATGCTCCCCTGGAAACAATATTACTAAAAGCTAGAGTATGACCAGCAAAACTTCACATTTGTGCCATGTTGCCATAGCCACTCACAGGAGAAGCAAGAGTAAGTTGGAGGACATGGTGTATCAAGCAGTCAATAATTAAGAGCAAAAAGCAATTCATAACTGACTTGCTTACATACTTGGTACAATTCTTTAAGTTTGATAGAAACTACATTTTGTCAAAGATCCACACTTAAATGATTTGCCTGATTTGACCTGTTTTTAGGGCATTGTCAACATCTACACACTATTCAAGTATCATGGTAAAAGATATACAATAATAGCACTCAATCAGCAGTAGATGAAGCATTGAGAACATTTTACTAACATTAAACCTTGCTTATACATCTGCTAGTGCACATTTTCCTTTTATGAATCCCAAATCAACGCAAAGCACCACATGAATATTGATGCATAGGAAGTAGCTTGCTGATCGATTGGTTTCTTTACTGTGAATCATTCCAACGCTCCTGGTATTGGCCTGATTAAGCAGATCAGAAATCCTTCAGCAGTGACCTATCAACATTAAATACAGTTTCTTCGTCTGATATAAGTTGAAGTCTTGTCCAGCATGTAATGAAATATTCAGTGTTGTTAATACTGTATTATCACACGGAGTGATAAGACGGCAATATGTTCGGTATGCACACTCTTAATAGCTGTCAAATAAATGTATAATTTGTATGTGATATTTGCCTAATAACTGTAGCAGGGTAAAAGTAGCTTCAAATGGAGAACACTGGATTTACAGTATTGAATGAAAACCACTACAACTACACTGCCTTCAATGCCTGCGAGAAATATCAGAATCAGTTGAAATTAGTTATTAGTGATAATTAGAATAAGCGTGTGTGGAGTGTTTGTCAACAGTATAAAGAATTGAAAACGGGGATTAAAAAAAATTGCTTTGATCCCTATATTACATATAAGGGATGTTTCATTTATTTTGAATTAAACAGTATTATCCCACTCATAAAATCACATAGTGCTCCTCTTCTCTGCTGTTCTCTGCTTTTAATACTATTTCCTATATGTCCTAACATACCAAGTGATGTAAAATGCACTTTATAAAATTATATTTTGTTTCCTCCATAATTTACTTGTGCACCTCTGAGTCTAACCCTTAACCCTAAAAGCATCAGTGCTACGGACAGGCACTTTAGCTCATCGACACAATTAAAGCTATGTTGAACAACACTACAGGCAGCACTGTGAATGAACCTCACCAAAAAAATGTGTCAGTATTTTGCCAACGAGTAATGTTGTCAGAGAGCTGGAGGATAAACTTCCGTCTCAATACATGTACCTTGTTAAATGTGAACATTACATTACTGGTCGGCTTGTTGTAGTTCAAATGAATTATAAAAAAACCTCAAGCATGTGAACTTTTCTATTTATATAATTATAGAGAAAGCTCCTGTTATTAAATCTGAATACATCTCTAAAGGCTATTATGCTAATTTCTACCGTGGTCTGCAGGTGGGAATAGCTATGTGGCATAACATTTGCGATTTGATGGACACTTTCTCCCCAAATGCCTCACAGTAACATACCCTCATACTGTTCTGCCATACAGGTTTGCATTTCAATTTAGTCCTCCGCTCTGTGATCGACAGCTTATCTGACACCATCTGAATTGACAGTCCCTCCTGTACTGCTGCCAGCAGTTCAAAGCAAACATTAATAAGTATTTGCAAATGGTATTTGAGCCATCTCTGATCTGTTAATATAAGACAGGAAATCTATTACTGCAATGCTTATATCTATAGGATTAAATGTTAACACAAACCCCCCATTAATTGAGGGTAATTATAGAATATTGATGGCCTGTTTTGCTGGATCACTGATTAAAATGATAATGATATTTGCCAGCATTAGCAGCCATACCATGATTTACAGTGTGAAAGCCAGTTCAGGCAACTCCAGCTGTTGTTCTCATGATATAATAAGGTTTTTTATCATGGACTTTGTATCAAAGGAATAAAGGACATTATGCTAAAGTGTGAGGGAAGTTAGAGAATGTCAGACAAAGATAGATAGTGTATTTGTGTCGTTCTAAACTGTAACATTTTTGTTTGCCACTGTTTCTCTTTTTAGTTTGCCTACTTACCCACGTCTGTTTATTACGCATGCAGCTTATTACGACACATATTTACGTCAGTGACCGCCAATGGGCTTAGTACAAAGAGCGAGAAAGTCCAAGTTGGGAGGAGGTTGGGGTGTATGGATGGGTCAGACAAACACAGGACTTTTACCCAGGAGAACGCTGCTTGTGTCCCGTGTGAAACCAAATGTCAACATTACAACATACTTTAATACGTAACTACGTGATAGACTTATTTCATTGAAAATATGTACACATTTTAATGCAAACCATGATCTTTTTCTCAATCTGATCAAGTAGTTTTGTTTACTTAAATTAAGCAGCTTCCTTTCAAAAAGTTAACCACCTTTAAAACTGCGACAGTTTCACAATGTTAAATAGAGCAGTCATATATTTCATGACCTCAGGTATGCGGACATGGTGGCACAGCAAACCCAATTGCTGTGGAACCAAATTATTTAAACCAGAACCAGAGAAATAATAGTGATAAACCAGGTTATAATGCTCTTTATGTATTTGTTGCAGGGATAACAGTGGGAACATGAGGGATTTAAACTCATACAGCAGCCTATTAAAAGCAACGCTAATGAGCAGCAGCACCCAGTGTATTTTCTAAGCAGTGTTACTTTAATAGCATTAGACAATGTTCTTGCCTGAAAACATTCCTAAATATACTTTTCACCCTTCAGCTTTGCCTCTTGTTGCTGAAAGCCTTCGATTTACCCTTGCCAAAAATATTTAAGTGATAGTTCTATTCCAAAGACACTAATAGAAGAAATTAATTATATAAACAATCACTGTCATCTGCATAATGGTTCATGGAAGGGTATGTATGTGTAAGAGCTTTATACAGTAAGTGCAGACCAGCCACCTACAATGATTTCCTTCATTTAAACAAGCCGGGCTATATTAAACGTAGATTAATTGCCAAGGTGAACACTTAATTTCATAAAATATAATTTCCCTAATGTTTTATTTAATACAGGTACATAATTAATTAAATCGCCAGCAATTTATTATGAAGCAACAACACAGGTTGTAGACACTGAATGGGATAATGACATGAAAGTTGTGCTAAAACAATGGCCTGGATTCATTTTTTTTTCCAAACTGAACTGCATTCAGTTTACATTCACCATTCCTGCATTGACTAGAATGAGCAATCAGAAAAATTGAATTGACTCCTCAATCATTATATGTTTTCTCACGTCATCTGATAATCCCAACACCCTCTCACTGTTCCCACATTGATTTTGGTGTGTGTTGCCTTGGGCAAGGCCTCAAAGCCAAGCTGTGTAGTCATGCTGAAGGAAGCTGGGGCCAAGGGCAGTCCTCACTGAGGCCCTGGGGCTGATGGCTGTGGGCAAGAGAATAAAAGACAGAGGCCAATAGAGGACCACAGGACTCGGGTCTGGCATTAATTAACAGAAAAAGAGATGAAGAATTGCTTTTAGGGCAGAAAAACAGTCTAAAGGGATTGTCTTGAGATTGTCTTGAATGGGCCCTGGAGATTTCTCTGTTTCATGGTAAAGAGGCTTAGTTGCTCCTCGCCCTCTATTGGGTCCAGCTACATGATGCTAAGAGCACTGTGCATACTGTATGTCCTTTTAATGTATTTTTCTTGTTCTTCTAAAACTGGTCTTTCTCTGCCTACATGTGCATGCTTTTCACACAGAGAGAGAGAGAGAGAGAGAGAGAAAGAGACAGAGGTGGAGAGAGAGAGAGACTTGTGAATGTTCTCATTCAGAGAGAGAGACAGACAGAGAGAGGGGGGGTCACACATATCTATACACTAAAAAAACTTAAAGCTCACTAATTAACACAAGTGGTTCTGGTGGGCAAATTTTGTTACCATCAGACAGAGCCATGCTGTGTGTTTCCAGTCTTTTGCTAAGCTCAGCTAACCAGCTTCTGGCCTTCCTCTGAATATTAGACATTCAGAGCAGGTTATCCAGATGTAAGTGGATGGGTCAAACCAACCAAAATTTGCGATATTACTTTGCTGAAGAAAACAAGACTGGATGAGCCTAGTGGTATGATGGTCAAAATGATAAGCAGTAGATTAGATATTTGAATGAATGTGTCACTTTAGTTATGTTACAAACCCTCAATCTTTATTCAAACCTAAACAAGTAGTTTCGTTTGAATTCACAATGTTAACCACATGTTCACCTTGTTTAAAACAATGACCACAGTGGAGCGTCACGAAGGTCCTGATAAAGCATCTGTATGCGATAATTGGGATGGGTTGGGATCAGGTTGCAAAAATAAAAATTGCCAGCGTTACAAACCATAATTGTCCCATGTTTACCTGCTCCTTGCTACGTTTTTTACACATTGGGTAAATTGACAAAGAAACTGATGGACTGTGGAATATGTACCTAACCTTGTATCCTCTCTATTCCCTTTTCCCATCTCTTTTTATGTGTGACCATTCAATCATCTGTTTATGCTGATGCCTGGCAGGTAAGCACCATCTCTACTCCTACTATTACTTTCAACTAAACACCACTCTGAATAAATCAACAAGCCTCACCAGCCTTAAAGGGTCCATATTAAGTCAGTTCAACACCTCATTAAACCAACAGTTGAAATCATCTTTTAGAAATGTTTCCAGACAGCCACACAGGCATCACTTGAAAGTATGCAGAACTAAGTTGGCCGAGAGTACATACAGCAGTCCTTAACAGTGCCGCATTGTTAACTCCAAGAGTTAAGTAATGCAAGTATTAGTGAATTTCTTCCTCTCACAAGAGCCCTTAGATTTGGTTGCCTGTAGGCATTTGTCGTTGGCAGACTTGAAAACAGCAATGAGCTAAAAATTGATTTCAAAAGAAATATGAAACAGATTTCGGATGAGTTCCACAAGGTTGCTTGTTCACAGAGAAAGCACATAATAGATATGCAAAGTACATCCCTATGCACTGTGCAGCAAGGCAGAAAACATTTCAGCGGAGCTTGCATACTTGCATTTGTTTGAAGATATCAAGGCTATTGTTTTTTCCCTTGAGGATTTTGGCTTGCTGGAGGAGGACATTTTTATGAATTGTTTGCTATTTTGAGGTGGTTGCGCAAAACGTGTAATGAATCTGTTTATGAGCAGCTACATAAAAGTAACCTTAGAAAATGAATATTGTTGATAGGGTTTAAAGAATGCTTAGAAACTGTGGGCTGAGGGCTCTTTGTGTAAAGTGAATATTCACTCTTGTATTATCAAATCACAGAGAGAATGGAGACAGTGATCAAGTTGTTCCTTGATTCTTAACTATGAGGGTTATTTTATATTGACCGTGTTGATAAGGATTTGCTGAAGGTAATATGATCCACTTTGAGTACCAACAAGCCTGCAGACGTCGCTATCCGAAATCACTTATGTTATCAGTGCTTTGCACTTTTTAAGCTAAACATAAAGGACTGAAATCTTATAGAGCCGTGTGATTTAGTCTCAACCACACCCTCGGAGGCCATTTCAGCAAGGTCCCCGAACTATGAAAAAATAGTGTTTGCACTGTAGTGACTTTCTAATCACATCCAATTTATGATAGCCATATTTTTTTTCTTATCCACAACTCAAGACGGAGGCGGATCTTTGATGTCCACCCAATTTGTCACATACAGCTGTTTTGTCAGGACCCTGTGGCATCACTTGTCAACACACTGGGTAGGCCTGCACGGAAAACGTTAACGCTCTACTGGTTAGGTTTAGGCAACAAAACTACTTGATAGTGGTTAGGAGAAGATCATAGGTGGGATTACAATAATTGCGTTTGAAACAGAGAAACATGGGACACACAGGACACAAAGGACACACAGGACATTAACAAGACAAGAACCATAGTCTCCTGGGTGAAATCCAGTGTGAAGTGTCTGTGTGACCAATCCACCACCTAGACATCCTCCCTTTACAGATTTTGTTGTGCTTAATTCTGGAGCACTTAATATCTAATATTGTCTAATATCATCATGAAAGGGTTTAGAGTTGAAAGCCTGGTGCATTTGATACCGACACTAGAGGTGCGCATCCGTAGTAAATGCAGAGGCCGGTAACAAAAATGGCAGTATTTGGCACCCTTGGAAATGAGAACCGGCTGATATGATACAGGGTATGTAGGATGATTTGATTCGATATTGTATCTGTAAATTGCGCTAACTAAGTCAGAAATCTACTTCAGTGGCACTTACATACACCAAACTCCCCAGTTTACTTCCTATCTATAGCCGTAAGGTTTTTATAGATATGTTTGTGATATACTGTATCATTCATAGTCTGATCACATTATATTCCTAAAAACAAGATGAAAATGGATGCTACCGTATTTATGGAGTGATAAAAAGATATATCCAAAATCCCCCGTTGATTCTAATAAATCAATAAAATTAAACAAGAATTTTGAAGCTGCCTTTATCCAATGTTCACATTTATGTTCTGCAAATGTATGTAAATGTATGCATATTTAAATTGATACCTCATTTGCATATTTAAACGAACCATTTCAGAAAACTTGTAATATAAGTTAATTGTCTTAATGTAAGTTATCCGTTGGGGAATGCATTGTGATAAAAAAATAAAATAAATCCTTGTGCCACATTGGGTGAGCATATTAAAACCTGGCTTGGATATTAGAGCAAATGGGGATTAGTTGAGTGTGAGTGAGTGTCACTGGGTGTTGAAGTGTGCTCCTCCTATCACAGATGTGCCATTCATTTAGACACATGATGCCTCCAGAGGGCTCCACATTGCTCAATGCTAATTTCTAGAATCCCATAACAATTCTTCTCAACACACCCACTTAACTATACTCAGCAGCACTGTACTGTATTGTATTATGCTGTACTGTACATCCTAATACCCAATAATTTCACCAGTAGTCTCGTCAACAAACTACGATAGCTGAGTATTCCAGATACAAATGACTTCCTCAGTGTGTCAGGAAACTGAACTATATTGACATTTAAATGCTAGGAAGATAGCAAAACCAGCAGTGAATGCCTGATTTGTATAATAATGCTGCTGCACCCAAGACATGTTGTCCCAAACGGAAATAATTTATCACGTGCGGATGCAATTCTATAAAAATGATTTGCCATACACATAGCAGCTACAACAGTAATTCACTGGGTGGTGCTGTAGTGTGGACGTGTCACGCTGTAGAGAATGAAATAAAGCTGAAGCGGTCCCATTTTTTTTGTGATATACTTTAGAACAGACGGTAATTAAATACTCTGCAAGGACAGTCCCCCCTCCTATCTGTGTCCAGTCACAGTAGTGTCCTCTTGATTTCCCCCTCAACCCATTTTTCCATGCCCCCACCCACAGCTTGTTTATTGCATTTGTAGCACAGTCCTCGATTTTCACAGGGCAGGGACATGACACATCAGCTGCCAGCGTATTGTTGAGATGACTCTGTCAGAGGCGTCCGGCTTGTTTGTTGCCGCTGCTCTGCTGAGACAGGTGGGCTGCGTTGTCCGCCTGTTTGGCTCCCATCTCACACTCCCAACTAGTGCAGTCTTCCCACAAAAATTGAACACCATACCATAAGATTGTCTCCACAAAATGTGACCATGCCGTCTCACAGTCTGTGGAGATTTATCAGGGTTAGCCTCCCATGGCTCAGAGCCACACAGCCAGACCTGAATATAATAGTGTTCTTACCCGCATCCCACCTCATTGATGAATCAAGCTCATGCAATGATTCAGCCATGCTAGCACGTGTGTGAGGCAGGGGAACACACATACACAGGCTTATGCATCCATTTGTGGGCAGAGTACAGACCGCTGATGGAGTACAGTGGCTCTTTGTGTTGAAAGATCGATGGCTAGTGACAGACAAGCGTCTTCATAAGGTTTTTCATGAAAGATAATCTTTTGAATTGATTTATATGCAGTTTATAGGAGCCCTGATGGAGGGATTTGATGAGGACAGACAATAAGATATAGCTTTAAACTTTAATGTGCTACAGTATTGTTTTGTTTTTTTCTATTAACAAGCATCATTTTTTGGTCTGGGCGGCACAGGGATGGAGTGGTTAGCACTGTCACCTCACAACAAGAGGGTTCCTGGTTCGAATCCCGGCTGGGGCCCTTCTGTGTGGAGTTTGCATGTTCTCCCTGTTTCTGCGTAGGTTTTCTCCGGGTTTTCCGGCTTCCTCCCACAGTCCGAAGACATGCATGTGTTAGGTTAATTGATGACTCTAAATTGCCCATAGGTGTAAATGGTTGTCTGTCTCTGTTCGTCTCTATGTGCCCTGTGATAGACTGGCGTCCTGTCCAATTGGTACCTCGCCTCAAGCCCGATGTCAGCTGGGATCGGCTACAGCCCCCCCGCGACCCTGATAGGGACAAGCTGTTGAAGAGGGATGGATGGATGGATTTTTTGGTCTTTTTGATCTTGGTTTTTGGCAGCGTCAGATGCACTGATACATAGCGTCCTATTGGTGCTGAATTGGATTTGGGTCAGAGCCTTCGTCATCCAGAAACTGTCTACACACTCTGGTCACACAAGGCCAGGCATTGTCCCTTCACCAGGAGTAACTGAGGGCCCACTGCACCAGCGTAAGGTCTGACAATCACTCTGAGGATTCCATTCTAGTACCTAACAGCAGTGAGGGTACTGTTGACTTTGACATGGGGGTCTGTGCGACCCTCCAATGATATGCTTCTCTACACCATCACTGACCCACCACCAAACCAGTCATGCTGGATGATGTTACAGGTAGCATAACGTTCACCACGGCGCTTCCAGACTTGTTCACACCTGTCACGTGTGCTCAGTCAGAACCTGCTCTCATCTGTGCAGAGAACCAGGCACCAATGGCGGACCTGCCAATTCTGGAATTCTGTTTGCGAATGCCAATCAAGCAGCAGGGTGCTGGGCTGTGAGCACAGGTCCTTCTAGAGGACGTCTGGCCTCACGCCACCCTCATGGAGTCTGTTTCTGACAGTTTGGTAAGAAACATGCACACCAGCAGCCTGCTGGAGGTCATTTTGTAGGGCTCTGGCAATGCTCCTCCTCTTCCTCCATGCAGATAACCGTCCTTCTGCTGGGTTGATGCCCTTTTACGGTCTTGTTCAACTCTCCTCGTGTAACAGCCAGTCATTTGTAATCTCCTCCATGCTCTTTAGACTGTGCTTGGAGACACAGCAAACCTTCTTGCGACTGCACGTATGGATGTGCCATCCTGGAGGAGCTGGACGACCTGTGCAACAAGGACACTAGCCTGACTTGGTGTTATAATAAGATTATTAAACGCTCCCGGTAACACATAATGACTAACAGCGAATGCATTGAATGGCTATTGCAGAATTGCATCAATTTAGAGCCAGATCCAAGGCCCAAATGTGACCTCAAAATATAAGTAGGAAAATTTGTTTCAATCTACCAGCCTTTTCACGCATTATTTTCTTTGGTTTCAAGGTCTCAGGCCTCTAGGCTGAGGAGTACTTCTGTAAGACCATGTTTCATTGGCAGCTCAGTGGATTATAAGCTACATGGCTGAAATGTGTCACTCACAGTGGATTGGCCTTGAATCTGTTCAGCCTATTTGTCAGTTGTGCAGAGAAGCCCCCTTCCCTTTGTTCTCTGTTTCTCTCAAGCTTACCAAATGCATTGCAGGAGCTACTGAAAGATGTGGCATCCTCTGCATTAACTGTATAAAAGCTGTGTGATCGCTGACTGAGTGACTTGCTAAACTTTTCTGCTTACTATATGCTACTGAACAATACTAATTTGTTTTCTAATATTTATCTGGCCCTTTGGCAGACCATTCACAAATCTCAGAAATTCAGATATTTTCCCATCCTTATAATTATGTGTTCATAGCCTTGTGGCATTGATTATTTATCCTGCTCTGCCTCAGTGCTGTCCTCCTACAATGATCAAATAGCTAGAGGATAGACAACCACACAGGCCTTATTCACCAGCCCACTGGCCCATCATGATTATCCACAAACCCGGGTAGAGGCAGCACAAAGCAGCCTGATTACCACCTAACCGCCGGCTACTTACGCACAGTATGGATGGCTCTGATGGAACTGTTAGCTTTGAAGTTACTGAAAATCCCATGCCATCTTAGCCAGTGCTTTTATTTGTTTTACAACGTCCTCATTCCTTCAAATATTTTCTGTTCTTGGATATAACTCGTTAAATTAATTTTCCAGACCTTTAGTCTCATTAAAAGGGAAAGTCAAGCTCCTTTCTGTTGTGGAATGTTATCGTGTTATCAGTCAGACACTTAAAGGTGACTTAACTATTGAGCTCATTAAAAAGAAAAAAGATCAATTAATTAGCTGTTTTTTTCCAGTCAGCTCCAGTTACACTGATAATGGTGTTAGTTTTTATAGGATGAGGGTTGTGGGGTTTGATGTATGCCTTGAGCTGGCTGCCATGTTACAAGTACAGACTAGAATTGAGAAATGGGTTTCAGCTCATTCTTACACCTGATGACTGGCTCTTACAGTCACACATCAAAGGCTGAGAGCGCTGAGGAGAGAAAGGTGATTCTTAAGGACTACTATACCAAAAGAGCAGCAGAAGACAGACTGCTACTTGTCAGTCTTAGATTTTGACATCACATACCTACAAGTCGAAACCTAAGAAAAGTAACACTTAATTTGTCTGTGCTGCTAAAATGCTTCCCTATATCTGTTAGTTTTATAATTAAAAAAAAACACCGTCTGAAGGTTTTATGTCCACTAATATGTTGTCCGTTATGTGCATAAATCTTAGACAGTCTGTCTTCAAACAATCAACGCAATGACTCATACAAGCGAGGACTTTGAATGACAACTGGGACATCTGAAATCTGGCACACTGTGGTCAATTGTCTGTATAACATTATCAGATAGTTTTGTCAGTAAACTATTAGTCTTAAGTTATGTCTACTCTAGAGTAGACAAAGGGTGCACTCACACCGTCCATTTGTACTGTGCCCAAGCACGATTCATAGCTAATGTCCAGTTAATTTGACCAGTGTGCGTACAACTGTTCCACTCCCAAGCACAGCACACTTGCCGGCTGCGGCCCGGTAAAATATTCTAAAACAGTTGGACAAAACTGGACTAACAAAACTTGTATAAGCAAGAATGATTCGCGCCGAGGCTCGGATCATTTCAAGTAAGTGAGTGCAGGCTGGGCCTGGGTCGTGGGGGGAGGGGCAGGCAATCACGCTAAAGCACAGCACGATTCATCTGGGCCAAGTGTGAGTGCGCCCTTAGATTAGACACAACTAATGCCAGACTAGACTACGAATAATAGTTAGATTTACTTACCTACTTACCTTTTTCAAGCTATCGGTTTACTAGTTTTTTTTTAAGTAAGATCAACTTGTCGGATTTTACAGTGTTGTTACCATCCACTGAAATGGCCACTGCCTTATTCATGATTGCATGTGGTGCAGAGCTAAAGGAAATTGAAACTCAGTGGTGAACAAAAAACACGAGCTGTAGATGTTGGGTTCGCTTTATATGTCAATACATGTTAATTAAAGGGGACCCTTTTATGCCTTTTATATCTGAATACATCTGTATTCCTCTTTTGTCTAAAACAATTCCTGTTTGTGCCTGTCGCTTCAAGCCCAGGCTGCGCTGATCGGTCATTGTTTCTCAGTCTATTGCATCTGTGCTCTCGACTTCTCTACACCGTCATTGCAGACGGTATGGAATGACTATAACAGCACTGTAGCAGCACTTTCTACCATATATTCTGAATATGGGCTGTGGGCATTTCTCTGTGACCAAAAGTTATCCATTTTATACTAAATTAAGTATCAGTTCAAGTTCCATTTCAAAAAGAAAACACACCTTTTCAAACCACAGCTGTAGCTAACATCATTATACAAAGCTTGTCTAAAGCTTTAGCAAGCAGTACAGAACAGTTCTGAGACTGGAGTTAGCCCATCATAGCGGCTGGCAAAGCAAGGTCACTTCCTTTCTTCCCTGCATCGAATGCCAGTTGACAAGAGAAAAACATAACCTTCCCTTCTCAGACACTTAAGAGAGAAACTACTCAAGAGTTTAGAGGACTACTGCTCCTTTTTTCATGACGCAATGCTGAGTAAATACTTGTGCACCTTAGAAACTTATTTCATGCTACTGGAACATTTCTGTACCCAGCTTGTGTAAGCTTGGCCACATGCTCTGTCTTTATGTATGTTCATTACACTCAGAGTTGAGTAATACTCATCAGAAATGAATGAATAATGAATTAAGAACACTGATGCAAGCCTATATAAATGATTTACAAAAAGTAGGATGTTAAACTTATAGCTCTCTAATGCAGGACATGGTTGATTTCTGAAACACTTTGTGTTTTGCTTAACATTAGTCAAAATTAATTAGTTGGGAAATCTTCATCACCTTTTTATGTAAATGTTGCAATACAATATAACATGTGATGTCCTGCTTATCTTTGCATGCTCCATAATGAATCAGTGGAGGGATTGTATTGGTATGGAAGACAGAAACAGTGACATTTCCAGGTGGCTTCACTGATGGAGGAAAGACAGCGAAGCAAAAGGATTTGAAAACTTGTGACAATCGCTCCTATTTATATGCAAAGGAAACAGATTTATGGGCCAAAGATTTTGCCTATAAAGTCTTTAAAGTGTAAAGGATTTCTTATTCCCATTAACATTTCTCGCATGCATTCCTATGACAGTGACAGTTTATGTTTTGAGTTGATCTTACATCATTTCCTCACCATACTGACTTTACCTTTACTGTGATAGGTGCAGTGAGCTATTTCCAAACCACCAAAGTGCCAGAGAGCTGTAATAGGTGACTTTTTGCAACATTAACTATTTATTGGAATTCTGTGCTGCACCTTCAAACCCTTCCACCCCCACCCCCACCTTGCCATCCATTATCCTTGAGGAAGAACAATGCATGGATGTGAACACAAATTCCAGGAGAGGATGAATTTGAGTCCATTTTTCTAACCCGACAATACATTTGTCATCCTCACCTCCTGAGGAACGCTGCTACCTCCCAGGTCTCTGATTAAACAGGCGAGAATTAATAACAGGTGTCTGAGGAAGCGAGGAACTGCCTATTGGAAAAGAAGGTTTCTTGGGAAGAAAGGCCAAGCAATAAGCCACAATCTGCAATTAGAGCAAAGGAGCAGCAGGTACCTCTAGCCAGAGTGTATTTTCAATGTCACATCGCCCAATAGTTTTAGGTGCTATAGTTGTAGAGAAATACAGTATGGCCAGACGGAGCCAGATGAAAGGTTGCCATTAAGTAAATAAGGGCCTTGATACAGTCACAGTGAAGGATTGCTCACTGTAAATTGCCACAAAGAAAAGACATTGTAATAGTTGCATGTCTTTCACAATAAATCTACATGAAATCAGTGATTTATGTCTGTCCATAAGGTGCCCTTTAACTGCAACCGAGAAGGAAAAAAATAGAACACTCAAGGTGCTCGCTGGAAGCCAAGGTAACAAATTCAGAAGAATCTTTGATTACCTCTAATGTGGTTATAGGTAATGGTGACCTGTCTCTAAGGAGCCAAGCCAGAGCTAAATTATATTTCAAATCCATTAAACCTTACCTCAGATCCATGATTTGCTTCCAGCAAGCATCTACCCAGGGCAGCGGGTAATTGAATTTCAAACCTGAAGCCAGGAAGCAGAGAGGCCCCTGAGCTAAGTCCCCTGCATGAGGCAGAATACTGTTATGCATAAAGTCATGATATATTTGTGCCTATCAAATCTTGTAATGGGCTGCTCTCTGGCATGGAGAAGAATAACCCCATTTGTTGAAACAACACGTTCGTGGAAAAAATTAGATTGCTATGACCAACAGACATAAGCAGTTATTAAATTTAGGTATTTAACCTGACTCCTGCTGAGGAAACTTTAACAGGATGGAGGGACATGCTTAATTACACAGAAATCAAAATTTGAACAAGGCACCGTTATGCTATGCTTTGATATATCTGATTAATTTGCACTTACTGCTACACAGGTTAGGATCATCAGGCCCTGAGGCTTTTCACTTCGTATTTTTTTAAATGTAGATTGCTGCTGCTACATCCCATCATTACAAACCGCATATTCAACGACCTCAGATCAGTTATTGAATAAGGTAATGGATCAAAAACAGAGGTAATAAAAAATAAAAGATCCTATTTAGTGGGGGTTGAAATAGAAAGCCCTTCTTCATAAGCTGCTTTAATTCAGCCTGGTGACAGCCAGACTGAGCCGTAACCTTGCTGTGTCTAATTGCATAAGGTGGGCTGAACTCTCAGGGAGACTCTGGGCTGTTAATAGGGGGATCATGCACTCGGGGGATAGTATTGGCTCCTCTTTCTCTTTGCTGTCATCCCTGCTATTTCAAGACATCCTTCACTGCGGAGTCAAGACAGACGACACCAAACTCAATAGTGAATCAATCACTAGACCAATTTACCAATTAGGCTCATTGTACTCTATAAATAAACACACCCCATGCTCTTCTCCTTGAGAAATACCATCTCAACATCCAGTCCGGCAATCAGAGCACACAGGCAAAGACATCATTGATCAGGGACCTCTGTTATACTGTTGCTTTCTTTGGCAGGGAAATCGTCTCCTGATTAGTTGTCATGTTGCAAACAAACTAAATATACATCAGCACCAACTCTCTGCTGCAGTATTTGGGTGTTTTGGATCTGAAAACTGGGATTCGAACATAGTTATTACCACGGTTTGACGTATCCTTGCACATTACATGCAGCCTTGAGCGTCTGTATAAAAGGCACCAGGTATTTAAATGTAAACCCAGCAGTAAGAGCAAGCGCTCTAGGAGCAAGAGCAACAAAGTCAGCAATTTTACCCAGGACACTGGTTTGCATCCCATTCAATTCCTGTACGTCACTTATTATTTTAAGCCAATCCATGATCTTATCCTAACCTTACCAAAGTAGTTTTGTTGACTAAATCTAACCAAGTACTTTTGTTGGAAGTCCAAACTTTGAGCACATGTTTGGTGTGTTTAAAATAGTGACATAGTCGAGCATTTTAGTTTGCTGGGGACCATCCACTGCAGGGGTTCTTACCTAGCATCCGTATGCTACAAATATGAACATGTTGATTACATACACTATTCGCTTGGTTTTTATAACTTTAGCATGCATAGTCTTTGGCTAATGAATGCTTAACACGTGCCTGTAAAGAATTACCCAAGTGTTCACCATCATTAGTAATGCAAGGATTCCCCAGGGTATATAGGTTTTTTTTATCTGTTTCATCTTTGCAAATTACAACTTCATACAAAAAGTCCTGTTCTCAACTACTGTGGGAATTCACTCAGGTGACATCTAAAATGTTTGGAAACACCAGAGTGAAGATTTCAAGACGTAATATATAATTTATAATGGAAAGAGAGGCTTTGTAATAATACAACAGCTCTTGGCATCATCGCCTCCCCTGGCAGGCCTTCTCCTGCTCTCAGCCTCAATGCTGGAGCTGCCACTGTACTGCCGCTGCTGGTGCACTGCCTGCCAGAGCTCCAGCATGCTCTACCCACCTGTCACCATGCAGAGAAAAACATTTCATTCATACTGCAGATACATGTCACTAGTTCTCACAGAGAAACACAAGCATTTACAATAACTGTCAAATCACAGAGTTTGGGGGTAAAATACAGTACCTATGGCTTTTTCCTGATATAGGTATCTGTTTTTCAAGGCATTAGCATACAGCAACTGTCAGAGCCAGGATCACTTCATTTAGCAAGTACAGTAACATTTACAGGCATTGTCCTGGTGGTATGTAGGTGCAGAGACATGTCTAAAGCCAAGGATGAAGCCTAATAAATACTGACGTACGTGGTATGCGAGCAGCAAATGTAGAATAAAGAAGACAGTGCAGGATTGTTGAAGAGGGTTTTTTTTTGATAGTTTGTTAACTTCTAAAACATATTACTCAGTACACTGCAGAATAGAAGTGCTCTGAGAGTTACTGTGAGTCTTTCAACACCAGTGTTGCTTCAGTGGACGACCTCCCAGAAACTAAGTGCATTCCCAGAATAGAAAAAGAACTGGTTATTGACTCCGCAGTACGCCCAAGCGGGCTTCATGATTTAGTGCAGTGAGCCGTCAACTCTCAGAGCAATGTGCAGCAGACAAAAAACATTTTATCAATATTCCATCAGGCAGTAGCCCTCTCCCTGTTAATATAATGCCCAGACGCATCTTAGCACCCCAGAAGATCGTGTTTTCAGGCAGCAGCTCAGCTGAAAGCCTGCTGCTGGTGGCTCATGGGACAGTGTTGAATTAATTGGAATGCCATTGGCCATGGCAATATGTTGACAAGCACGTGACATATTTTTTTTCCTATGTCCTTTATTGATGCACTGTAAATTGTTTTATCTCAGAAGATTTTGTGACTTGCAGCTAGCTGTTTAACATTGATGCGTGCAAGATTTGATTACAAACGTGATCTCTTTCAAAATAGTATCATTTAACAGGATAGATAAAACTAAATAGAAAATGATTATTTACGTGTATCATTCAATATTTCAGTAAATTCTGAGGCTATAAATTACAGCAGAGTCCCTTCATGTGGCAGCGTCTATTGCAAATTTTTAATTTGTACATGTTATTCCATTGCAAGAGTGCTAAAACTCAAATTTGTGATGTCATCCCTCTCTGGTTGCAATTTAGCCACTGTTCTCCCTTATAGATTTGATTACTATACTTATTTAGTGTCAGGACAGAGGCCTAATGTCAGATAATACATTGCCTTAGTTACTCTATTAGATTCGTTCAAATGGAGGGGGAAACACACAACACACTTTCATACACTGTATATTGTCTGATAAGTGCTCTTTCATTTATAAGAGCATGTTGAACTCCATACTTAACATGGCGCGAAATATGAGGGCCATTGTAGGAGTTAGGGTAGCGTTCAACATTAGATATGGAAATAGAAAAATTAAAGCAATCAGACACTTAAATCGACCTTGTTATGCTCTGTAGTCTGAGACTGAGTAAAATATCTAGTTGATTGGTTTAAAAAAGAAAGTTCATCACCGCTATAATGACTGAGTTTATAATTTGTTAATGCGACCATGCTTTTTGTTTTGCATTGTACTGATGAGAATTTAGCAGGCTGTCATGCTTAAAAGCCCTTTTTCCAAGACATGTTAATGTTTTCCCCAGCACTGCTTCAAATTCATTCCATGTACATTATTCATGTCTGCTATTTAGCTCTTACCTAGAGTGACATTGAATGGGTGCACCAGTAGAGTACTTTTTAAATTTTGAAATATGCAGATTTACTAGCACCTAATAGTCAGAAGTACAATGTTGAAACTTATCGTGTTAAGGCCGAATACGATATTATGCTTTAACCTTATATTGGAAGGCAAGTGAGAACAAAATTGTTCTTATAGTAACGACCTTGGTAGGTAGCAAATGGTCAGAGTTAGGGGGTACATCTGCAGGTCCTATGTTTCCCGGGTCTTATGTTCCGCTTGGGGAACATTGGACCCTGTTGGGGAAAAAGGGTCCGATGTTCCTCGGTCACATAAGCCTATGCCTCCGCTGATTTAATTCAGCATTTTGTTAGGGCTAGGGGTTATGATTAGGGTCAGGGTTAAGGGGTAGTGTTAGGGTCTACATAGGCCTATTTGCTGGGAAACTCAACACTGACTGTGGAAAAAATAACAGACCAGGGAACATAGCTTCCTGATTGAAACCAATGGATGATTATCATTTTGTCTATTTTAGTAAAATTACTTTATCCTGCAGAAGTTTATCTGACTTATTAGCTAAAATAATTGATCAAACAGCGGGTGGACACGTTAGAATTAATACATACAGTAAATGATGCCATATAATACAAGCACTGCAATAAATGTAATAATAATATTTGAGGTCATAGTTTGTGTTGCACTACATTATAAAGTGCTGTTTTTAGGTTATTCTAAAACCATAAATGACCGCAGAGCTGAATTAACAGCTCATTTACGCACCTTAAGCTTCACAAAAGGTTTCATTGCATTGCTTTATATTGCACAGGTGTTGCATCGAGTGTGCCCACCCTTTCTATAGCTTAAAGTAACTCTTTCATTGTGCCAGGAATTCAGCTTCCTGATTGAAGCCATAGACTGAAATGAGAAAATGTGATATGACCGCCACACCATCCCATTGCTCCAGCCACTTTGAAGCTTACTGCAAATTACTTGCCTGAGCTGTCACAGCTTGTTGATTCTATTTATTGCACAGAAAGCCCAAAATAAAGCACAACTTCAGTTAATTTTATTGGCAATTGATGATTGATTAGGAATATTCTAGCTCACACGAATATAGCGCAATTCAGCAGTGCTTTTTAGTGTCCAGTGTTGCAGACAGCCTGTGCTAGATGAGTGAGAGCCTCAATATTAAAGCGCAATATGCATCCTGCTTTGTTTTTCCCAAATTTTCTATGACAATTTGTTGAGCTGGGACTGAGGAGGCCACAGGGACGGAGGGGTTTCTGGGGCGAAATCAGCAAGGCAGCGATGTGTAAAGGGACACAGAATGTGTAGCGCCACTTGTGTAGTGGATTATGATATTCATCATATGGCAGCTTGCCATTAAACGTGGTGTGGTAATCCAAACAGCCCTCTGTGATAAGTAGATGGTGCTGAACAGATGATTGCGGCCCTGAGGAGAGTGGAGTTGAGCTGCTGAACCAGAGCCCAGCAGAGGAGAGGGCCACAGGCTGCACTGGGATGAGCACTCTTCACAGCCATCAGAGAAATAGAGTCTTTACTCAGAGTGGAAATCACTGGAGCCATGCTTTACAATCACAGTAGGCTAATTCACCACTAAACACTATGATCAGGATCTTCTTTATGGTTAACGCAATTGTGAGTCTATTGTGTTTTACATAAATTGCAATAATGTTTAAAAAAAAATATGATTGTTTGAATCAGAATCAATGTTTTTAGGGAAGCACCAATCCAATACTGACTTAAATACAGTTGGATCAGGTATCAGTGACAATGGGGACAATCTATTTGATACAATCTTATGTTTATATATTGTATACCAAATTGCTGGTAAACATATTTATTTATTTGAAGAATAAGTAACAATACACTAAATGTATGTATTTATTTGTTATATTTTGATTTTACAGTTAGGAAAGCAATGTTTTAGTGAAGTCTGATGTTGCCTTAGCACCCTAAAGTATGATCCCGGTCACTTCCACACCGTAAAACAGCTCACTAATTAAACACTGGTTTGTATCATCCAATAAATAAAGTATACGTAAGTATTGTTATCAGGACTGAAAAATTCATACTACTGCATTCCCAAAACATATGATCAGTTCAAGATTATAACAGGTTGTGTCATAGCTTGCAGCCCTTTGTCTTACTTCATACATGTAATGAATTACACAAGCAGTTTCAGATGTGCACCATAGGCTCTACAAATCAAATGCTTAGATTTTAAATTAGTCTAGTTTGGCGTAAGGTTGGAAATTAGACTTGACTTTAGCAAGCAAGTGTCAAAATAACATTACCTGATAAGCTAACATCAACAAAATATACCTCCACAGACAGAACACTATTTGCAGTGAAGTAAAGGCAGATTTGATTTGAGTTGGTTTGATTACTAGCAGCAACAGCGATGCTAATATGTTTTCACCTGTGTGTGTGTGTTTGTGTGTGCGTATATGCGTGTGTGTGTGCGTGTGTGTGTATGTGTGTGTGTGTGTGTGTGTGTGTGTGTGTGTGTGTGTGTGTGTGTGTGTGTGTGTGTGTGTGTGTGTGTGGCAATAATTGTTAGTGTTTGAAACCAACCAAACCATTTCATCATAGAATAAGGGTTGGGCAACTACAATGTATTGCACATAACACCAGGACTCATTACTATTTCATAAATGTGGTGGCAGAACTGTACATTTAAGGAAGGACTGACTGAAGAGTGTCCTTGAAGATGAAACTGAGGTTGCCACATCCCAGTAGTCAGGAAGCTTTACTGAAAGCCAGCTGTGAGCCGAGGTTGAAAGCATACATTTTGGACAGCAACCACATCATAATTCTCTCCTGGCAAAATGAAATCAACCCAAAGTGTGAGCAGGTGACCCCGGCAGAATGCCGAAGCTGTGGGATGTGCAAAACTTGCCGACACAACACATTATATGGTACCTCAGTGTTGGCACAGTGGCAAATGAGGGATTCAATAGGGAGCACTAGAGCAGTGGCTTGAGTGGCAGACTGCTCCTAAAGCCCCTGCTAGTCCTAATGAGGCAGCTTGATGTAGCAACTAGGTCCACTGGGCGCAGGAAGGACCAGATGTCGTCCGTACACTCACTCATTCCTTCCAGCACAGCCTGCATTCACCGTTCAGCCCATCTGCTGCTATCAAGCACAGTCAATATTTAGCCACTGGGAAAAGGACAGACATGCTCTGCACCTGGATCATTATAGTGCCTCTGGTAAATTGGAGATATTTCTTTCTCTAAGCCTAACTATGTTAAAGTAAACAACCCAATTTCAGCCCACACTCCATAACCTCTTGGACTCGACCTCCTGATGTTCCGGATACTTCGTTTCACTTCCCTTAACAGTGTATACTAATGAGGAGAAAAGATAACACATATCAGTGCTAGATTGCATCCAGGAACAGTTGAATAAGCCCCGCAGCTCATGTTGCATGACTCAGCAGTGAATCATTGGTTGCCAAGGCGCCACTGAGCAACACTGACATGCAATATGCCAATTCTCGCCTCAAGATGAGAGATTAACAAATTACTGAAAAGGCAGAAAATAAGAATCCATTTCCTGCAGAGACAATTGTTAAATATCTCTCTCAGTTTGTCTCTTGGACACTGTGTGTGAAAATGGTCTGTTATATAATCAAGCTCAAGGCCTCATGATCTGTAAGTGTTACCAGACTGTGAAATGCAGTGAAGTTTAGTTAGAGGTGCAAACTTTGTACCAGTTAGAGGCTTCTGAAAATTAGAAGTAAAATAGAGCTAAACCAATTCTAATTGTTATATAATTGTATCTATTGCAATAATATCAGTAACTGCATATACAATACCTAATGAGTGCAGTGTCTTTATAATTCTACTATTTATTATATTATTTATAATTCCCTTATTTGGGGTCCCCCTTGCGGTCATGTGGTCTAAAGTCTGAAGTGGCCTCTCATTGGTTAACAAGTTACCTGTACCAAGACTATGAATCATAACCATAGACTGTATATAAAGATGGATGTTAATTCTTGACCTCATTTGGAGCCAGATTCTAATTATGTGGTATCAATGTCCTGCCAATTAATCACAACATGTGTGTGTGTGTGTGTGTGTGTGTGTGTGTGTGTGTGTGTGTGTGTGTGTGTGTGTGTGTGTGTGTGTGTGTGTGTGTGTGTGTGTGTGTGTGTGTGTGTGTGTGTGTGCGTGTGTGTGTGTGTGTGTGCATGTGTGTGTGTGTGTGTGTGTGTGTGTGTGTGTGTGTGTGTGTGTGTGTGTGTGTGTGTGTGCGTGTGTGTGTGTGTGCGTGTGTGTGTGTGTGTGTGTGTGTCTGAATTTAAGAGGGTAACATATAAGGGACAGACTGGAAGTAGAGAGGTGAATGTGTGTCAAATAAAGTTTACAAAAGAGCAAAAAAAAGTCAACACACATAGGGACAGTAAACGTGACAAGATGGAGGGCTCTGAAAGAACAGGCTTTCCTACAATTACATCTTACCGGCAAAGAGGCTGCTAGAAACAAGGAATCTCAAGTATTACAGATTATTACTTTAAAACAAAAATGATCATAAAAATAAACACTTGAACAAACATCAGCATGATAACAAAAACTACCTGAAATGACAGGAACCATAAAAAAAAAAAAAAGTATTCAAAGTGTACTTTGAATTTTTTAGTTCGGCCCACGTCCCATGGTGACAGGAGACAGGATTTCTGACCTATGCCAGCCACCAGGGGGGCAATTGACATATTTTGGCTTTTCTTTCGGGGAGCTGTCATGGCATACATCTTTTTAAACAGTCTATCACGATCATAACATTTAAATGCTTGGAGTGTTCCTCTATATGCAGTTTTCTCCATTCATGGTG
Organism: Echiichthys vipera; assembly: GCF_963691815.1. Classification (NCBI taxonomy): domain Eukaryota; kingdom Metazoa; phylum Chordata; class Actinopteri; order Perciformes; family Trachinidae; genus Echiichthys; species Echiichthys vipera. The sequence goes on from NC_139826.1 coordinate 12,930,759, forward strand.
GTAATGCACCTTGATAAACACTGCAGATTAAGTATCAGATTTTACTGTGACCAGTTAACTTTCATAGCATTAAAAGCAACAGTAGGATCTAAATATCAGAGGGCCCAGCTCTGGCAATTCATACAAACACGTGTTTTGCATGTATTGTGCTGTAGACATCTCCTGGGCAATCCAGGGCAACTGTGTGCTCATTCTCTGAGGAGTGGGCATGGTGTTGAACATGATGAAATAACAGTAAAACTGCTGTATACTATTACCCTACTTAGACAGTTCAAAGATTGAAACACAGGGCATACATTATATTAGACATTACACACTACTTAGTTTCCTCTCGACTCTGAGAAACCTGGCAAAAATCTTTATTTCCTCAACATGTTAGAGGGTGCTCTTGCGCAAGTTCGTGCATGGGTGCCCTGCATCTTTGCCCACATTAGCTAGTAAATGATTTTAAGGTGGGACAGTATGTAAAGAACATATATAACATAACATATCTCATATTAGTTGTCCTCTCATCATGAGCCTCTGCTCTGGTGTTTATTTGTATTCAAATTCATAGAACAGCATGCAGCAACACCAGTCTGCTTACATGAGGAACTTGAAAGGATGTGTTCATGTCAGCCTCAGCTTCCTGGCAAAAAGAGGGGAGTGTTGTTTCACCACTAATTCCTCAGTTATGAATTGGATCATGGCATTACCCTGGGTGGCTCTGATCAACTGAGGAGCCAGAGTTCATTTGCATTCTGTGGAGCTAGTACTATACAGTATGTGCTTGACTTGTACTATTATGGAAATGAAGGTTGATCAGCCGTCATTGCTTCAAACTTTCCTTTATACTCAGAGCGATATATGCTAAAATATTTAACACCCTCTGCTCTGTTTTTCAAGTCATAGGTTAAAAGAAGAAATAAATGCCTTCCGGCTCCTAGAAGCGTTAAGTGCAACAAAGGGTTATCTTGTATTACTTAACATACTGAAAGAAAGTCCAAAACCTTTTGGATTACTTTACTGCTGCACTGAAGCACAAAAGCAATGAATCCAAATACAATTATAAAGCTCTGAAACAGCTACATTTAAAAGTCCAGAGTGATGAGCTGAAACTAAACGGGCAGTCTGCGGCTTGGGCCAGATGAATAGTTATGGCTATGGCTCTAGCTATGGGAAGGATGTAACAGAACTGCATGTCGCCTTTCTCACTAACCATGAATCATATGAAAACAATCCAATTTCCAAATATGTAACCATAACCCTACCTAAGTTGCCGCTCATGCAGTTGTAAGCCTACCAATAAAAACCTAAAGAAGAATACCACTAACAAGTACATTATTAATTAATTAATAAAATAATGATTTATCAACATGTGAAAAATGTAGTCTTTTCCACCTTTGGAAAGACACAGCAAGTACATTGAAAATGAATGTGTTTTATAAAACATCTGCTGTGGTTTTCTATGGACTGACATCTCTGATCATTTCCACTTCAGTCATTCAGCACCACCAGAGCCAGAATGGAATAATACATTCTTTCATAAATACATTTTGCGCATTGTGAGATTTGCAGTCGAATCAGACTCCTCAGAGCAAATCGTTGAATAGTCGACTATTTAGGGTCACCCCTACCGCATTTGTATATCTGCTTATGGCTTGTGGTTTAAATGTCTAAATGTATTATGGACATAGGACTACATGTACTAGGGTGTTGTCACATCACAACATCCATTAGCCCACTGCCACGTTTACGTGTCATTGGATACACATCTAATGGGGCTGTTATGAGACCAATGTGCCTTGGGGGCCAAACTGCCCTTTTCAGTTTTGCGCTTTTTTTAATTACAAACAGTAGAGGAGACAAAGGGGAAAGGGGTTTAAGCAGGGTTTATTCTCCTAAAGCTAAGGCTGACCAGTTAAAAAAAATACTTTGTCAGACAATCGCCTCTTTTTACCAACCAAATTCCTCTTGCCATTGAGGAGAATTTTGTTGTGCCTATAGCTATCATTATTCGTTAGTAGTGCCTCCTGGTCAATAGTTTGAGGGTAAATCGAGGCCCGCAGAGTGCCGAGTTGTCTATCAGCTCTGTCAGCTCTGGTGCCCTTCAATTTACAGCATAGGGAATGAGCCTTTCTCTCCTTGTAAACATCGGATGATAAGGCGAGCAACCCTCATAATCTCCTCTGATTTCCATGCTCCACTACTCTGCACATCATACACATCTTGGAGAGTTCATTTCCATTTGGATTGGAGGCCCAGTTCAGGGATTTCTTCTGTCATTTCAGCCAAATGCCTTCAGCGAATGAGGCGCATTGCACTGCTTTAATCTAAATAAACACCTTCTGCACTGTGCACCGTGTTTACTGTCAGAAACATTTTGGTGTTATTGGTCCAATACAATGTTTATGAAAGTGCATTAACCCTTGTATGGTTTTCACTTTTGGGACCCTGTGATATCCCTCAGGTCAAACTGACCCGGGACATATTCAGGGGGTTTTGAAAACAAGTCTGAGATAAAATTTTACTTAACTCATTAACATATATTGTCTTTATCTCAATTTAGATAATAGAGATAACATAGTGTATATGTTCAATTATTGCAAGAAGTCTCTACTAAAACCTAAGTAACAATGGAAGTGTGGTTTGTTATTTTTGTGCGTGGACACATGACAGAGGGCAAAGAGTGAGGGCAAATAGCATCTCTGTGCTTAGATTATAGTATATAGTAAGTTAAATTATATTTCTGTGTGTGTGAGAGTATGTGTGCATGACTGTGTGTGTGGGCATATTTCTGTGTGTCTCTGTGTATGTGGATCAAACTGACCCGAAGACCAAATGAAGGATGTAAATGTGTGACGAATAGTAGCATGTGTGCTCTTTTATTCATTTTTTTTGTTTGTTTGTACATGTTTATCATATAAAATAAACTAAGGCCATTGAGTTTAGGGTAGAAAATTTTATACTTTTACTTTTACTTTCTTCTTCAAAAACTTGAACAGGTCAATTTGACCCGGATACCATACAAGGGTTGAATTAAATTGAGGTAGCATCCAAACCGTCAGCTTCACCTTTTTTCAATTGTTCCCATCAAGTGAGTGTTTTTGGTACAGAGGATCTTGTGAGTGAAGGAATACTCTCCCTTAGAAAAGTTATACAGCTATAAGGAAGTGCAAATAGTCAACCACTTGTGTTTATACTGAAAAAAGAATATTGAGTCAAAATGTATTTAGATTCTATATATTCTGTGCACTATTCTGTCATCTGCTTTTCTCAAACATATGCAGATGTACTGTATAGTGTTATTCATTTATCAAGTAATGCAAACTGTACAGCAATAAGCTATGATCTATTTTGGTGAGCTATGAGTTATCAGGATGCGTTCTTCTTCCATCATTATTTCATCAGCAGTTGATCCATCTTCCATCTTTATCTCCACCATGGCGCTGAACCTAAACAGCCTCTGAGCAATCTTCCCTTTAAACGGCTTGTGACCTTTGGGTGATGCTGATGCTGAGCCGCCATCAGAGCTAATAATATCTCATTAGAATACAATACCCAAGTAAAAGCCAGCAAAGCTATGCCAGGGGGATTTACCCAACACCCACAGTGCCTGCCAAAAGCAGAAAATATCCATTGGTATTTCAAAAAAGGTAACTTCTCAGCATACACACCAAGGTAGCATACACTCAACTATAGTGTGCTTTTTCTTTTTTTTATAATTATTAAAGCTGATTTCATCAGAGCTTGGAAGAAAAAGAAAGTTTCAGTAACATATGGTGTTTGTTGGCACTTTTCAGGTAAACACTTTGGTACTGAAAATATGAGAATCTTCAAAGTTTTATTCGTTTTCTGACTGCTTGCTGTTTGTGGGCGGCTCTTGCTTGCACCATTCTTTCTTGAACCCAGTAGCCAAGCAGCCTCCCACTAACAGATGTTGACACCTGAGCCTGCACTGTGTGCAGTGAGAGCTGCATTAATTCAGTCAAGGGGATAAAAGTTACCTGCAAAGAGAGGAGGGAAAGAAAAAAGAGATGGTCTTAAAGCAGATGGTCTCAAGTGTGTATGCATCTGTAGCTTGTGGAGTGGTGAAAAACAACAAAGTAAGAAAGAGTAGCAATGTAGCAGAAACAGGGTTAGTACTGTTACCTGATGGTTTTTCTCACATGGTTATAACACCCAGTGATTATTTAATTATTGCTAAAAGTACCCCATTACTCAAAAATGTATTTCTGTCATGTTTATGTCGTCTCAAATGTCTGTGCACTGAGTTCACTCTGAGTTCTGAGATTCAAACCCATCCCAGGCAAGCTATAGTTGATAAGTTAACTTATCCATAAACCAATGACTTAATCACTAAATGACAGGAGAATGACTTCGACACAAAAGCAGACTGTCAGTAATAACAGTACAAAGAGAAAACACCTAGATGATAGATGCTAGATGCAGAATTTCTCAATAAGCAATATGCAGAAAAGATGTGCATCAAGTTCAATGTTAAACAAAATATGAATCACAGCAGAATAGGTTTTACATACTTAAAAAAGTGTCTGGAATGGATCGTTGGCACTCACCGTGGCTGATGTCTTTGCGTCGTCCTCCCTACACGATCATTGTTTTGGTAGTTACAGCGAACTCTGGATCACTGACTTACTTGTTGTTTTTTTTGGGGGGGGGTTATATTTTAACAGTTCTTTTCCTTTTTGTTTTCTATGTCTTTTTCTATTTATTTATAGTATTCAAAATATGTATTCATCATGTCTATTTTGCACATACAACATGCACAAAGCACTTGATGTCCACTGTGGCACAACAGGGCATGCTTACTTTAAATATTATATAAATAATTTTTCAATTTAACTGTGCAATGGAGGATGACCAAAGTAAGAATTACATTGTGTGGTGTAACATCTGTTTTTACTGTTCATATGACAATAAATTAATTGTGTATCTTTAAACTATTACATCAAACATTTGGCTTATTTCATGAAACACGTTGTGTTTCCTGATAAACAAGCTGATAAAGGTCAGCCTTGTGTTGATCACTGCAGCTTAAACAGTCATAAATATAAAAGTTTTTTGTACAGTCAGGGGTTAAAGAGAGAGTTGGCAGGTGGGGGAACCCTAAGATCCAGTGTGGAATGAAAATGTTGCATGGCGGTTATTTAAAAGAAAATATGTCACTTTTAAAGCTGGTTCCTCTTTTACTGCTGTTATTTTCTCTATTCAAAGCAGTGGTGAAGAACAGCAGGAGCAAATGCCAGGAGTTGAATTTTCATTAAAACACAATTATGACTGTTGTGTTAGCTGCATGCCAAATTAGTCAGAGTACACAGGCCAAATTGCCTCCCAAGTTACAGTATGACCAGTTGCTGACAAGGAATTTAAATGACTTTTTTTTAAACAAAGTCCAGCGCAGTGCTCACTTCACTCACTTACATTCCTTCCAGCAAACTTTACTGAGAATATTGAGGGCAAAACAGCATCACCATCTGTTTTAAATCCATTCAGAACCCAATTATGTTCCAAACACAAAAACAAATATATGAATTGAATTTCTAATCTAAATTATTAGCAGCACTTACAATACTTTCGCATAGGTCATTTTCTCTGTCCGTTTCAATAGATTGAGAATCTGAATGAGAGAAGCCATCAATTGAAAAAATGGCAATAGACTTAAGAGACCTTTTTTCAACACAAACACAAGTTCATACATTTTTTTTATGAATGGTAAACTCATATCAATGAATATTTGAATTGAATTTAAAATTATTTTTGTGTATGTTTTTTTTGTTATGTTTTTTCTTCCTGCAATGGTATGGTTATTTTGCTTTATTATTTATTTTTTTGTATTTGTTTTCTGATATAATTTTATTTACATATTTGAAAGAAACATTTCAATCAATGAAGTGATGCTTCAAAAAACATTGCATGTATATTTTGTATTTTCTTAACAAAATAATTGATAGAAAACAGGGGTCACTCAGGGGTCAGTGCTGAGTTGAATATGCTGTGTACATAATCAAAAGGGTGCATCATAAGCTGATTGTATGATGAGAAAATCAATCATAGCAGTCAGAATAAATCAAGACTTTATTTCCCTTCTTGTGACATTCAGGTCCCCCGCCCATTCAATGGAAACATGCGACATTGCATGAGTAATATAACATCTCAAATTGACTTTAAACACAGTGTAAACACAAATATTATGTATTCTATTGGAATGGTCAGGGGATCTGAACAGGTTGAACAAATATTCTCACCTAAAAGCACAAAACTGAATTTGAGTGGAGATAACTTGGGTTTTAAAATAACTTAAGAGTGCCCATAAAAGTGGGCAGTGATAGCAATAAAAATAACAAATGCTTAGTCTCTTCTGTGCTATCAGTCGGCTGAAAGGAAACAACTTGGGGTTCTGAGACATGTAATTCTCCATGGAAAGTTAGAGTCATTCACTCGAAGGAAGAATGAATGAAAGAAACATGGCCAAAAGCTCATCTCAGTACTTGATAGCAAAAACAGCCTTTCTCTCAACCTGAAGTGGGACCCTAAGAAGATTGCATCAGTCACATTTCTTTCTGTTCTAAGATTACTTTGATATACAGTACGCAGCTGTAGCCAATCCTATTACTCCCAGACGCAGAGGACCACTGAGTGTTCTCACCAGCTCAGCGCTTTACACCTATGTGGAAAATGATAATTTTGCAGGATATCGTCATGGTCAGGTTGTTACTACCTTACCCCTTTGCCCTCTGATTGGATGTTGTAAATTGTGTCACGCCTGGCCTATAAGCTTGCCCTTATGAGTGCCACTCAATCTCCCCAAGCAGTTAGAAGTAAGTGCTACTGGGCAGCCTATAGGGAGAATATGTTTTCAGTGCAGAATACATAAATCTGAAAGAGAGGCTTTAAATCAGGAGAGATTACACTCTCCCATTCGCCTTGCTCCATCCATGTGGCATTTGTTTAAAGTCAACTTCATCACTATGTACAAAAGCACACAATCCCTTGGCAAAAGTGTTTTTTTATTCCCTGTAATTGCTGAAGATCGATAGAAGAAGTCAACGATCCACAAAGCTCAGAGGTTGATCAGGGGTCTATTTAGAGCAGCCGGTGTATTTGGTTTGCGATGACTCGCAATAGCATCGAACCCTCAGTTGTACCTCGAGTTCAGGCATGTTAGAGAGATAGGTGCCGGTGTTAAGGACTCACTGATAAGATGGTGGTGGTAGGTTTGGCAACAGTGGTGTTGATGGCGGTAGCAGAAGTGTAAAACTTGACTTGCGAAGTGAGGAAATGAGGTCAGCGGTGCTTCCACTACGAACGCTTCCAAGAGTTTGTTTATGAGTCACAGCTGTGAGTTAATGCAAAGTGAATAGGGGTTTTACAGAGTGCACTGCAAAATCCCAAACTGTAATATTAAACTCACATGGTGCGGAAGAGCAAGTAATCAATTACAAGCAGAAAATAAATTGGATGGAAGGCAAGGAAGGGATGGACAACTGATGACATATTTATCAAGGCACAATCACCACCGAGGAATTTTCCAGCTCCACGCTCACTGAGTGACAGATGGAGAGTGCTGCCTCTATAACAGCTTCCCTGGGAGACATGCAGGTTTTAAGGAAATGGGACCATGCAGTACATTTGAGTTATTTTGGGGAGGAGACTTGTGTTTCAAAGCTTGTAGGCATGTAAAAAAGAATTCATCTTTTACCTGAAATTATAAAATGGGGGAGGTTGATTTATGCATCTCATCCCAACGAGTGCTTTTCTAAATAAGTCGGAATTGAAAATTACAAAATAAAGCTCATGAATCACAAAGAATGAGCTTCTCTCACCTTATTACCACTATATTAATTTTCACAGAAGCTACACACAGACACTAATTTAGTTGATAAAAAGGAGGAAACCACATTTCTCTGCTCTACGCATAGCTTTCCGTCGAAGGCTAGGATATTATCTTCCTTACTGACCAAACAATGCAGCTCCTCAGGCTATACTCCCTCTCAAGATGTGATAGCCACAAAGACAGTCACTGTGAGACATGTTTGTTTTTCTGGCCCACGGTGCCTGCCCCAAATGAATCACATTAATGTTTATTTAAAGAGATTAATTCCTTTAACAGTGTATTATTCATCAGGTTTTTGAGGGCATCCTGGCTTATAATGTAGCTTGTCATTTTCTCCAACTGACTGAAGCAGGGCTAAATTGTCCTGAATAATTCAGGGGGCTGGTAAATAAAACAGCAGACAGGGCTGGCATTTGCCTGGAACAGACTGAAAGGACTCTTCTGTCTCCAGGTGAGGAGTCTGCTCCTCTTTCAGATGCAGGGATGCAAGAGAGAAATGCACATTTTTCAAGCTTGGAAACACTTGGCCTTCGTCCAACACAGGAAGCTACTGTAGGAGATGGAGGGAGGAAAGGAGGAGCAGAGGACGAGCAGTTGGCAGCCCGTGGTTGTGCCTGGAGTGGGAAACAAACAGTACCAGTGAACAGAAGGTAGGACCTCGGAGGAGGGGAAGGCTCTGAGGGCAGGACAGCACAGCACAGCGTCAGAGCAAATACAACCTGTGGTGGTATATTCAAGACATGGGGCACAGTTTGGAAAGATGTCCTCTGACATTATCTGAAATTGAATAATGTTATTATTCATTTTAAAAATATACATTTGTTTACCGAATCAGGAGTATGTAGTAGTAGGTATGCACTTGGCAAGGGACACAAATCACACAGCGCCGGAGAAAGTCTGGTTGCACAAGTTAAAATTCTAGGACAGGGGAAACAACATGTGGCTTGTTTGTATTCCTGCAAACCAATCACAGTTGTCTTGGGCTTAGCCCCAAATGCCACAGTGTTCCTTTGCAAAATAGATAGCGGAGATAGCAGAAGGGGAGGAAGAGGCCATTTGAAATAGGTGGCCAATGGAACCTATTTCAATAAAAGGTCTATATATAATGTTTCTGACTAGGGAACCAGTTCAAATGTATCTATCCTAAAAGAATATGAAAATGGTGATCAAAAAATACAATTTAAATATGGTTAGGGAGATGCAGAAAACATACCAACCACCAAGGGTGCTCAGAAATCCACGTGGGAATGCAAAGAAAGAACAATGAATAGTGCAAAGATGAAAAATGATTTGAAAAGAACAAAGGAAAATTAGGCATAAATACAATAAAGTACTAATATAGCATATTCACCATGCAATATTTATCTCAGGTATTCCAGATCATTGCTATGGTTGTCCATTTGTACTTTAAGCCCACAACCCCACACCCCTTAAAATGATTATCAAATTTCACACTTCGGTGCTTTCTCAGTATAAAAATAAGTTGTACAAGACATCTAAATGGGGAAGCACATGCGCAGAGTTAGCACACCCTGAAGGAGGCTCAGTGAAGTGTCTGGTGTGTTTAGGCTACTTTCTATCCCAGCTTTAAATATATTTTAATCAACCTGAAAATGTCTGTCCCTGTGTATGTTCCCCAAATTGAATGTCTTCCTACATTTTCTTAAGTTAAATTATCCAAGATCACATTTATTTAAATTGGCATAGGATCAGACAGAGGATGTCACAATGTATTAATCTGCTCTACCATCACAGTTATGGATCAGACTAGGTTTATTGTGGTGAGACCTGAGTTACTTGGCCTGTTGCATAGGAACGATATGGGTTTTTTGTTTTGTTCAGAATGACTTAATGTAATGAATGTACACTATACACTAGCTGGACTACATATTTTATAGAGGGGATCCTGGGAAAACATGGATTACATAATGGAAATGGCAAATGGTAACAGGGCAAATAGATGACTTTAGACAAGTGAGCATAGGCATAATAATAAAGATGGTAACCAGGGTGTATTTCCTATACACGGCATGATAAGATATGATTGCTAGAGCACGGCCTGCCATGTCATGACAGGTCTGTTATAAGGAAATCTCAGAGACAAAGTGGCATTGGAGAGCTGTGTTTCCTACAGTGGATAATTGCCAGCAGAGAAGAGTCCAATTTCACTGGGAGATCTTGTTGTTGTTGTTTTTAATGGCAGTTGACAATCAGAGTCCTAGGGACATTACTGCCACTCTCAGCTTCAAAGTGTGGATCTCAACTATTAATCCTTTTTGTCATATAAAATCTGAGTTATTATAATTATAATAAACTAAAATGATACAGGCTCTATTGACTCTTCTACCTGACACTGATTACATAGACCAGTTAGATGCCTATCAGGTATCTTAAGTGTGCTGTTTAAGTTATTGTGATGATAAGTGTTATTCTGTTAAATGTTACTTCCTCTTTAGTGCATTTGCCTGTATTTCTCAATGCTGAGGTGACGGTTTAAATTTGTAGTTTAAGTTTAAATTGAAAAGAAACTCTCCTTTTGTCTCAGTTTCCCACTGCTCTCGCCACGTTCCTATTGAATTATACTCTTGGGCTCTGATTTACTTAATGCGATTTCAAGATCTTTTGTGTCTTTGCTGAGCGTATTAAGCAAGACTTTCCACCTCTTTATTTTCTTTCAGACCAATATGAGCTGGAACCCACAGAAACAATAGATGCACCTGCAACACATTGAGTAAAATCTCCTAACAGCAGGAGTTAAAGAACCTCAGGCTCTTAAGGACTGAAACAGAGTAGGAGCAGATCAAAAAACATGTTCAGGGTTATTTCCCATTGCAGAGCCATGAGTACTGCTGGCACTGAGTATATGCCAAGATGACTTGATGTTTGCTTTATTCATTTATTCGTTTATTAGTTTTTTGACAGGGACAATCCACAGCTGGTTAGCAGTACCTTAGGTAGCTATAAGCTAATTTTCATCAGTAGTCCTCTGGGCAGGAAACAAACATGATAATAAGCCACAACATGAAGATGCCACTACATCAACATTCCACAGAATTAATTAAAAAATCAGCCTGGCAACAATAAAATAGGACATACATTTATAACAAAACTTTACAACATTACATGTAAAATCAACCATCATTTATACATTTATACTAATGATGAGTACATAATTGGGATGATTTTAATCCTAGAACACCATTGTATGTGATTTTCATTATGCTGCGATTTTATGTGTCAAGGGTCTCTCGGTAGCTTCAGCATTGTCTTTGACATCTTTGATGGCATGGGTGTTTTCCTAATCCAAAACACACTTTTTCCTACAGGCACATGTTTGGGTGATTTTCACCCAGCATTAATGACAGAAGGTAAAGTAGGGTTTTGGTGGATTCTACCCAGGGGAAATGTTCTTTGTGTGCCAAGGACCCTGAGCCTTCACCAGGAATAGGTAGACCAAAAAATAAGTTTCAATCTTCATTTTTTTTTAAGAATTTCTTGTTTCCAAATTCCTACTTTTCCAGTAATATTAGAGCATTTTTATATGGTCCCCTCATTATGATTTTCTTTCATTTTGTCAGACATGACAGTTTAAAATAAAAGAACACTACTCAAATTTGTCATGTATAGTCTTGTTTTGATATATGTTGGTGACAAGTACTTTTTATTGGGTGTATTATCTTGGGTAAAAATCACTCTGCATTAGTGATGGTGTTTTGAATTTTAGCGATTGTGTTTTAGGGTTAAACAGGATTTTATCTTGCATTTAAAACCAGCAAAGCTGTCCCACTCTCTCATCTCTCTTGGTCCTGAGTTCCAACACTTAGAGGCTCTAAAGGAGAACAATTTGCCAAACTCTGTAGATCTGTGCTGTACTGTATATTCACCTCTATCAGTCATCCTAGTTCTCCTGACATTATCTGGGCGCAATGATGACTCATTTAATGGAGGAGCGGCCTCTAATAAAATTAAATACAGTTACAATGAATACATAGCAGTCAGCGGTATTGTAGGTACCCATCACTCAACACCGGGATAACCACTGTTGGACTCAACAGTCTTAAGTACATCTTCTTCCAACCCACGTGCAGCCTCTTCTATGACTGCTTCCCTGTTCCCAGAACTCCTGTAATCCCACTTTAGCATGGTGATGTTCTGTTTGACCTTTGATGTGAGCCAAGTAATTGGTCATTTGTTGCTTTCCTCTGACATCTAGTGGCATTTCTCTTGCCATAACCTGCAGGGCTTGGATGGGGTTTGACTTTCTCCTCGGCACTGTCTCTGAGCTTGTGTTTGAATTTCATCAAGTGTCTCCAACACTTTTTGAGTCTGGACCATAAACCACACTACTGTAATGAAGTACACACTGAATCAATGATACACAGAGAGGCATTCAACTCCACTTAGACAAAACTTGTGTTTAGAGCTCTCTGACCCCTTTACACAAATTTATGAATAGGGTTAAGACATCTCCATTCACACTTGTGTAAATTATGCATCTCCAGCTGACCATGTGTGTTCAGATTTCCTTACTGCCTATGTCGCTTCATTTAACAGGTCAAAGGTCCCTGCATACCATGATTATGTCCACACTCTTGCCTGTCACATAAGTGTCTGTACAGCTGTCAACAGTATCCAGCACATCTCTTCCCATAGAGGCAAAATTATGAACTCATCATAAAAGATCACAGAAACAACCGCCACACCCTTAATGACATATTTCCCTGTTATGTCCTCATCTGCTATGCTTCAGGACGTAGTAAAGTTTACAAATATGCCCAAGACTACTGCAGCAAGTTGTTTGAGTGGTCTGATCACAATGCATTTTGGTGATAGTGACCCACATTAATCAAAGACACAGCAAGTGAAGTGGTCTAAATGCTCTTTAGCCGTGATCATTGGTTAACAGAAAAACAGAAGAGATCAGTGTGATAAATAATAACTTGAAAAATTACTCAGAATTACTTTTAAAGGACACCCTCAAACTAAAGTTATATGAGGTAAAGGTGCCTGCAAAAACCCTCTCCTGAAATCTCGAGTGAGTGTTAGCTCAGAGGAGCTCTTATTTCATTAGCAGCTGGTCTCTGTGAGCGTCCCCACTATAATACAGGCTTTGCAGTCCCCCAGGAGAAACCAGAGTGGCTGTGCCAAAAGTCAGGAAATGAATCACCATCTCTCGGTCTAATCCCTTCCGCCACCTTCACATGAGACTGAGAGGCTATACGGCTCTAGTCTCAATGTAGGATGTAAACACCATTGTCTGGACCACTCTTCATTGTATATACAGTACACAGCACTGGATTAGGGTTTGTCTGCGTCCTCCACAGACACAACTCCAACAAACCATCCTGAGCCTCCAGAGGCAGTCACTCACCATTACCCAGCCTAATCACTGAACATGCTGCTGTCTCCCATTAATGGGCTGACAGTGCTGGACGGCATCTGGAATGGGAGTTGAGTGGCACATGGCTTGCTTTACTGAGCACCTTATTGGCCCGTCAGCGCGGGAGCAGTTTATTGTTTTGTTGTGTAATCTAATGAAATACCCTGCCTTGTAGTTACCATGTGAGGAAAAGGGGCTGGTCCTATATTGAGATGAGCACCACTGGAGAGAGAAACGACTCTAGCTCTACCTCCACAGTGGCAATGGACGATGTATCTCTTTCTAGATTGAGCCCTTTTATAGTATGATATGTGCAAAGTCCTTACCCAAAGTAAAAGTGCAGGTGATGTTGCAATAAGCTTTATCGATCCCATCCTCAGATAATACAACTGTATGCAAGCTGAAAACCATTGCCTTTTGAGTGGAAACTTCTGCTTTGAAAAATAAGGCAAGTGATACATTTTACATTACATTTTTTATTTTAGTTTGAGAGCTGGTGATTTCAACTATTTCACTATTGCAAGCTAATGTATTTCATAAAAAGGAAAGCTTTGGGTGTAATTAATTAGGCTCTATTAGTTCCTAGCACCAAAGATGCCCTATAACAAAAGAAGAAGTACTAGCTATGCCAATGGCATGCAATGGTTTTCACTTCCTTTATCATGAATGGGTGCAGCTGCCTATCCACCCCAATGCCCCCTCATCATTTTGAAGGGCTGTGAACATCATGAATAATGCCTGTATATTTCCTTTTGCTAACATTAGATATTTACACAGACATGTTTAGCATTACGAAAATTAGTTTGCTAGGGCGTTCACAAACATTAGATTAAAAAATGAATGCTATCTGTGTTGCCAGATCTCGAGTGTCATTCGAGAAAGGTCACGAATAAAGTTATTTTCCTCCGGATTTATCTCTGAAAAATGCCATTTTAGTGTCAAAATGTTTGGAAGCTATACGCCTTGTGAAAAATGAGTCTAGTATTTACTTTGGTGACAATGGGGCGAAGTGATCGGTCATAATCTGTGCTCACGTTCACTTCTCCCATTAGACTCAGGACCTTGTGCTAGTCTCCCAAAGGGGCTGGGTAGTGGCAAAACCCATGTGACACAAAAATATGAAATGTCTCGTAATGAACCCTTCTCTTTTCTATACGTCTCTGCTAATACTAGTCCTTTGTGAAGAAGGTCAGCATACTGAACAATTTTAAAATCACAACTAAGAGAAATGATGAATTAGTAATAAGTATATAATATAGTCTTGAATGGAGTAGGATTTCCTCCTCTCTGCACATCTATATCACAGAGGCTTGGAGGCAGGGACAGGGCAGTAATGGGGATCATGGAGAGAACTGATCTCCTTTGATTCACTTACACTGTATGCCTTTTCTGTGATACCTGGATGTCTGGATATGCTGTAGAAGTACAATACACTGAAAATGGCTTACTTCAGCATTTAATTTCTTCAAGATCAGTTTTCTTTTTTAAGTGTGTCTGACATCTGGGTCTATTGAGTGGTGGTCAGCACAATGTTTGCCAGAAAAAAAAAACAGAATGGAATAGAATAAAAATATAAAGCATATTCTGTACAGCTACTACAGTACCTCTACTTTACTGAAACCTGGCAGCTAGACAGTCAATCAATGCGTATGGTTATTAAGACTGAATGTATGTATGTCAGACCTACTTTCATTTCTGGCATTGATATGTTTTAGCTTGTCCCTGCCTGCCAATAACTAAAACATACTCTCCAAAAGATCCTTCCCAAACATCTCTTAATAAGGCACCCTGTGGTAATACGCACAGTGGTGGAGGAAAAAAAATGTCAAGATGTTTTCTGCCTCCCACTGAGCACAGAAATCCATAGTAAGAGTGAAGAATTGGCTGCAGTGCCCATTTGGCTACTGACCTAGAAATTAGCAGTCATACTAGAACCATTCAGAGAGCATAAGTCTTTCCTCACAAAGTACCAAAATACCTTTCATGATCATTGACAGAACCCTTTGTATAACTTTACAGTTTGCATACAGAAACCAAGGGAAAGCTAGAACTCTGTCTAAGATTATTCAGGTTCTTCTCAATGTTGGTGAAATGTGAATACAAGCTATTCACAATGGCACAAGATACTATGAGATTATCTTTTTCCCACAAGGGCAACAACAAAAGCCGTATACCCATTTCGCTCACCATTGTAATAGAAACACTATTTGATCCAAAGCAGCTTGATTGAATGATCAGACTCTCATTGTCTTCTACCTGTCAAGAAGCAGAGAAATGGGGACGTTTAAGAATAAGTGTGGCAGTCTCTTCAACCCCAAACAAAAAAAGCAAGTGATTAAATACATTGGCCAAAAAACAGAAATCACAGAATTTGTTTTGACCCAACATTAGGCCTGGGTATCAACCAGTACCAAATAGCAATGACCCACCAAGTAAAATTAAGTCAAACAATACCTACATTAGATCCTTTTTGTACACAGATCTAGAACAACAATACTATACGGTGTTGCCCACAATCACAGAAGCTGCAACGTAAAACAGTCTGTTATTTGTCACTTATTTAATAAATAATTTAATAATTTGAACACTTTTTTAATGTATTTGTGTTAAAACCATTTGGATGGGGACGAGTGGTGGTGGCTTTTTACGCAAACTTAATACCTCCATTCATATGATGGGTTACAAAGGAAGAAGAAAGATAAGATATCAAATGAAGTACTCAAACAGGGATCTGTGAATGATGCATCACCAAAGTTGAAAGTTAGAATACGTAACCCTTTTGTTGTATCTTGCCTATTTTGTTAATTTGTTTCTGTAAATTTTGACTTTTTATTATTGGTAGTGGGCGTGCGTGAGGACATACACAGTAACATCACTGCCATGGCAAGAACAAGCTGAGCATATCTGTAAAAAAACACAAACCAGGATTTTGTTGACTTTGTCCTATTTGTGGTCCAATCTGGCAGTCTGTGTGTACAGTATGTATGTGTGTGCTCGAAAGCGAACATCAGCTCACACCCCCACACACAAACCCTGGAGGAAGGGCCATGGATCATTTTAGACAATGAAGGTGAGTGCAGCGAAGTGGACAAGAGAATGAGACCATACCAAACCTGTGAAAGCATCTTTAGCTGTTCAGTCACAGACAATGTTTGATCAATTGATCAACAATTACACCAAAATCTGTCCCCCACCGTCACCCCTAAAGACACACACATACACCCTCTCATCCCAAAACAGACAGACACTTTAAGATCTTAACATTATCAATCATAGCACTGAGCCTGCATAGTTGTGCTCCAGGCTCAACACTCAGTAAATATCGTCAAACTACAAACTAGTGGTATGTAAATACGCCTGATGTAAATAGTCTTGATTAGGAATTAAAATTCCATTAAGTCAAATTGATTGTTGACCTTCTTTCGCTTAGGGAAAACTATTTGAGCGGTAAACTCTTAAAACTATTATGCAAAACGGCTTCTTCCAAACATAATTTTCAAGAGAGATTCAACTGCAAATATGAATCATTACCCACCAGTGTGGATAAAAAAAACAGAAATATCCTCATATCATTGCCATGAAATTATTATTCAGAAGTGTCACTTAATGCACTACATCTACATTTGCTGTCACTGAATGTAAGTTGCAGGGAGCAGTGTCAGAAAGAGAGACAAAAATGAATCCTGTTGAGGATATTAAATTATGAGGATATTAAAACAGCTCTTCGGGGGGGTACGAGAAACCGTCCATGAACCAAAGGATTTTAATAACAATAAAATATTGCTTTGGTTATTCATAATAAAAAACGGCATGATCTTTTCACACTGCTTTCTTTCATTTTGAGAATTATTTATTGGTTTCTGGTGAACTGCAGTTCAATGAAGTGGCATTTTGAGCTGAGCTTGTCTTCTTTATCCAATTTACATATGAAGAATTGCTGTCTTTTCAACTTGAGAGCTTTGTGATATTATTCCCTGCGTACAGTGTGTTTTTTTCATGCAATCCTACATGTGATAACAATCTTGAAAATATTTTCAGTTTGACATGAGACACATTGAAACATATTTATACGTAAAAAAAAAATGACCTAGTTGCTCATTTAAAAACATTTGTTAAATGAGCAAAATCATGCTTTTAGTTAATTTTTTGTGTACACATTTCTCAACAAATATGGTTTATCTTGAATCATGTAGAATATATACAGAGAGATTATATCAAAAGACTGTAGCAGTACTTTACATAAATGCTCTGATGCTCACTTTTCCTCATTGTAGATGTTTGGATCTGTAATACAGTTGCTTTTGTTGTGGGCGGCACTGCAGTGTGGGGGTTAGCACTGTCACCTTTCATGTTCTCCTGTGTCTGCGTGGGTTCTCTAGCTTCCTCCAACAGTCCAAAGACATGCAGCTGTTAAGTGAGGTATGAATGTGAGCGTAAATGGTTTATGTGTCTTGCGATAAACTGGCGTCCTGTCCAGCCTGCCACGACCCCGTCAGGGGTCATGGCAGATGACGGATGTTTTTTGTTGTGCTCACGTCATGTTGGATGAAAGTTACAGTAGCCATGGGAAAGATTCCAGATGATTAAAATTCCCAATTGTTCATGTCAATGGAATATGAGGCCATTTAAAGTGTACAGTATATATTAATGAATGTAATTTTCCTGATGAATGAACAGTTATGACTGTCTCTGTATTCTGCCCAAAACCCCTCAATCCCATTAGCCAAGAGTGAGACTACACCAGCATTTTCTCCTGCAGTAGCTCCATATGAATGATTAGTGCTACAGTCCAATAAAACAGCAGCTGGCAGTTAGTGTTTTTCTTACACAAACTGATGCTTTTTTCAATTCAATACCACATGAATGTACAGTACATCAAATCGATGGATTACTTTATATTCTAGGTAAAGGTTCATTTTTGTATTGTTAGTGTTGACATTTGTTTTGAGAAAGTGCTTTTTCTACCACCACTGCAGCCAGCCACATTAGTTTTCAGGTCTTAAACTAATCCCTATATATGTGTGACCCAAAGGGACTACTGCATCTTGCAAGCTTTTTAAGGTTTTCCTCTATCTTTGTTTTCTTTCCTGTTGATGTCTCGATAAATCGCAGTTGTACAGCTTTGGGAAATCACACACAAATACGATCAATTTCTTCTCTTTGACTGAGAATCAGCAGACTCTCATTTCATTTGTCAAGCAGGATAGCATCCATCGATTGGTCAGTCGTGTGCAGCCGCACCATGACAGCTTTTCAGAGGCTGACTCAAATCCAGCTTTGCCCGGGCAGGTCTGCAGACGGCCCAGGGCCTGTGACATACACCAGCAAAGCAGTTTCATTAGAATAAGCTCCACTCACTGCTCTTCTTTCCACTCTGCTCCTTTTTATTATTCATTTATTTAATTGCTTATCACTACTGGGTTGCAATAGCATACTTCAAAGTCTGTTTTCAGCCACACAAGGAAGCTCAGCACCAAACATTAGTGATACGCTTAGACAGTAACTGGTGAATATAGTGGAACATTGCAACTAAGAGCCTGATATTTCCTTCACCGTCCTCACCTATAAAACAGCCATATAGATTGACTGTTCAAGCAGCTTATAAGAATGCATATTTATATGTTAGTTGCGGTAGTAATTAGGAGCAAACGAAGAAGTCAAGTGACATGGAATAAGAGCCCCAATGTTGACTTGGAGAGGTGAAGTCACTCCCCTTTCAGTGGACCACCATGGAACATGTTTTAGAAATAATGGAATAGAGAAAGTGAAGGTAGTGAAGGGGAAGTCATAGAGTGTGGTCTTAAGTCATAGAGTGTGGTCTTTACCTACTCTGTAAAGTGTCCTGAGATAACTTTTGGTATGATTTGGCACTATAAATAAAATTGAATTGAATTGAATTGAATTGAAGAGTGAAATAATTTGATCCGACTTGAACTGTGCCACGAATTACACATATGATGCCCGTCAATTTAGAAGATAATTTTGAAAGTCAAGAAAGCCAATTTTTCATAAAACTGTTGAATTATACGCTTGGGAAAAACGACTCACTTCAAATGCCTGTGTGTGTCTGTATTTTACTGGGATGTAATATTATTCACACAAAACAATGGGTCTTGTTCGTTCTTTTGCATCCAAGTTGATAAAAAGATACATTGGATAAAACACAGCAGGTGAGATAACGTTACGTTGGTTTTGGAACATCGCTAGGTTATCCAGCTAGCTAGCCAACAAGCATTGGGACGTACATTGTGCGTAAAGAGAGAGTAGTTCGCTGAGCAGTTTAACACAAAACTAAATGGTGCTACGACAAACCCGAGAGGTAGTGTGACTTTCTTGACTTGCAAAATTATCTTTTAAATTGATGAACATATGTGTAATTCAAGGCACAATTCAAACATGATTGATGATTAACTCTAACCAAGTAGTTCTGTTTCCTTACTTAAGCAGTTCCACTTACGTTATTCATGTGAATAAAACTGCCACTGCAGTTATGTGTTCTGGTAATGTGATTAAAAATGTTTTGCAAATTTTGCCAAATTTTGAAGAACAAGATTAAGGTCACAACAAGAAAGGTAAATAAAGAAAAGTGTATTCGTTCATCTCCTTGTCTCTTTGACATAATAAGATCGGATTTTGGTGTTTATTTATTTAATATTGCATATTATCCCTTTGTCTCATTAGACTATTTTTAAACAAGAATACACAGAGTTGGTAATAAAATAACTCCTGAACAGGCACACTGGAGATCAAAATTAGAGAACAAATTAAAAATACTTGATTCATTCTAAAATACTGTTAGATTTTTTTATTGTTTATAATGTGATATAATATGAATATCTGCTGTGTCTATACCACTGCTGTACTAGCATGTATTTTTTAATAACCAAGGCACTTCAACAAAGAATCTTTATTTTGTGAAAAAAAAAACAGTGAGCAACATTAGAGAACACTTTCAGATCCCTCCCAGTTATTGGTGTTAATCTGGCACCTGGTGACAACTGACTTCATTGTTGGACACACCCTATTTATCCGTCAGCTCTCCCGGTTACTGTCAAAGAAACCCTGAGAAAGCAGGTTGTCCAGATGAAGGCCAAAGGGACGACCCTCTCAGTCATCAGAATGAGGTTGGGCGTTCCAAGCCTGTGAGTTCAAGAATATTGAAACTTTACAAGGACACAGATTCATTAACGTCCGTCAAAAAGGCCGGTCGTCCACGTACACCAAATAAACAAGAGGACAGGATTATGAGAAGACTCTCAATGGGGAATCGGTTCAACACTGAAGCTGGAGTTGCTCGACAGCTCAGTGCTGAACAGGGAAAGGATCTGTCTCGACACACAGTGTCTCGTCGTTTAAGACAATTTGGACTGAAAGTATACTCTGCAGTGACCAAACCTCTCATGAGCAGAAAAAATAAAAAGGCTAGACTGTCATTTGCTGAGGAGAATGTTGTGTGCCCCAAACTAATCAGTGTTAGCCACATCCTTTTGAAAGCGACTCTCCCGGATTTCTCTGTTAATGGTTCTTACAATAGAAAGTCTTGATGGCTTATTTGATCAGTGTATTTGCCGAAGAAGACCTTATGATGATTTTACGCAGGAATTACACTATATACATTTGGTAACACATCCCACAGATATCAGTTTTTATTCTTTATAATCCATGGCGTTATCTTATTTTCTCCGGCTCTGTCCTTAAACATGTGTGTGTGTGTGTGTGTGTGTGTGTGTGTGTGTGTGTGTGTGTGTGTGTGTGTGTGTGTGTGTGTGTGTGTGTGTGTGTGTGTGTGTGTGTGTGTGTGTGTGTGTGTGTGTGTGTGTGTCTGTTGGTGTGTGTGTGTGTGTGTGTGTGTGCCCCGTAGAAACCTAGAGATGAGCTTCTGCTGGTGGGGGGACACTGACTTTTGCCTGATGTATTGTTTTCTCCCAAATTAAGACATAAAAACGTGTGTGTGTGTGTGTGTGTGTGTGTGTGTGTGTGTGTGTGTGTGTGTGTGTGTGTGTGTGTGTGTATGTGTGTGTGTGCCCTGTAGAAACCTAGAGATGAGCTTCTGCTCTGCCATGTAATTATGTACTCCTCTTTCACCTCCTTCCACTCGCCTACTCTCCAATACCTCTTCTCCTCTCCCCTTTTTTTCCTCAGCCCTCATTCTGCAGCAGCTCCCAGCTGAGCCGCAGGTGGTGGCAATCTCTGCCTGTCCCACTGCTCTGACTGTATACACACAGAGCTGAGAGCTGGAGGGCTGCTGCCCAATAACACAGGCTTTACCTCTCAGACAGCACAACCACACTGCACACGCCTGCAGGAACAGCACAGACGTGTGCAGAAAAACACACGTGCATATACCAGTGCTCTTGCACATATTGTTTAAACACAGGCACACATGTATTCATGTGAAAATACACACTCAGCTGTATGGTGTTTCTCTTTTATATCAAATGTTTTAATTCTACAACTCTAGCTCTTACCCTCTTCTTCATCACAAAGCTTAAAGCTGCACCAGACATGGTTTTGGTGTACAAATGTCTCATCCACACTCAGTGAAACAACCTTCAGTCAAGCAAATGAAAACCAAATTCTGGGCGAAGGTAGCTGTTACAAAATCAGAAACCAAAGTACAAATTTCTTCAAAAGGACGACGTGTTCCAAGACAAAAAAAAGTAATCATGTTCAGCAATAACTAACAAAAACTTGGGCTGCATGTGTTTTAAAGGGGGTCTCTGCCCATATTCAAATTTCATACATGTTATTCCTATGGTCCAAGGCCTTTTCTGAGATAAAAAATATTTCTAAACATGGACAACTCCCTTCCAAATCCAACAACTAGAGCGCTGAAACATAGAGTTTTTGATGTCATCAAGTACTATAAAGTGATTGAACTTTTCATGGCCATGGAAATAACATATTGGAGTTTTTAATTTAAGTGGTGTTCTCCGATGAATGAAAGGCAATTTTTCGGTGTGAAAGATTAGCTAAAGGATTATATTACCAATTGAAGTATGTTCTCAGATTGCCTTTAAATTAATCAGTGAGCCTGACACTCTATCAATCTTTACTTTGCGTGCAGTTTCATCACACTTTTAATTTAACATTTATTTTCCATATCCCTAAATTTAGCTTTTAATTTGGATACCTCCACTTTTGTGGCTTATGCTTAACAGTTTAGGATAGAATGAGCTGATGAGTGTCTCTGTTTTCTTTAAAAGAGCTATATTTGAATCATGTAATCTTTTGAATAATCAGATCATAAATCTAATCACATCACAATGTGTTATTTAAATTTTCCATTTTCATGTTTTTTCAATTTTTAATTAAAATCCCATGCTTTTTCATTAGATCAATTTCTAATTTGAGTGAACAGTCATCACCAGAAGCAGCTTTGATATGACTCTATGGTTTCATCACAATGTCTACAATTAGCTCAACAGGAAGCATTTTGTTATGGGAACATACAGTCATCTACTCTTTCTTTCCCTCTAAGTCATTTTCTCATGCTCTCT
Source organism: Echiichthys vipera (assembly GCF_963691815.1). Classification (NCBI taxonomy): domain Eukaryota; kingdom Metazoa; phylum Chordata; class Actinopteri; order Perciformes; family Trachinidae; genus Echiichthys; species Echiichthys vipera. The sequence goes on from NC_139826.1 coordinate 12,953,473, forward strand.
CTATAACGAGTACAGCTCCTTCTGGAATCTCTCTTTTTCTTATGGGGGCGCTGGTTTCATTGTATATGACGGTGGCCTTTCGTTTTGCTAATGTAGGTGATTTTCTCTCTATGAAAGCACTGTAATCCATCTCCTGCTTGCATGGGGGTGGCGATTTATTGTGGGCACCTGGCGTTAACACACCACAGCTAAGAACAGATGCAGTGCTTTAACTGATAACATGCCTGAATAAGATGAAGCATTCAGATTAGCTGTGGTGTCAAATAAATTGCATGCTATTGGAGTAACCCTGGAGTTCTAAAACAGTGTCCTCTATATCAGATCTGCAGTGGGTTTTGCCATGACAGAGCGCAGGGTAGCTTCCACACGGGATTCTTAGCGTGCTTCCTTTTTGACAGCTGTGCCTTCACATGTGCACATACATACAGTTCTCTCCTGTCAGTATCATGCTAATATTTTCTCAGTAGTTTCTTTGAAAAACCTACATGTGCAAATATGATCAGCTGGGTTTGATTTCTTAAAAAGCCAAATTCTCTCTGGTGGATCCTTTAACTTTATGGCCTGTCATCAGGGTTTGACAGGCATAATCCAGAGAGCGAGAGCATATAACTTTATGCTGTGAAATTCAATTCCACTCTAATTTCCTGGTATTAATGTCTAATTTCCTGCACCATGACCATGTTCACTAGAAAATTCCATTTCTTTCTCAGAATAAAAACATTTAGGACTTCAATTATCTAAGGGGTAATTACAAATGCATGCCTGTAGCTGCATTAACGTTGTAATGATAGTCTTAGTTTGGGAAAAAAAGTGGTTTGAAAATGAGATATCACCACATACGGGGTTGCTTTAGGTTTTTGCTGGAGCTCAGGATTCTTTCTTTTATAGCATTTTCTGTGAGAGGCTCCTGTTTCACTTTATTTTTGGTTCAAAGCATAACACGTGCTGCTCCGTCCCTATTAATGCTCTGTCAGGTCAGCAGCTTGAATCAAACGGCCAAGAGAGTATTTTTTTTTTTTGTTGACTTATGAGAACTATTGATTGAGTGGTGCTGGTCCAAGTCCTGGCTTTCTCCTATAATCACTTAATCAAATTTCCTCAATAGGCTATGTTTACATAGACCCTACTGACAGACCCAGGGGATGAGAGCAAAACAGGGACATGCATTCTGAAAAAGCCAATACGTGCAGTGCATCTGAGAATGGATCTTGACAATCAATGGCTACATAACTGAAGTACCCATTTGCTCCGGAATATTGTGGGGAAGGTGGCATCATGCTAAACAACCATACACCTGCCCCCAGCCCCAGCCCCACCGCCAAACTTTTTGCCTTTCACTTCCACAGACATTAGAGCCGTCTGTGTGGTGGTGAGATGATGACTGCAGCTTTTCTTTATTGATGGGAACGTCTATGAATATTTGAAGGTCCTTTCAACTTGGCATGAGAAGAAATAGGAAAACAGCGGCCTTTGTGGGTGGCATTTATCCTGCTGCAGCACAATATGCTCCTCTTCCTAAAAGCCCTTTATAACAGCTGTGTGAATCCTCCTCTGTGGCGAAATGTCAGTATCACCCAAAGGCCCACCAGCCACGCCCACTACAAGAGTGTAATTCACATCACACCTTTATTTCTCTCCTTCTATCTATTTAATATGAATGATTTTTGCAAGAAATCAGCCAGAGATGGCTACAGTGGGAGGAGGCGAATCCAGAAATATTGCTCCTCTGATTCATCTTATAGCAGATGGCTGCCTTTGTGCGAGCTTGCCCGTGCGTTTGTGTGCATATTAAACAGAATCCGTATAAGAGCTGTGAAGAGAGGAGAACAGAAAAATGGAGGGAAAGATGACCAGAGATAGTGAGAGGCGCCCACACAGCGGGGGTTGCTGCCAGGTCAGGACGATTCGCCTTTCCACCAGCTCTCTCCACACCAGTTACTTTGGAGTAAATCCAGCTCCAACTGCCTCCGGTGAAAACAGAGCTGACCTTTTCCACTTCTCGGAGCTGCAGGATATGGACTCTGAAAGGGTTGTCATCCTCTTCTTGGCGTCGCTCTCACTGATCTTTATTGCTTTTTCATGTTGTAGAGCCATTCAATCATCATAGTGCACGCAGTGTTATTTAGAATTTGTGTTCTCCCATATTTTTCTGATCCAGACATGCATGTTAGCATTTCAGCAAAGGGGTCGCAGCGCAGGAGTAAGCCTCCTGTATTCTCTCTCAGACAGTTATGGGTTCAAGCTTCTCACTCACTGCCACTTCAGGGATGGAAACATTCAAAAAGCTGCAGCCTGCCCTGTCATCACTCTCCACAAACTCACCCATGTCACTCCTCCTACACGCCACAGCTCCTTCTGGCTGCTTCTATTCAACTCTGATATTGGTACACAGGGCTATGATTCTGCTGGTGTAGGAATTGATGCTTATTTTATTGATCACTGCGCATTGCTCAGAACTAGCGCATCACCTACATGACTGTAATGAAAATGTGGCACCAAAGACATCGGGAAGGTTTCTACAGGCCACACAGCCGTCACCTTAAAAGATAGTGATTCATTTGGTCTAAAACCACCGATATCACAAGCTGTCCATCAACTTGAGACTGCTTGGCAATGTTAATATTGTCCTCTTATCTGTCTCACATTTCATCGACATAGCACAGAGAAAAAAGAAGCTGATAGTGCTCAGCATCTTTGATCATGACAGTCTGTCTTACTCTGCTCCCAAAGGGATGTGACTGCATATTTTTTTATTTTCTTGATATGAGGCCAAAACCTAGATGGATAAAACATTTTCTCTAGATTTTGCAGGAAGACAGTTGGAATACACCTTATAAAATACCCAGACAGATAAAACAAAGAAAACAGGAGCAACTCCTGGTATAAAACAAATCATTAGACCTGAGGTGAAGTCATCTCAATGAACTGAGAGAACTCAATCACCATGATGAAGATGATTCTATTTCTCCCAGGTTTTATCTTAACTTTGAAATCCCTCACTTTGGTGGCAGAGCATCTTCTGGCTGCTTTCATTTTTCCACATTATGACCTTATCCCTGGGTACTAGTGACAGGCCGTCTCTCAGGAGCCAATCTCGCCTCTAATGCTAAAGTTTAGGAGCGAATGAAATTGGAACTAGATGTGAAAAGCTGACAAATAAGGAGAGCGCCTCCCCACTTTTCGTTTGTCACGGCTGAAACATTCGAATTGAGCTCCAGTGTATATGATGCTGTAATGAATGATGCCTCCCAGGTTTCATTTGCAATTAAGGTTTATTAGCAGATGTACAGTCATGTTTAATATGTGCTGGATGTGGATAGTGGGACCTCTGTATGACAGAAGGACACCCTATGGACCGGTACTCAACACATACTAAAGGTGAGACGGTAATCAGCTTACATTTGGTCTCTGTAGTGTGGCCAAATGGTTCACGTCATTCAGCACTGCAGACAGGTTCACATTTGTACCAATGGGAGATGTGCGGGCATGTTAAGATTATGCTGCTGTAGCTATTGCTGTGGGTGAATGTATAATGTGCCTTTACCACTGACACACTGTCATACTGAAGACGAGGACAGGAGTGGTATATGGTCTTATTACAGAGCAGTAGCTACAGCTTCCTCTCATATTTCAACAGATTCTTGAAGCCAGTAACTGCAGTTTGTACATATCTCATGTAAACCCCTAATGCTGAAACATACCAAGATTCAAGGTTCTTTATTAGTCATGTGCACAATAAGTGTATTAGTTAGCAAAATATGAATCAAAGACTAAAATAATAGTGTGAGAGTGCCAAGATATACAAATAAAATATGAAAGAAAATGTGATTTGTGTAGAAAGTGTTGCAAATTAATAAAACTGAATAATAACAGGATGTAAAAAGAATGCACTAAATGTTATATCATAATGAGAAGTAATATATGTGTCAATGAAAAGTGATGTTGCTATTTTTCAAGCAAAACCCCACCTGCATCTGTTTATTCTAGTTTTGTCTGTGTATACTTGTGTGTTCTAAAATAGAAGTTGGTGCAAATATAGCTTTTTGTAATTTGCTCTAATGTAATATTTCTAGAACTCATATTCCCTTTGTTCTATGTTGAAGTTAAATTACATCGACCATACTATGGACACTAGTTGTTAATTGGTTGATATTTTTTGTCACAGCATTCATTTGAGGTTCAATCTAAATGCATTACATTTGCATGACCTGTGTATTACTAAATACATTTAATGTAGCATGATGCTGCACAGTAGCTTTTCTACCTATACACTGCTCAAACAGCTATACATCTCATTTACAACTATAACTCTACCATAACCCATAATATGAAAGGTAAGCTCTGCTCCTGAGCATAAAAACCATTAACTTCTAATTTCAGGTCACTTTTTATAACTTTCATGAACGCTGGGCTTATGATCCACTTTGGTTAAATCATCACAATCTTTCACGGTTCCTGGTAAATGTTTTTATTGTAACCGTTTGATCCGGTCCACACGAACACCAGAGAATCACCTTAAACACAGGTCATGGCATTAGATATTCAAATGAGGAAGCTTCTGTTACATCAAAGTGCCATAACCTTCAAAATGATGGAAACACTCAATAGAAGGCACTCGTTCCATGCTGTCAGGCGGTGCAATTACCGCACTGCACTGTGGGGGATGAAGGGTGCATCATAGCACAAATAACACTTAAAACTTGCTGTCTCCTCGCTGATGGCTGGTGCAGTTTTATTTCTGCTAAAGGGTATCTAAAATACTCTCCATGTTAACTGGGTTGGATAGAGAGGGGTTGAATTAGGGATTTGGGGACTGGGACTGGGAAATTAAACTTAAGCCAAGAATTATTTAGATAGCACCTTTCAACAAGTCAATTCTGCTTTTCATTAGACATAAAAGGCCTATACACAAGATGCAAAGGAAGGAACTTAAATGTATTCTCTGTGACTTTGTCATAACAAGCCACACTTTACATCTCACCCTTTCCTTTTACACTTTCATATTAATGACAGCCAAAGTCCATCTGTGGCTTTGGAGAGCTGATCGAATGACTTGTCCATTTTCTGTAGAACCATTGTGAAGATTAATGGCAGGTATTAAGTCTATAGCCATATCAAACATCAGCTACTTAAGTTCCTTTGAATATAAAAATTGGCCATGGGGAATAACATTATCACATCAGCACATTATCTCACCTGCTCATTTCTGCTGTCTGACAGCCATTATTATAAACTGGCAGCCATTGTTCTTCACATTGAAAGTGTGATTGTACAGTATAGACCATGCTGCTTTCACTTTTATAAATTCCCTCCCTCCTTTCTTATATTAATGTAGCGCAATATTATTTTGGTGGAATGGTTAAGCGTGTCATTTATTCATTACCTGGCCAATCCCCGCCAGACTGAACCTCGGGGCCGTCAGGCGAACCTACAAGCTGAGGCTGTAATACGGTTTTAAGTGTCTGCCATTAATAATGCTGCACTGACACGATGCAAGGCTGATCTACCCTGGTATGTGGGTTTGTGGGCCTCCATCATTAGGCGGCATGGCTGGCAAGGCCGTTGACTCCCTCGCTCCTCTCACTTCAGCGGCTGTAAGTCCCTTTAAAATCTGTCAATCACGGAACAGACAGCTCATCTCCCTGGTAGCTTTTGTCACTGTTGTTCACTTAAGGCCAACATGGACAGCTCGCTATTAGACTGATGCACAGGACAGTATAATGGATTAACTAGCGTGACAAGATGCTTCCCAATGTACAGCTCATGCTAATGTCTAAGCCCTATTGGGATGTTTCCGAAAGTGAACCTTAATCATATCCTCTTTTTTTTTTCACTTCAAGTAATAATTCTATTTGCAGCTTTCATTTTGTTGATTGTAATCACCTGATTCTGGAACTTGCTCTAAAATGAGAAAGTTTTCTCCTGCTTCTCTGCCTTTCTTATTCTACAGCTGAACAGTACGCTAAAATATGTTTCTGAAAACATCTGAGGCCAGAAATAGGCTATGCAGTAACAGAATATTGATTCATATTTGACAGTTTGATCGGCGTTCACAAGCAGCAATTGAAACTGCGGTAGAGACTCCTCAGCTCGGATTGGTTGTTAACCTTTAGACACGGTGGAATCTAGCAGATGCCATCAGCTGCACCAGGAGGCAGATGAACATGTTTTTTTTCACAGACTATCTGTCTCATGTACCGCTGTCAGGACATACAGTAGTGACAGTTTAAGAAAATATGACATGAGTTTCCTAGAAATTGCATTCATATTAAATTATTTTTCCCAAATACATTTTGATAGAAATGTACTTTCTGCAGATATTTTCAATTCAGATTCAAGTTGTGACATGCTGGTATATTGCACGGATGTGGTGAGGCAACGGTGGGCATTCAGATTGCAGGATTTTGACACTGCAGACAAGGGTTTGCGTTCGTGCTTGTGATTATGTTTTTAAAGTTAAGGAAAGTGATACAAATTAGAATGGAAACAGGATTTCTGGAAACAGGGTTGCAAAATCACAGATGTGGTCCTGGTACAGTAGATAATTGGAGGCTGATGTACTGGGATTCTTTAAATATAAAACAACAGAGGACAAAGCATAAGCATTGAGATTAGCAGTAGAAGAACAGGTGCAACTGATACTAGATCAGCATGTGATTATCAGGCACTCCAATATATGAATGACTGACCTCAGTTCATGAATAATTATAGTGTGAGAGGCTGCAGTGAGCATCCCCTGTCTAACCACTTCTCTTTCTGTTTCATTTTATTGTCATATTTGGGTCACATATTGTTCTGCTGCGCTCCTCTGGCATTCTGTTTTTGTTTCTTGTGCTTCTGTGCATTTTGTTTTTTGTCTCCCTCCAATTTCTTGTTATCTGTTTCTCTCACTGTACCCGTTGGTGTCACTGCCTCTCTCTCGCTCTGTTCTCCATCTATCTGTCTTATCTTTCTTTCTTTTTTGTGTTTTCACCCCACGCCCCATGTACAGCCCACCAGAGTTTCTGTCCCGGCTGTCGACGTTGCACAAACTAAGAACTGCTACATTTGTTATACGTCCATTGTTAGGCACTGAGCAAGGCAGCAAGTTCAAAGTGAGCATCATTCGATAACACAGATCTACCGAAGAGACAGTGCTCTCACAATGCACCGCCGGCCAAAATCCCGCCCCGACCAGAGCCCTCATCAGTTCAACCTGCCTTTCATGCAACATCAGAGCTGTCAGTCGATCGACCCGCTGAGAGCAGAAACCGGTCAAGTTCTGCAACAAACAGTCTCATATCACAACATACAACAAAACAAGACAACAATACTCTGCTATAAAAGCAAGCAGTCACAGCGGGGGGAAGGAATAGCTGCTTTCACTTTTTCATTGTAGGCATTTCACTGATGCTGTGAGTGCAATGATAAAATAAGCTTAAAGTTTTAGGTCAGCAACATCAAACAGCCAGCAGCACAATAACAGTGTTGGGGGAAGGTACATAGTTTTAACCTAAGATGACTGGGCATGGAGCTGAAGTGTACACTTTCTGGAACGCACAGTAACACAAACTGGTAATACAAACTGAAGCTCAGCGGCCCATTAGAGCCACAGTCCTCTACTGTTCACCAGCAAATACTCTTTTCTAAAGCTGCTGAGAAGTGAAGGGAACCGTCCTCCTCAAAACGCCACTATTATGTCTCATCATTCTGTATATATAATATTTAATACACAGTGAAATTTAGTGCTGTAATTAAGTGCTGTAATTAATCTCTCTTTGCTAAACCCCAACCTGTCTCAGTTGTATTACTTCTTTATAAGATGTTTTTTTTTAATGGGAAACTGCTTTAAATGGATGATAACAATGAGACAGTGACAGCAGTTGCAGGACAGTGAGTTTTCTCCGTAACTGTCTTGTGAAGTTGCAGCACTGGATTCTCTCTCTCTCTCTCTCTCTCTCTCTCTCTCTCTCTCTCTCTCTCTCTCTCTCTCTCTCTCTCTCTCTCTCTCTCTCTCTCTCTCTCTCTCTCTCTCTCTCTCTCTCTCTCTCTCTGATTCTGAGGGACTTCAGCCAAATTGTGTCAGGCAAAATAGCAGGGTTGAATTTCCTTTGTACCCATTCATTTTATAGTACAAAACATACCAAATTTTGTAGCAGCACACACCACTTTAAGTGCTCAAATCTGCTCTTCCTGGCTGCTTGACTTCACTATGTTGTGACTTCTGTACATTAACGATCTGCAGCAATTACAAAGGAAGCACAATATGTTTGCATTTAAGTGTAAGCAGTCTGGACACGGTGGTGGCTCTAATTGCTGGACATGCAGAATAAGTAATAATAATAATATTGTATTGTTTAGCCACTTTTCATTTCTGCAACTAAATAAAATACATTTTACATTTTCAAGTTATTGGGTATAAAATGTTAGTCAAAAAGTAGACAAACTAAACAAATTCAAAAAATAACACTTGATGGGCCTAACACAAGATTAAAGAACACAGAACATGTACAAGACTCAACAATGTCACATTCATTATTTCGTTCATTATTGCACATGTATCACACGTCACCTCTACTGCTGCAGCAATCTAAATAGTATGTTAACATTGGATCATGTGAATTACAGTGTCACTTAACTAACTTAATATAACTTAAATTTCCTTTTATCTAAATTATATGTTTTTTAGCCTAGAGTTCCTAATCTTTCTATAATCAATTGCAATTTCGGGTAAAATCAAGACATTTTTGTCATTAGCTGCTCCACCACCATTTTCTTCTACACCCCTTTACATAAAAAAAAAAATCTAACGCAGACTACACTAAAAGCAAATGGATCAATCATGCTTGGAGGACGGCAATAGAGACGCACTGCTGTATTGTTACAACCTGTGCAAATTAAGAGCAATCAGACCCACTTCTCTCTCTTCCACTTGAAACAAGTGGATACGAGGTACTACAATCATTTGTCATTTAGACTATTTTGTGCTTCATTTTTTTTGTGTCTGCTGATCTGAGATGTCTCACTGCACATTCCTTGGACGAGAAATGTGAAAATTAAGGAAACTAAATGAAAAAATAATAATAATAAGATAGAGGAAGGAATGTAGTTACCTAGTTCAAATTATAATCATTTACTCTGCTTGCTACTGAAAAATGTAATCACATCCCTGGTGTTGGGTTGGGTTGAGGCTGCGTGTTGTAGGACTTTCCCCTCAGGTGGACACAGCTGACAGAAGGCCTGTAAGAATTCACTGCATGCATGAAACTCTCACTCCTTTTCATTGATGGTGTTTCTGCCGTTTATTTCCCTTTTCAAGTCCATACCCTTCTTTATTCTCACTCTCTCCCAGTACATCTAAACCTCACTCCCTCCAACTTTTTACCTTATTCATCTCATGTTGTTCAAGCTTTTTATTTCCACCACATCTGTCTCCCCTCCTTCTGTCTTTCTCACATCTGCCCCAATCCCCCCCCATGACAAGATATATGTTTGCTCTTCCACCCTCATTCACATGTGTGCACATACACACGCCCCGATGCACACATCCCTTTCTCTCTTTCTTTCTGTCCATCTTATCTGGATCTCTACCAGGATGGCAGTTCTGGACCGTTGCTTGCCCTCCTCGGGGGAACACAGCTGAGCGGAGAGAAAAGAGGAGCAACGCCTAAAGCCCAGCCCCCTTAGCCTTATCATATAGACTTACACATATACACGCACACACACACACACACACACACACACACACACACAAACACACACACACTGTCATATGCTCAAGCCGCCAACAATGTATGGAGTTTAAATGAGCACTTGGGTTCTTTCAACTTTACTAAATTGCGATTCTCATGGGTACGTTTCCTGAAGAATCACACTTTTCACTGCAATTTAAATTGCATTCTTTTTTTTACTACTAAGGCCTTTGATTGTACAGAATTGGAACAATTGAACTGTTCTTGCAGAAATTTCTAGGTGTGCATGGCACTGTTAAAAGAAGGCAGCGCTCCCGTGTTGACAGAGTGGACAGCTACCTTCTAAAAAGGGACATTTTTTAATGAAAGACATGCTGCTTGGCAGATGGCTCGCAGACAAATTCAGAAAGACCTTGGCCTACACTGCATGACAAGCAAGAAAAAGTTAGAACATTCTCTACCTCTAAAAGGGGAGAGACTGCATGTAATTGCAAATGAAAAGATCTTGTTATGACAGTGCCTGGCATTGTGTTATTTTCCTTGTTTTCTTGGAAAAATTGTTTTAAACATACACACAAAGAAACCTGGTCCTAAGGTGTGTTCAGACAGAAAGAAAAGCTAATGTTCTTCTGCACTATGAGACAAAAGCTACTTTACTATGCAGCATTCAAAATTACATACTAACATATTATAAGTATGACGTAGAATTAAGCAGTGTGCGTTCCAACGGCAACAGTATGTACGTTATGTGTATGATATACCATAAATGCCCTGATATATACACAAATTCATGCGTGTGCGATGTGAGCTTTCTGGGCAAACTCAACTGCCCCAAACGGATTGTATGATATCGTACGAAAAGTAATTTGTATGATATCTTATCATATCAAATATGTTGATGAGAATATGTTGAACATTCTATGTTTACTAAAGGGTATATTCAAGGGTAAAAGAGTAGATTTTAAGAGGACAGTGCCTTATCTTAAATTTCTGAATAATTCCTCAAGACAGACTTCTAGAAAGACCTATTTATTTTGGTAAAAATGATAAGGATAGGATAACAGTTGGTACATTTCCAATTAATCAATTAATAACTTGATCCTTGCTGAACAAAGAGGATTTTTGTCAGTGCACAAGAGGTCAACTGGACATACAAAAGTGTGTACTCTGTCTTTGTCTACAAAGCATATAATTTAATATATACATCTGATAAGGTTTATAATATAATTGCATAATTATACAGTATATCTTGAATATTTGCTTTGGTTTGAATGGAGCTTTTGTTTTAAATAAATATTAGGAAATTACAGACCCATGAAATTAAACATTACTGTCTTGTATTCGGAAAATGGACCAGGAATTAATCATTTTCCACATAAATGCAGAATTGCAATAAAACAGTAGGTATAAAGACACGCAAATATGCCATGCTATCACCCCAGAGCCCAGGAAGTGATCTATCTTTTTGTTATCAGTTTGAATGGTCTTAATGGAGGCTTTGTTACTGCTTATCAAACTCACAGTGCTTAACAAGGCATTACCCCAGCTAGCAGTATCATGGCAGAAAATCTGCCCACTATCAGGAGCCTGTAGGGCAAACACTACCTGAAGTGTGTGCTCAAAGAGTGCACTGTGAACACAAACCCACACAAACGTACAGTACGTATGCATGCAACACATATAACATACACATGGTCCTGTTCATAAGCGCACACACACTACTTACGCCTGCCACCAGCAGCAGTGGGTAGTCCCGGCGAGACAGAAACACACTAATGGATAATGACAGGGTTTGACAGCAGGAGAGTGAGCTGAGTCACTTTGGGTGCGCAGGCAATGAATAAAAGAATGGCAGGGCGGTCTGAATATCCCTCACTGACTAGATTTCCTTTGATACAGTACTATTCCTGCCAGTCTACCTTGGTAATCCTGATCATTACACTCTGCTGTCCCTCTATTGTGAGATTGGCAGCAGGAGCCAGTGCAGGAGCAGAACAGGAGGAACCAAAGCTGTCCTTGATGGATCCAGAACCAGAGAGAGGTTATAACCAGTAGTAGGTATAATTTGAGTTGAGGATATAACTGTAGACCTCTCTTTTGGCAAACACAAGCTCTGATAGATGAACACATATCAGCATCTCTTCAACATGGCAGCCTCTTTTTCCCAAGATGTAGGAGAGCATCGGTGCTACTGAAATGTGATGTTTTTGATGAAAGATGTGGGGTTTTTGCCCGTTCCCCACCTCCAGAACGAGACAGGACTCATGCTGTTTTGCTCCTCCGATGTGCTTATAGGAAGATTCACTCCTTTTATGTTAGAAGCTATGAGTCTGTGAAAAGAAAGTAATTACAAAGTTTTGTGAAAATGTTTTTGATAGTGGTTTGGGCCGTTTGACAAAGCAGGACCAGGAGCAGGTAGTGCCAAAAACTGCAGTTCCTCAATTAGCCACTTGAGTCTTGTTCCCCATAGACCCCCATGTTAAAATGCCCAACTTTACAACCTGGTACATTAACAGCTGTAATTTCTATAGCTAGTTTCAGTGTTCATGACAACTGTACAGGGTGAATTTATAACTCACGTGTTTAAATTATATTAAGGCTTAAAGTTCTGCATAATTAAGAGCTGGCTGCATTGAGTGACAGGTGGGTGCCATAATATAAACTGTAGGCTTCATTTGGCCCATGTCTGCTCCAACCACGCTCCACCTCTTTGGTCATTTTTGGATTGGTCTGGAGTCAGGCACTGCCAAGACGGCGAAAGCCAGAGCAGCCCACATTCAACTTGTTTTAGGCTCTTCAGAATCCCATGGGTGACGTCACGGAGACTACGTCCATATTTTATACAGTCTGTGTTTGACAGACGTATTATCAGACAAAAATTACTTGTTGCATCAGCTGGTATAAAGTAGATTGACTCTTTTGAAAAATATCCCATTGGAAAGCAGCCAGTCATATCATCCTGTTGTCTTTGGATGCATCTGTCCCACAGCGCTAGGTCCAGTTAAAACCATCAGCAAGCCCCTGCTCTGGCCAGCATTGGCTTGTTGTTCACAAGACTGTGCTTTGGCCAAACTTATCATTTGTATTGCTCCACTCTGTTCTCCCAGAGCCTCAGACACAAACAGCTCTGACAAAAGGCCAGCTGTCTAGTTTGTCTGATTAACCCACTACTTCTTTAGCTAGACAACTTGTGAGATTTATTCTAAGAATCACAGACTTGCATTTTTTACCCCATTCCCATTACAATCAGACATGTTAAATGTTGAGCTCTCTGCGTCAGTGTCACATTGAGACATAAATGCTATTCCAATTATTTTGCACCTTCTCTGCTCACTGTCAAATTACCAGCGCTGGGAGCGTAGCATGGCTCTCACTGCACCTCTCTGGCATTCTCCCTGACAGGGAGAAGAAAGAAGCCTGAGAGAGCAGAAAGAGGGAGGGCTTGGGGCTCAATGAGCACTTTAAATGCTGAAGCCAGGTAATCAGACAGATTCAGTGAGACCAGGAGGGAACTGTGGGATCGAAGACTTTTTGCTACAGATGGTTTTCAGCTGATTTTCCAGGCAAGACTGTAGGTCATGAATACCTGACAAGGTAATTCACATATGCACACAAAAAGCTTACACACTGAATTTATGCTCCCATTTTTGTTTTTTGTTTTTTTGTTTTTTTTACATCATAGGCAGTAGTAAGCTTAGCCCTAGTCCATAAATACAGGAGTATTTCTTCTACGTGATTTGGGTTATAATCCGCACACAAACTAAGTTTTGTGTCACTGGAAAACTTCTTCCAGGGTGAAGGTTTTCAGAAACACTGTTTTCAGTTATGTATTGTAGACAGGGAGAGATGAGTTATTGGCTTGTAACATCAGAGTGTGCACCGTTACCTCATTTGCGAGGCATCTAATATGAGGCTACATTTTGTAGGGGCCAAAACCGTGCTGGTTCTAACAGCTTATAGGACTCATTACACGTTGACACATCAATTACAGTTACTATTCCACTATATTAAGAAACAGATGCATCTGAATAGGGTACAGAGCGATCGATGCACCATTGCAGCGAGAAAGAAGCCTTCTTGTTCTTCTCAAAAAGCTTGAGACTGCATCATTTAGCTACAGATTTCAGACATTTTTCTGTCATATTCAGGTTCAGTATCTGCCACGGCATTGTTGGATTTATTCAGGTAAATCTTTTTGGTTTTGTTTTCTTCAACAATAAGCAGAGCAATGGACTGGCAGTCAGCAGCATGTAAGCTGCAGCAAAAACAAACTGTTTCTTAAATGACACCTCAGCACTGGGGACCTTGGGGCAACAGCCACCTGACGGGTGTAAGAGTTATTTCAGGCATAAGGGAGTGTCAGTCAGTGCGACAGCCCTTTGCAGATATCACACACGCACACATACACACACCTCATTAGCACAGAGCTGTAGAAGGGTTGAGTAAGTGTGGCTGTGTTCAGATGTTCACACACACTTCACTGCCTGTCAGCCCAACCACACAGAGCACTGTGAGACGAGAGGCTCATGTAAAAGAAAAAAACTGAGAATAAAACTTTAACTGTCATTATTTCCAGGGTTATTACCGTGCAGAGCTGAAAACAGAGAGAAAACCTGCTGTAATAGCACAGATTGCGTAGGTGTGTTGTCATGTTTATTGTTTGCTGCTATTTTTATTGTTTTGCTGGTTATCAAAAATGTAGCTGGGGAGCGATGCAGAGGGCACGGGCGGAGGCAAGAGGAAATTATAGGTTGGAAACTGGAGGCCAAAGGTGGTGCACAGCAGAAGAGCAGAGTGGAGGGGAGAGAAGAGATAAGACACTTAGGGAGGATGGAGTAAAAGACCAGCATTTGGAAGGGGAAAGAATGATAATGGATGGAGAGGAAAACTGGAAAGAGCCCAAGGCTAATCAGGAGTTGCTACGAAGGCCTAGAATGGTCTTGTTTGTGGTGTGTTTGGAGCCCAGCGGTGAGCTAGCAGGCATGTTACGAATGCATGGCTTGAAAGCCACTGACCAGAATGGCCGGGTCCTATTATTCCCAACTCATAATGTGCGCTTTCTTACGACAGCTTATCTGAGCTATTTCCTGTTCAGTGTTTCACAACCGCAATCATCTATTTTTTCTGAGCTGGATTTGTTTTACTGGAGAGGCTTATATGTCATTTTATTAGCACTGTTTGTGTAATCCCAGACAATTGTTTATCCAGGATTAAGGGAATTTGTGATTTCACTGAAATTACTCCTGTATCTTGACCCTCATTCAACTAAAAAGCACTAAAACGTGTGTTGCTTAACCACAGGGGAGACAATGCAGCGTATTATCAGTGTGATATGACATTTATGTGCTATACTTTATATGTACTATATATCAATATTGAGCTAGATATTTCAGTGATTTATAAAATCATCTATTTCGTCATCATCATCCTCTACTTAACACAAACTCTATCTTTCTCCTTTCAGCAGCATTTGGGGTTTTAAATATCTTTTTAGGGTAAAAAGAAATCAGACCTTTTTCAATTTGTTGACTTTATATGACTGTGTCCAAGAAATTATATTAGTCTCAATTATTGTCTGAGAAGTTTCATGAAATACAGGAATATGGGTAGTATTTAATTGATTTCATTTACAAATCCTCTTTCTTCATGTTCATGCGATGGACTAACGCAAACTGCTGGCAGAAGGTGAACACTGATGCTTTGGTATTCAGACGTGGTCCCTTTGCTTTACTCACATGTCTGGACTCATCAGTTTCTGCTGTAATCAGTAGTGCCCTGACAGGAAAACAAGGGGTGTGTAGGAGAACGTGAAGCTAACTCAAATGAGAGGCCAGGGTAAACAGTGACAGGGCCAATTCCAGTTCCCAATCTCACTGGAAATAGAGGTGAACAGGGGAGCACAGAGGCTTAACGAAGACATAGCTGCATCTGATCACAGCACCTCAGTGTACCAACCAACACGTCACAATAAAAGGATTTGGCACTTACTTTAATCTACAAGAAATGAGAAATTGTGGAGAAAAAAAAATTATAAGAGGTCATCAAACAATTAATTTAATCCCTCGCAAAGCCAGTGCACAAAGCCTTAAATGGCTTTGTGAAAAGAAAAATAATGAATAAAAAATACAGCACTAGCAGTGCCAATTAAGTTATGTTGAATTCTCTTATTTGTTTGAAAGGTACAATCAAAGTCTGCACCACGTTGCCAATAAAAGCCATTAGGTCACTCTCAAATCAAAGAAATAATATAGTGGATAATGAAAACTTTAGTTTTACTTTGAAAGTGCACAGAGATAGATTTCCCAGGCAATTCCAGTTTATCACTAGGCTATAGCTTTTTGCAAATTAGATAAAACTTGAGATAATGCTGACAACTATTTGCGTTTGAATCGAAAATGTATGAACAGATCCAGGGGGATAATGCTTCAAAGCAGTAAATCAAGTAGTCAGTCATGTTAGGGTGTTTTGAAGCAAATAGGAGTGGGGAGCGTTATGGGAGGACAAGTGAATGACATTTTTTAGGAACTAGATTTCTGATACATGAATACAAAGCTTTGATTCCAATAAGAAAACTATGGTGTCCAAGAAGTGTGGAACAAACTGCATATCCAAAATACGATAAACACAAAGGCAAAAGTATAAGCAGTTTGTTTAGTATACAGTTGAAGCTTTTGCCGAATCTCCATCCTTCTATTTCACTGACTAATTTTCTTTTCACAGTATGTCTGTCTCCTCTTTGACTCAGTTCTCAGGCTATACTGTAGATACGTGGGAGCACACCGTTTCTCTCATATCATCAGCAGCTTTGTTTATCTAGCAGTGGCTGTGCAAGTTCCAGGACATCTCCCCTCACAAATTTCAGGCTTCTTACCAGAAAAAAAAAAGAAAAAATCTCAATGCATTGACTTTTCGATTCCATCGGCTTCCCGTTGTCATCAGCAAGGGAGTGGTTCACAAATGGAGTACTGCAGTGTGTACTCGCCTAGGTCAAGAGCTCTGCAGCATCTGAATAAGATATGTGTCAATTAAAGACTCCTGCACCTTGTCTCGGCCAAGATAATTCACTTAACCCTGGGCTCGCAGCTGACAGGTAGCATTTGTTTACACATCCCTCTTCATGCATGCTGCGAGGCCCCGTCCTCTACATAGTATTAAAACACATCGCCTCCCACCACACCCCCACATACAGCTCTTTGACTCTCTGTTTCCATGGAAATCTGCCCTGAGAAGTCTTTGCATCTCCTAACCTTGAAAGTACCCTGGTAGCATCGATTGTGAGAATATATCATTGTCCAAATGAATTGTCATAATGGTAAACAGTGGCACATTTGATACCCCCTTTCAGCAGCTTCCTATCTGTGTAGTTCATTATTTCCCCTCCTGCTGTGTTCAGTGCCCGGCGTTCTCAGCATGACAAAATTATTTGAAGATCGCACAGAAAAAGAAGCCCAAGATTGGAGCAAATTAAAACATGACATGGATTGTTATAGCTACTGACATTAATGCCCCATAGAGGCAGTTTCCCTTTTTTTTGGCCTAGTTTGGAGGGTTTTATTATTAAAGCACTATAGAGTATAATCATTTAAAGAGGAAAAACCTATTGCCTAAATTTCATAATTTAATCACTCTGAGATATATCCAATCTTTTTGAAAATTTTTAAACAAAAATAAAGATAACCCCAGTGCTTTTTATGAGGTGTCACAGTTTTCAAATAAATTAAAAACATTTAATTCAATACTAAATCGGAATGTAACACCCTTAACCCATGCATAAACTCATACTGTACATGGCAGTGATGTTATGATGAAAGTAATGATGCATGAGCAAAGCAGCTGCACTGCCTCAGAGCAGGAAAGCAAAGTGCTCTGAATATAGTGCAAAGGTGTTAATGCAGCACCACAGCTTCACGTCATAAATAGTCTTCTACCGTTCTCATTTTCTAATCCCACAAGGAATTGCATTGAGGAGGGGAGCTTGAGAGGCAGGTTAATACACGTTAATATGCACCACAGCAAGCTGCTGTTTATAATATTATA
The DNA here is from genome assembly GCF_963691815.1 of Echiichthys vipera. Lineage (NCBI taxonomy): Eukaryota > Metazoa > Chordata > Actinopteri > Perciformes > Trachinidae > Echiichthys > Echiichthys vipera. The sequence continues at coordinate 12,971,181 of NC_139826.1, forward strand.
TTGTCCTTCATTATAAAGGGAAAGCTTCAATTTGAATGCAGAGATGATCTACACTTAAAAAAAATGCCCTCACAGTTATTGTCAACAACTCTCATCCAATGCCCTCTTTCATGTCACCCTCACTCTCATCAATGCACTAGAAAGTTAGAGTGCCATATTACCACGTGTGGCTTCATTAACAATAACGTAGCTCTAAAAGGAGCATAATCATCTATGACCTTTATCCAACTCAATTGATGAAATTGAAAAAAAAACTACACCACAACCCCTACCATAAAATCTGTAATTAATTATCCTGTGCTTGAAACTAACAACAAATACAGACTATTAAGGCGTAATAAGGACATAGAGCCAGAAACAGAAATGTCAAATGTGTACAGAAGGCTTCACCATGCACAATGCAGCAATAATGAGACGGGTTTGTCATCTGGCCTGAGAAGAAGACATTTAAGCTGTGACGCTTTTTAACCTTTGTAGGTGGCATGTATTGTGATGCCAGTTGCTTGTTCACTGTGCTCTGTCACTGAATAGTCCAGTAGGTAGGAGAAGGAGAGAACAAATTCCAGTGACTGAGGAGTGCTTTGTTTGAAAAACATAGCTAAAAGTTTTACTTGCTAGATATCATTACCTGGGGGAAACAACCCTAACAACCCCTGCCGTAATATTGTGATCACTTTGTGCTGTGTAAGAAAAAAAACAGCTAACATTGTATTCAAGGCCAAATGTTCTTAAAATTGCTATAATCCCTATTTTTGTATCCAAGGAGCACTGTGTAGGTTTTTCTCCCATTATGTGGTAAAATTGTATATTGCATGCAAACAAATAGTGCTCTCTGGTGCCTTCCTTTTTTAAACGTGTGTATCAGCCTGGTTGCAACTGCAGGATGCGCTCTGTGCCAAAAAGCTGTTTAATTTTCGTTTTAATTTTCTTTCGCTTTTTTTGCGACGAGTGAAACGTATCACTCATAAAGTCAAAAGCCCACAGGGAACCCGTTTGCAGTTCTCCTAAGTGTTGGGTGTCTTGAGTAAGTCTCACTGCACTCATGAAGCTATTTTCAGGGGGGGGGGGAAGCTCTAAAAACCCACTGTACGCAATCTACCCAGCAGGAGACAGCAGACAGATATGGTTAGCAACTAGCTGGTGGACCTAGATGAGCATTGAGCAGCTAAAGAGACAGATATTTCCCTCAGGAGCTTGCAGATGAGTAGAGGTGAGGGAATGTTAGAATAATATTTATCCGAGGTCCAGAAACAAGACTTCACATGAATGATAATGTTGCACTATGTCTGCTGGTTGTTTAAATAAGTATAAGTTTGCCATATCAACATGTAGTATGTCAGTGTTGTGTGCAGGGATTGTTTCCAGTTCCCTTAAATGGACAAAAAAAGTAACTTATGGCAAGTTAAAAACATAAAAGTATAATTAAGTACTCGATCTGTAGCAGAATAGATGTGAGTGCTATAATATTACATATTACATATTTTTATTTTTATGATGATGATACATTCATGTGATTAGTGTAAGCAGCATTTTGATGTTGTATTTGGTCAAGGGGGAGCTGATTTAATAACTTTAGTTAACTGTTAAGTAGTTAAATATATGGCAATGCATCATATTTTATAAGCTGATCATATGTTTTGTATGTAAACTGTTTATCTGCAAAGTCTGCAAAGCTCAGTCTGCTCTGATTGGTCAGTGTTTCTGGGTCTTTCATATCTGTGCTCTCGGTTTCTCTACACTGTCATTGCAGCCAAGGGACGACTGCTGCGGCACTTTCTACCTATATATAATTGTGATATCACAACTGTACATAAAATAAAATTTAAAAAAGTCATCTCTCCACTGTCTGTAATAGAGACATTAATAATCCAGTACAAATTATGCCTAAAACTAAGTACACTACATGTAAGTACTTTTACTAAGTTACTTTCCACCACCAGGCATTGGACATAAATCGTGACGTGCAGAATTGCCAAATAAGGATTAAATTCCTATGATATTGCCGAAGTCAGTGCATTTCCCTGTGCAATTAATTCAAAGCACTCTGAGTGTTTCACATAAAACTTGAATTAATCAAATTAGAGAGGAAAGTCTGTTGGTATTAATCTCTTCTAATGCTAAATCCTACTGATCTGATATGACGTCATTCTACTGACACAGTGGTAAGAATCTGTTTATTGGTGTCCTGGTTGTTTGTTTCGTTTACAGTACAGCACATCCATTACTGGTTGAACTAAAGTTGTATTATTGATTCATTCTTGGCCAAACCTGTGCTTTGAGTTGTGAACAACTAAGAAAGCCTTAAAGCTTCCAAGCCTCCCTTGAAAACACAAGACAGCCCTCAGATGATAATACACAAATTTTAGACGGGTTGGTTTGGTCTTTAGAGAGCCTCCACAAACCTCAGTCTTCAATCACTGATTCCTCACCCGTCACCTCCTCCTCTCCAGCACCTGCTCTCTCTGGCCCAGTCCTGGAGGATTTCGGCACCAACTGAAACATTGTTTTATCTCTTAGCACAACAAGTTAAGACATCAATGGACCAGAGCTTAAAATGTAAAACCTCTGTTCTCAAGTGTTTTTCCTTTCATAAACCACCCCAGTATGCCAGAGCCCTCTATTCTCACACAGAGTCAAGTGGAGGAGGAGCATGTGTGCAGAGTGCAGGTGTGGGCGGTTTGTTGGGGAGAGAGGAGAGTGCAGCTGGTTGGGGTCACAGTGGCTCAGTGTGCTGAATGACTAATGAAAGGTTTATGGTGGAGCAGCATGACTGCCTCTTCTGAATAGTGGGCTAGAGGAGGACACGCCTCGTCTGGCTTCTAACACCCTCCTGGCCTGTCTCTGGTTAAAAACCAGGCATTTGACAAGTTCTCCCAGAACACAGGGGCCACAATCCTTCACTTAATAAGCTCATTATTTCACATTGTTTTTGTCCTTTGCTCCTCCTCTGCGGCGATGGAATGGAAAGGGTGTTTGATGTGTGTCTCTGTTAGAGAGTTGTACAAGGGTCTTTGAGAGGGAGGGATGATAATGGATCTGCTAATGATGTGGCCCTTGCTTATATGGATACTTGCAATACTGCTGGGCTGTCTGCATGAATATTCAGAGGCTCTGTCTTTGAGAGAGAGGTGGATGCTCAAGGTTACTTTGGAGGGCAACAGAGGACGAAGCCCAAGAGCCTCTTTTGCTTTTAAATCAGCTTCCGTCGTCAATGAAATTACACCTGAGAATCAAAGGCAAATTTATCAGAGGCCCTCTTTTGATCAACGCTTTGAGCAGTAGATATAATATTTGTATGAGTTTACCAGAACCCCTTAGAGCTTCTAAAAGAAGACACCAAAGCGGTTTGACATTTAATGTCTGGGGATAAAAACAACTTTAGCTTTAGTCGTTTCAGAATTCCCCCATGGTACATTTATCCCAAATCTCTCCATTAGAGCTGCAGAGAATCCTTTCTGTGAATGCTACAGTATATTGTAATACATCCTCTAATGCCTCACAAACAACTTCCAAATTATACCTGCAAGAAACGTGGCATTGTTATGTATTATTAGATCGTTTACCAAATCATTTTTGAATAACTTGGGCTTCTGCCATAGCGTCTACATCTATATGTGGAATAACCCGGATGAATTTTCTGCAGCTCACAGGATGAAACCTCAGTCTTAACAATTCATCACTGTTTCACCGCACAGCAGTAAAAAATCAATAGCATAGTTATACTGAGTGGAATTGACTGAGTGTGAAATTGCAATCAAACAGCAACTATTACCTTCAACCAAATAGACACTACAGAGATAAATGATGTTTACAAATCCCCCTGAAATTCAGTTAACATTGTTATATTGCTTGTTTCAGTTATGCTCTATCATGGCAGAATGTTGTTCTCATGAAATGTAATTTGAGAGGAATGTATTTTCAGAGCCAGAATTCATTCACTATGTGATTTTCAAGCCTAGATTTATCAAATCAAATCAAGCCATGTCAGATTAATTTTCAGAACAACTTTAACAAGATACCATTGTCACAGAGTACTGAACCGAACAACTGGGCGTCCTGTATGCTCAGTTCAATGCCTTGGGCGTGAATCTAATTTAACCTTGTTGCATATCATTTTTTCCTGTTTCTCAAAATCCCTTTGCAGAACAAATGGTATAATTGAATGTCAAATATTCAACTAAATACATGCATTGCATCAAATATGTGTGTCCCGAATTCTGTCGGTGGTTCAGCGGATTGGCACAATGAGGGCTTTAAAATGTTGCTCTGCGTGAAGGTGCGATATGGAATGGGAAAGTGTGACAGTATTGACATCAACAGCTGTGACAAACTTGTAACAACAGCCAGACAAAACATCTCTTGGGGGAAACCAATTAAAGCTTTGGAGATTTCAATTACCACCTTAATGGGCTTTTCAAGATCAATAACTAAGTGTGTATCTTGACAAGATGGACAGGGCTACAAGGGGCTTGGGCTGCTCCATCAGTCTGGAACCGCAGACAGTGAAAGGACGTGGCTTTTGTGGATGTGTTTCCCTGGTGATGACATCTGTGTGTGCTGTGATAAATATTCATGTGTTTCACATGCGCAAATGTAAACTGATATCAAAGATGCGCATCCTACATAAGCTATCATTAGGGTGAGCAGATCAAAAAGAACAGCAGCATCCAAACAAGATTAGGAAATGTCACACGCCACCTCCTTAGCCCACTCCCCTTCATTTTCCTCCTCCGCCTCTTTTTCCAGTGTCTCGTTCAGAAGAATGAAGACAAGAAAAAGATTCAACACACAGAGCGAGACAGCAACACAGAGCTCTCCAGCGCATACTAATCTAAAACAACATTGTATCTGGCCGACGCATTTTATTCCCTCCCCACTGAGGCGTGTTTAAGTGTGAGATAGGGCTCTGCAGATCTCATCACTTAGGGAAGGTTGTGGCCTGCATCTACAGCACCCTCGCCCCCCCAACCCCACCCCGCCTTATGCAGGTTCCTATCACTTCCACCCTTGAATTGGAAGTGACAGGCCACTCAGGCAGAGGTGTCTTCGCTCCCCCCATCAGCAGCCATGCAGCTCCACTCAGAGCTGTCAGCCTGATTATATATCAGCAGGATGGGGGGGGCCTAAGGAAAGGAGATGTCCAGCTGGAGACAGACCACTAAACATGTCGTCTGTCCGGCTGCCACACATCTGCCAATACACATACCACCTGTCCCCAAGGCTGCCACAAAACCAATATGTATGTCTCTATCCCTCTCCTGCTGTCCTCTGGAAATTCAGCAAACTCAATCTTTCTTTTCCTCTGTTTTTTCTCTGGTCTGCAATTGACATCTTTTACAAACTCTGTTTCTCTTCGCTGGTTAACTTCCTTCCTTTTACTCTTTTTTGCTTGCTTGCATCTCATTTTCCCTTTCTTCCCTGTCGTCAGTGCTTGCTACTGGGAGCAGAACTCATTTACCAACTTTTCATGCTTGTGGCAGCTTATTACACAGATAGAGCTACCTGCCTTCACTCTGTGGACTAGTAGAGCAGTGGTGGTTTTCCTGGGGATCAGAAACAGTCTACTAAGTGATAGGAAGTGTTCAATTATTGGGAACCTCTTGTGCATCTAAGACGCCTGATTCTCTTCTACAAGGACAAAAATACATGTTGTTTACTTAAGTGCTGATTTTGTTTTGTCTCTTTTCTCTTCTCTCTCCCCAGGAGTGAAGCTTAGAAGCACTCCACGGCAGTCCAGAGAGGTACATGTTTACTCCATTTCTCCCAAAACACAGATCCGCAGGTTGCTCCCAACTGTTATCTATTGCAAAAAGTGATTGTCAGCCTTGTTCCTCTCAGCGTGTCTGATAGTATCTGTGTAGAGAGGCCGACCTCACACTGTGCATTCAGCCAGTAAGACTTTACTGAGTAAACGATTCCAGTCGAACCAGGCCTGAGTTCCTCAAGGTGTGATCACAGGTAGCTTTTTTTCTTGTATTTATCTTTTGGATAGTTCACATTCGTTATGGATGAATGGTAATGCAGCATTTATAAAATGAAGTCACATGGATTCACAAGAAGCTAATTTATTCCATTAGGCTTTTCAAACTTTAGCAGCTACTGGATAACCAGGATAGCCCTCACCCAAAAAAAAACGTCTGTATAGTTCTATGATGCAAGCAGCTTTAAAGGACCCGTATTTATGTTTGTTGTTAGGCAGCGACCTCTAATGACTGTAGTTATTATCGCGAGAAGAAACAAGTAAGTAAGGTGACAGTTTTAAGAGCCCCAAACAGCGCGTTAGGAGAAAGGCTGGGGTTGTGGATGGATGAAACCAAAAGTTAACAGGGACATTTGTAGGACATTAACTTCTGTCTGTGACTTAGTTCTGTCCGTGACTCATATTAAGCCAATCCATGATCTCTTTCTAACCCTAATCAAGTTTGATTGTTGCCTTAACTGAAGTAGTACAGTTTCACAACACTAAAAAGAACAGTCTTATCATTTTTGGAGTCATTGGCAACGCCCTAATCTGTCATTTAGGTACAGTATTCTGACGTGTGGGGTCAACAGTAATGACTAACTCTGATTATCCATTCCTTTCCACGTACAACATTGATTGTATTTGCCCCAAAACAATTAAAAACAACAACAATCAACAACAATTGCAGCGGGAAAAATGTGTCCTACGTTTTCCACTCAGCATTATAAAGTTATGGATAGCTTACAGCTAAAGGGTCATATGAGATGAAAAGAGAGAGCAACATTATGTTTGACTCCAAGATTATCCATAAACTAGGTTTCTAAGTCAGACATGCAGCGCTCATACTACCATATCTGCTCTCAGCTGACCCCTGCTTGCTCTGATCTCTCCTGTGACTGTCAGCAATGATGAGAAACTTGCATCAGTGCAAACCCTGAAGAACGTGATGTCTGGCGTAAAGGTTGCTGCCCCGTGCTTACCTTGCACATTAAACAGACAGAAAGGAACCACTCCCTCCTTTTTCCCCCTCCAGATGTCCCTGCAGATGAAAGAATATGGTCATTTAAGTCAGGAGGGGGATGAGCCAAGATTCATGATAGTCTCATCACCTTGTCTGTTGTAAAATTAAAATTATACATCCAGTCCATTGGCTTTATGATGCCATTACAGCATTTAATTGAAATAAAATGTCAGAATACATAATGGCCTCAGGCATCATCTGATGGTAATAAGGCAGTAGATGATTCTAATTTACATTCCCCATTAAGTGTTTATAAGACATTTATTTGATATTACAGCTCAGTTTATTGATAGGTCATGGATGGCGCTAGGTAGTGTGTGACATTTGCATGTAACAAAGTTAGAACTTTGTGTAAGGTGTGGTGAAACAGCACCATCAAATGGCCTATGTGAATACTGCAGACAGCATGTGAGGTAAATGGGACTGTTTCTGATAATGCAGCACAGATTTATAACCTCATTAAGTAAAAAAAAATCAATTCATTGTTCTTGCACATGTATCCATATTATCATCTGAAAATGTTGCTGTTTGTTTTGGTCACATCTGTTACTTTCTACTTCAGTCTGTGTTGCTATTGTTTTCTAGACGCTTTCTACGCAGGACAAAGAGAGAGGGAAATCTGAAAATTATCAGGACCACCTGACAACAAAAGGCATCTTGTCCAGCCCGATTCCTCCAATGCAGTTCCCACACTTTGAGAAAAATGGACAGACAGCCACCCCAGGGTCTCGGGAGCAGAGTAGACAGACACCCACCCCAGGGTCTCGGGAGCAGGACATAACATCCCTTCGTGTCTCCAAAAGACAACGCAAGCTGCTAAAAACAAGTCCACCAATCTATCATACAACCAAAAGGGATTCTTCATCCTCCTCTGCTTCCTCCTCCTCAACCTCAGTTTCCTCCCCTCCTGCCTCTAGCTCTTTCACCCCTAATAGCTGGAAAAAGCTTGCTGATATTCAGACAGAACGCCGGCAACTGATAAAGGAGATGTGTGCCAAGTACAAAAGCAGCATCTCTAAAACCATCACAGGTAATCATGTGAGAAACCTCTTTGTGGAGGACAAGTACAAGTTGTTGTACTGCCAGGTGCCCAAGGCAGGCTGTTCCAACTGGAAGAGGACCCTGATGGTGCTTTCAGGCAAGGCCTCCGATGCTCAGAGCATTCAACATGACACAGTCCACGATGGTCATCATCTCAAGGAGCTCAACAGCTTTGACCATCAGGGAATAATGCACCGTCTGGAGACCTACACCAAAATCATATTTGTCAGAGAGCCCTTGGAGAGATTGGTGTCGGCTTACAGGGACAAGTTTGAAAATCCTAACAACTACTACCACTCCCTGTTTGGGAAACCCATCATCTCCAGGTACAGAAAGAACGCATCCTTAGAAGCCCTGAATACAGGCAATGGGGTCACGTTCAAGGAGTTTATCCAGTACATGCTGGATGTTAACCGGCCTGTGGGAATGGACATCCACTGGAATCAGGCGAACCTGCTCTGCAACCTTTGTCTCGTAGACTACGACTTTATTGGTAAGTTTGAGAACATGAAGGAAGAGTCCAACTTTCTTCTGCGATTGACTGGTGCTCCGCCCAACGTCAATCTGCCCAGTTTTAAAGACAGGAACCCAGCTGACAAGAGAACCTCGATGGCAATCACAGAACAATACTTTTCACAGGTCAGCACGTCGGAGAAACAAAAAATATATGACTTCTACTACATGGACTATCTGATGTTTAACTACACCAAGCCTTTTAAAGATTTACATTGACTGCCTCCTATCAACTCTTGAATCCCAGTCACATTTCACGTCTACATCACTACCATGATAATCATCTTAACATTAAAGAGGCTAACTCACATGCTCACATGGATATGCACCTAAGCAGAGATATCAGATACTAAACTTCCTCTGAATTTAGCAAAAGCTGTTTTTATGGATACATTTCTACCAGATTATTTTCTTTTTCAGACAGCTGTGTGATTGAAAGGTCCATTTGATATAAATTACTCTAAATTCACCTGAAACAGTTATTGGTTATTGGTTATGTATTCAGAACTAGCACATGGGGAGGTACAATATTAACATTATGAATGTTATGCTTCTAAAAAGAAGTTTATTGTTGATCAACAGGCTTTAAATGATGCCTTACCGTGAGTCAAATAGGATTTGCAAATGTGTTTTATGGTTTGATTTGACATAGGCACCACATAGGTGCAATTTAAGCTCTAATCATAGCCCTGAAGTAAGAAGTGATTTCTAAGATAAAGATCAAGTAATGATCCCTGCAATGTAGACTGCTGTGCTTGTTCATTTGAATATCCACTTGAAAAATTTGCATTTACTATTGGACTTACAGCAAATGAGGCATCAGTATACCTCGCTGTATCATACAAAGACAGATATTTAATGTAAATGGTTTTACTTAACATGAGCCGTCACAAAATGAAACACTATAAATAGTACAAATCTTTGAAATGTGTCAAGTGCTGCCCACTCGGAAGCTGTGTGCACTTATTGTAGCATTTTTGTACCTCTAACTTTGTCGGTTATGTTTGTGCTTTAGTCTAAGATATTCATGTGCTGGAGGTCCCCTATCACTAGTGGTATTTACGTGGCTGGCTGTTGTTAAATGCAGGACATCCAGGTACTTACAGGGAACAAAGTGTTGCTGCCAATATCTCCTAATGCCTGTAAGTGATACAGACACACTAATCATTCAGTTTCCACAGAGTGCTAATGGCACTGAAAGGAAATGGGTACAAGTCAACCAAAAGACAATACAGATGGTTAAACCTGATTTCATAACACTCATTTTAAGAGGATAAGAAGAAGAAAAAAGTGTTGCCAAACTACTCCATCTTTCACACTAAACACCCCCTGAACAGCAATTACTTCATCTCACAGTCAGTACTCCATACCCTCTGTATGTATCACATCTATTCTACACCTCCATATAGGCTTTTTCTGACACTACTGTGTACAATTGTATAATGGGCATTCAGATGACTATATATTTTTCTATGTATTTCTAAAATATATATATTCAGTGCTTTTGGTGTAGGTATGTTTCTTTCCTTCTTCTCATTTCTTGTTCTTCCAGTATTAACAGTGTAGAGTTGTTGTGTAGAAGAGGTTCTTTCCAAAACGAAATATCCGCCAGATAACATTCAAGAAACTTAAGTGACTGCCATTTAAAATGCAGAACATAACAATGGTTTGATTGATGAATTGATTGATTTTTTTTTCTTTAAACGAAAATGGATATATACATTTTTGGAAATTAGCTCTTTTATTACCTATCCCTGATCTGTTTGGTCTTTCTATATGATAATAGACCCTGTACAGATGAGCTGCATTCCACCTAGTTACCCATCCTGGCTAATGACATTTTTACCCATAGCAACTGCACTGTGCATTTAACGTAAGACATGAAGACATGAAGACATGAAGACATGAAGACGGGAGGATTACTGATGGACCTGTTTGTTTTACAATCTTTTTACCTGCAATCTTTGGAAACATAACACTGCTAAAAGACACAAATCGAAAGGTAAAGTTTCCTGTGTGTAACATTACTAGACTGGTATATTCCCAACACATCACCCAGCTGGCACTTAAGTCAGAAAATAAATCTGTACTATTATGAACTATGTGATGCAGGTCATACCACATTACAATGTGCACTAGTGGAAAGAGACTGAGACTGAGCACAGAGCACAGAGACTGACGATTCTTATGACCTGAGCATTCATACCTTTTTAAATTAGGGCTCTATTACAGCCAACCCTTTTGTAAAATTTAACATGTCTAAGAAGCGGTACAATTTAATATGAGGTGAAAAAATGGAAAAGAACCATTCATCAGATAATCACATACTGCAAATGTCCAAGGTTATTTTGACTTATGCTGACCACAGCGACGTTTTGGCCAAATTAAAGTTGGTTTAAAGGAGAACTACATCCATTTTCAAAATTCATACATGTTTTTTCTATGCTCTATAACAGTCCAAAAAAATAGGAAACATGAACAACTCTTTCCCAAATATAAAAACTACACTGCTAAAACTGAATTTTGTGATGTCATCAAGTATAAAGTGTTGAAATGCTCCATTGACAATGAATTGGGAAAGATGTTATAGACACTAAGAGCACCCAATGGAATTTTGTGAGCGTATTAGTAGCCTTTCTGTTTCACAAAAACTGCCACTGACAACACTAAAATAGAGTACAGTTAATTTGGGTATACACAAGGAAACAAACATTCTGTGAGTCTACAAAACCAGTAGTCTGGCTTACCGAATGAGTGCGTATAACGCCTGACATCCGGTACGGCACCCTTCTGCTATGAGTTTTACAAGGGTACTGATACTGCGTCCAGGGTTTGGATAATCCTCCAATAATGGAGCTTAATCTTCTATGTAGCAGCTCCAGACTTTATACTTGATGATTTTACAAGTTTGAGACGTTTTTAGTTTCTGACTTTGAGAGAGAACAGCTCATGTTCACAAATATCAATTGAACTTTCCTTGCCCATGGAAATAACATATTGGAGTTCCCCTTTAATCTTGAAGTAAGTTTAAGCTTACTGTGCAGTTAGTGTGATGAAGAAAAGACTACATGTGATGACTAGGACACCAAAATACTGAATAATGAAGATGCAAATGAATACTGGGAGTAAATAAAACCGATAATCTCCCATAAAGTAGCAGCCACTATTCAGCTATACGCCTTGTAGTTCACTGGAGATGTGTTATTTGTAACAAAATACTTTATAAAGAGACGTATTTGAGAAAATGTATATTATTTAAATCTATATACATTATAATCAACTTTTGAAGAACTTTAACAATCTTGGTGGTATTACCCTTTCACGGTGATGGTAATTGTATGAACTATGTCAGTATACTGTGTTGGCTTTTGCAATTCCAAAATTGAATCTTTGTTGAGGTTGTGATCAGATTCTTTGTAGGTATAGCCAATATCTGGCTAAAACAGCTATTGCATTATGATGAGTATTACTCTTGCAAATACTTCGTCCATACCTGCCATTTAAGTTTTCTTGGTATGTGGGTGTATGGACAGATTTATCAAAACCGTAATTACAGTAACAAGTGAATGTATAACTGTTTATTGTTGGTGCAAAAGTGTATAAAATATGATCTTAAGCCCTTTGCCTTATTTTACACTGCCAATCAAATGGTGTATTTCAGGAAGACATTCTTCAGGAGGTTATTATTTCTGGCTAATGAGTGTCTACTAATAAAATTGTGTTTAGCATTTTCAATGTTTGTTTTCTTTTCTTCTTTTTCTCCTTGTTTATTGCCTCAAGGACAATGCTGATTCTGACCTTTAGAGTCAGTTAATGAGCTAATAAGTTCCAGGATGAGAATCTGTATTGTAAGGCTTTGCTTTGGATTATTGTTTTTTGTTATTTTTTGGTACATTTGTATTTGTGCCATTTTACACTCATGATGATGATTTTTAATTCTGAAAAAAACAGGACTACGCATCTGCAGCCATGTTACTGGCTCGAGAGGCTGCAGGCACAGCAGAGCTTTGAGGAAAAGACTGGTTTTAGCATGCTAACATGCTTGCAATAACATCTTGAACATTCTGTTGTTCGGTATTATGTTAAACATGTTCATCACGTAGTGCAACTGATGGGAATGTCACTACTTTTGCAGGTATTTAAACAAAAGGAGTAATTTTGACAAGATGAAGATGCTAAATGAAATGTCAACAAAGATATTATAATTCATCTGGAGGGGGACGTGGATGTCTTTTCAAATTTCATGGCAATCCATCCAATCCGATTTCATTTGAAGTCACAACCTCATTTACCATTAATTTTATTTATTTAAAACTTACAAAAACACATTGAGGGAAAACCCTAATTTTCAATGGCCTCCCTATAAACACAGTGGCCCTCATTTATCAATCTTGCGTGAAAACGTGCGCAGATCTGAGCGCAGAATTGGTCGAAGGACAGGACTCACGTGTGATTTATGAAACATTCGTATCGGACCAATCTCAGCGTACGAATGAGCGGGCCTTGATAAATGCGGCGGCTGAATTTGATTGTCATTAACATGTTACGGCCTTAAATATTCCTGGTTCGGAGGCCTCGCCCACTGAGGTCAAACATGGAGACAAGGAAGACGGGGAAGAAAAGAAACTTTTCAGACACAGAGATGGGCATCCTGACATCTGAGATGTAGCAAAATAAAGATGTGCTTTTTGGCAGTCTTAAGAGTGGAATAAAAGGGGCCCATGAAAAAAGCTGTATGGAAAAGAATAACTGAGGCAGTCAACCCGAAGCAGCGCTCCACTGTGGCGTGTGTGCGTGTGTGCGCACTGCTGAACCTGCGCTCCTGCTCTGTAGCGGGGTTTGCCAGCGGGGTTATTAGGTATTCCGTTAGAGGATAACCTTTTTCAACTACAAGAACCATACCAAAATGTTAATCATCTGATACCTTGTTTGATTTAATGCAATTTATCGAGGGTAGCCACTAACCGAGGAGATGACTTGATGTATGTACGTTCGTTTGATAAATGAGGGCCAATGAATGAATCTGAAAAAACAAATATGCACCAAACATAGTGATATAATGCAATGTCAATGAATGTCTGTAGAGTTTGTACCAATCCATCTAATAGATCAAGATGGGGCATATTTCCCAAAATAACTGCAAATGTAGGTACACAGCATCTGGCTCTGTCCCGTTCCAGCTGTGCTTCTGCGCTTAGTGCCACAGAGGGTCTTAAAGGGGCTAAGCTCCTTCAGTTGTATTTTTTGTGCCTATGGTTAAGCGTTATGTATCTATAGACAAATAGCAAAACAACTAAATTATTGGCAGAGACACATGTGACTACTGCTTTACTGTTGTTTGAGAACATGCGCTGCTGATGTTGGAGGAGATCGATAGACATGCAGAAAAGTAACCAAGAGCCTCAGTTTGCCTTCTTATCCTGATTGATTTAAAAACCCTAACCCTAACCCCATTGAAGTAAAACTTTCAACCCTAATTTCACCCCCCACCCCCCCACCAGACAGAAGGGAGACAACGACAGGTAAGTGAAGGGATGGAGGGAGAGCTGCAAGCTGCAAACAGCCATTTCCAAACTCCTGAAGTGCTATGTTCTGATGTGAGTGCTTTGATTAATAAATTTATTCTGATTGATTTGCTTTTAAAGCAGTAGCCTTTTGTCGTTGTTGTTTAGCCTTTCTATAGCATAGTTAAGTCCATACATTTTTATTTTTTGGAAAAAAATGTCAATCCCTCTCACAATTTTGAAAAGCCCCTTCAGCCACTTCACCTGGCTCCGGCTCCGTCGCAGACTACAGACTACGGCAGCATATTTTGTGTATTACAGGCATGAATGCATATTTGGATTTAGCTCATTCAAACCTCCTCTGTGATCTGCTGGTCAACATGAATTTATGGGCTGCAAAGACATCAACATAAGTAAATGAGAATAACTATATGGACTGCATTCAAACACAGTAGGTGATCACAGAGAGCAGGAGAGAAAGCACTTGGGTTTTAGAGGGGATCTGCAGTATGTAATGTATGACAATATGCAGTACTTTATGCACTGAACTGATTTACTGATTTAGGTACAGCTTTAAGGGACTTTAAGTTAGCCTAGTACTGAAGTCACATTACTAAAGAGGTTGATACACTTATGTTATTAACCAAGAGTTGTAAAAGTATTTGTTTGATGTTTGCACAGTGAGTTAAATTGTGTGAGACTGTTTCTGAAGTGTATAGTTATTTGTCTAAGAGAATATTTGTAAAATTGAATGCAAATTGAATATTCCAAATTAATTTAATAGTACTCTCTGATCTAAAGAGTAGCCCTGAATATATTTTTGTCTGATAGCATTTAAATCGCACCTGCCAACATAAATCATCATAAAATAAGGTAACATAAAACATAAAACTAATCTTGTGTCGGTAGTAGTGAGCTACTTATAGCTCATTCATTCTCAACCACCGGTCAATGAGTATCGTATCAACAGATATCACAGGGATAATAGAGCATCTAATACCGACAAAACCAGCTCTCAAAGATTGTTTGTTGACAAGAAAATGGTTTCAGTTTCACTTTAAAAGAAAATAAACCCCCTCTCTTACGTTCAGTTATGTGTCATCTGTCTGTGATGTTCGCCAGGGGGATTTTGTAATAATTACATTTTCCTTTGGTGCAGTCTGACTCACCTACTTCTACTTCATGTAGTGGTTTCCAACATTTCCCAGGACAGCCTTTGAAAATTCCTAGAGAATAACATGTTTCATCCAGCTGTTGGTTTTATATGAGGGAGGAAAGAGAAACAACGAGAGCAGCACAGTTTCCAATTTTCCAGTTCAGCTTCTAACAATTAAGTTTTATAGTCACAACAAAGAAAGTGTTGACTATGACTAAAATCAAGGTACCGTTTTTACTGTCTGCCCTTTGATGGATTCCTCTGAGTATGATGACTTGACATTGATGCAGAATGGCAGCTCTAAAGAGAAGCTTCAAGGCTTCAGGAAAAAAATCTGTCACTTATTAATTTACTTCCAATGGGCATAGATCATTTAACATTTTTAATTTGATGTCATTTGATGGTGCATTCCACTATTTTTGCCTGGTAGAGAGTAAACTCCAACTACAAACTCACAACAATAAGAGTTGATGAGTTATATGATATGAAGATCTTCTGGCTCACGTGTTATATCCAGCAGAGTCCTCTCTGATAGTCAGTCCAACGTTATATGAGCAAAGAGAGACAGATGTTTTTTTGGCTTTCTAGATATTCGACTTTTTCGACCACTGGCTCCTTTACTTTTGTAAATATGGAAATTACTAAAAATGTACGTCACTAGTTTTGATGAACATTCCACAACCAGTGTAACACCAGGCCAGAATCACTAACCAGATTTATTCATCTGATTTAACACTTTGCAGTTAGAGTATCTTCATGAAATAATATACTTTATTAATCGCAAAGGGGAAATTTTGACATTGCAGCAGCTTGGAGAAAAAAGACAAAGACAATATGCAGAAAAAAACTATGCGATACTTCTCGACAATAATATATGCAACCTTGGTGTGTATAAATACATGACCAGCTGGATCACAGTGAAATCATCTATGTTAATGTTCGCTTTGTTTCTTTTAGTGGTTGAATTGCATGTCATGACATTTTAACCAGTCAAAAAACAAACCCGGTAAATAATAAGATAAAAAACACACATGTTGGGGAGAAGTTGGCTTTCACGCCTTTCTTTCAGAGAGGCTTTTCAGACAGAAATAACTTTGGTTTATGCACCAAAACTATTGGTAAAGTTTAGGAAGAGTTAGTGGTTTGGGTTAAAATAAACCTTCTCTGGCAAGAAGCCCTGTGCTAACTCACATGCCAAACTTGTCTCTGAATTTTACATATTATAACCAGGAATTTCTCAACACATTTAATTGTTACACCCTGGTATGTGCATCTCATCTGGGGGAATATTAACCACCTGTAGTTACAAACTAGAATTATTACCTTGTGGTTGTTTGTCTCCGCCAACCAGTCAAGTTTCAGTTTACATCCAAACTATCCAGACTTACATAATATATGTAGTGACTTTGAAGAAGTTAAATAAATAAGTGTATTTTTTGGTGAAACATTGATGCTTCACACACATCTACAACTGGGCAGCACAGAAGATCTTTACCACAGTTTAAAGTCAGTCAGTCATCAATTCAGTATCCGACCAAATGTTGTTCCTTCTGTTCTGAGTTATGTCGTTGAATAAAGGACAGAAACATTATGTTGTCACAGTGAAGTTGACCTTTGACCTTTTGGATCATCTCTTCATTTTATCCTTTTAGAAATGTATGTGAAATGTCATAATTAAAGAAAAAAGATTGCCTTCAGCCATGGACGTTGCCAACGTGGAGGCCTGACAAAAAGGCAGAAAAATTGAGCTTGTGTTCAGCTCGACGGCAGGTAGCAGATATTATCTCCAGCGTATCTATGTCTCAAATGGGTTTCAAGTTACCTAGTTAAACCCGAAGCACAATAAAATTGGAATTAAAGATATATTTAAAGACAAACCCTAATTGATTAAAAGTTCCATAATAAACCTTTTGACCTTTGCTGCCAATAATTTATGTCCAGTATTTTTAACCATTTACATTTGCTTGTTAATATGTACATAAACACAAGCCAGTTGGGAGTTTTTAACCCTTCAGTTCAGCCACAGTCTACCCACAGGGATGTCTAGATCCACTATGTGTCACAAAGGGTTTTAATTCAGATTACAGCCCCTGAGGATAAGTAACCTCACTTCACCTCACACACCCACACTGTTTCATGTCTAGAAGTGAAACTTTTCATTTTGAGTTCTAAGTGCTTTTCAAATTGGTGCTTTTATTCTTCCATCATATGTAGCCAAGTGGCGCCTGTTCTGAGAGAAATTATTTGCTTCATTTCCATTCTGTGATTAGATCCGAGTAGCGGCCGTATGGTGCCTGAATATGAACTAATTTGTATGATTCTCACACGCTCTACCTACATTTAAAAAGGGAGGAAAATCTGTCACAGCAGCATTTTCGTCATACTAGCATTTTGCCTTCCAATTGTTTTAAGAACAAATAGTATTCTTTTGTTGTTGTTGTGTGGGTATGTGTGTGCGTTTGCGTGAACGTTGCGACTATGTTTATGCTTGTGTGGCAGATGAATATTGCAGCACAAATTGATCACTCTGTAGAGTTAGAAATTTGATTAAATGCTCAAGGCTGATTTCCGCAACAGCTCTTGTATAAGTCATGAGAGCACTTTGGGGGAAGTTAAAACTGTGAAGGAAACAAAAGCCATCCATTTACCTCATTAGTGTGCGTGGAAAATCTTGACATGCTTTGAAGAGAACGTGCTTGTGTAGTTAAATCAGCTTAAGGGCCCAAAGCAGACATACAAGGCAGGCAACCAAACATCTTCTCCGAGTGATAAACAACCTCGCCTTGGTTTGGAGGACTGTAAAAAAAAAAGAAACTTTGCTCCATTTTTCAAGTATTACTATTATAGGTTCCTCAGTTAATCTACATGTTTGCCTTGGAGCCAGCATTAACAGGGCTGATGACAAGTTTCTGCTGATTTGTCGACGACAGAGCTTCATCGTGCAAACATTCACAGTTACACACACGTATAGTACAAAGACTCAGTTGCTCACACACACTCACAGGCTCTACAATGGCAACAACTGCATCAATGCCATAAGCAGAACAAAACCAATTTGAGGGTTTGACTACTCGGTTCCTTGGGGCGACATTTGAGAGACAGAAAAATATCTCCTCAAGCGTCAAATACAAAACTTCTCTGATTTACATGCATGCCAGGTTAATTCTCCCAATTTCACATGAAACCCTTGTTTGTTTTGGCAAAGCACGCTCCAGACACGTCTCTCAGTGATATAAACCTCATTAAAATGATTTGCGGGAGCTCTGTTATTAATCAAGCAAAGCAAAATGACAAGTGGGAAATAATTTTACGGAGGAAATCTCAAAGTCCTGTTGAGGATATGTGCTTCCCCCGACCCGAATATCCCATTTGATTAACTATCTGAGCGCTTTAATCAGCATGCTGCTCATGCTGGAAACAAGCACTTATGTGTCATTTGGCAGGATGGAGCCAGTGAGAATAGTTTTAGTGAAATAAAATCTGAATCTTTCACTTTGTATTTCTTTTCCTCCTGTGCTCCATCTGGAACTTCCAATGCCATAAATCACTTCCAATTGTACACTGTTTGTTTTTAATTTCTCAAAAAATTGGACGCTCTGAGGTTCGGAAAGAAATATTTAAGAATTATTTAAATGTACTACACAATTCAGATGGGTGTCACTGAGGCAAACATTTTACAAAAGGTCGTTATGTTATTACTGTATATTGAAAATGCTGGAAAGCCTTGCTGTGTATTGTTTCATACTGTAGACATATTGTACATAACCACAAGATGGCAGTACTGCATCTGAAATATTACAACACTGGTCTTGCTTTTGGAAGAACAATGCACCCTTTCAAGCACACAGAGCTCTGTGCCGCAATGTGAGCACTGGTACCCAATTTGCTGCCGCCACCTGTCATGCTTCTGTTTTGACACTAAAACACCCATGAAAGCCACTGCAAGTCTTCTAATTAAGCTATACGCTGGTATTGACATGAATTATGCAGCAGCTTTAATGAAGTTGAATCAATAAACACAGGATCTATATTGAAACCAGCCACACAAGCTGCTGTGGGCAGAGTGGTTCTCTAACCTTGGGGCGATGTATATCTCTACCTGGCTGACACAACGGCTCGGAATGGCGGAAACATTTGGGTTGATGAAATAATCCTCCACTCTGATTTCTCACATTTAAACGACCACAACCCCCCACCCCCACCCCCGATTCTAATGACAGCATATTGTGGATGTATTTTTAATGTATCACATCAAGGGTTGAGGCAAACATCTGGTGGTGATGCTGATGGACAAGAGGAGGAAAGAGGTACGCAGACATGACAGTGTTAAGAGCAGGTGAGGAAATGTGAAGATAAACCATATTTATTAATCCATTAGAACATTTTAAAAAACATACACACACACACACACACACACACACACAAACATCCATAAGTTAAGTTGTAGATCTCTTACTTTTGTAAAGGTAATATATCAACTGTTCACAGTCCTTATAATGATACAGAATCGTCATTTCTCTCATTGGCATTAGAACAAGGTGTGCAAACTTTTGCAGTTGATTTGTGTTGCAGCATTGGTCGCTTGTTCCCAACAATGCCTTCCAACAGTGAGCACAGTGTTCCAATGTTGAAAACAACATTGCCAACTCTCTTGGCTGAGCAAGAAGTCAGATGACATCACACAACAGTTTGTAATTTAGTATGTTTTCTGTGTCAAAGCACGGTGATCATACTGTTTGTATCAGACGAGAAGATGATCAGCATGGATAATACCAATTTGTCTCCCACAGAAATATTAAACATTTTCCATCATGGTCCGAAAAAATGTGTTCGCTACTGTTAGGTTGCCAAGGACTGTGAGAAATCCTCCGACAGACTCTGTATTGGGCAACAGTATCTGAAACTTAGTGAGAAAGCTGCTGAGAGGGCCTGAGACATAAATTGTTTGCAGTGGTGGAAGAAGTAATCAGATGTTTTATTTGGTAGAAATATCCTTAGATATACTCTGTTACAAGTCCTGCACTCAAAATACAACTGAAATAGAAGTATAAAAGTGTAAGGAAACTATAAAACTAAACTTTACTTAAAGTACAAAAGATGACAATACCACTCATTAAGCATAATGACTCATTTCAGAATAATAAAGATTACATCATTCGATTATAGTTATTGATGCATTCATGTGTTCATCTGTTTAGTGTTGCAGCCGAATCAAGGGATCAATAAATGTCTTTATCATAATAATATCATCATTTATTTGTTGATTATATTTTGTATTACTAATCTGAATCTGCAAAGTAATTAGTAACTACATTTTGTGGAGTAAATAGTACAATATTACCCTCTGAATTGTGTAAGTGTTAGGCAGCAGAAAATTGAAATACTCAAGTCAAGTAAAAATACCTAAATGTACTTAATTTCATTCCCATGTGTTTATTTGCTGGGAAACAATATTGTGCCCTTTCATGTCCAAAACCCCACTGGTGAACAGACCTCCAATCACTCCAACCAACAGAAGTCTCATTGTTATGTCTTTTTGAGTACACAACTGTAGCGCCAAAGTCTTCTTCACGTATTCCCAACCAAACAGTGTTGCTTCTTAAGCAGAAACAACAAACATGTATGAGGAAACACCTTGTGCTGGGATCCCCTGCAGTTTAAAACAGCTTAGCTTCTTTATCAATAAAGGTGCATCACACATCAAAGAACGCTTCAACCTCTCAAGTTTTATTCACTTTGGAGCAACTCTCAGAGCTTCAACAGTATTGAAAGCATTTTCACGTTCTCCTCTTATTTCTTCATTGCTGGCAGCTCTCACAAACACCCAAAAAAAAGGCAGCCACTGTTTCTCTCTACTGCTCCCTTTCAAGGAGAGAGCAGAGCTTTCAATGAATCAACCCCCCTGCTCCTGCCGTGTTCTGAACTGTGTCTTCCCTTCGTCAAGCAGCGTGAGTGATAGAAGTGACAGAGAAGACACCTGCCCTGAACCACCGCTGACAGAGAGGGGGAAAAAGAAGGAGAGAAGTGGAGGGAGGGAGGCGCACTGCCTGATGGGAGTAACGCACAACGAGGCAACAAACTTGCAGAGACTATCACTTATAGTGACAGGCCAGGAGGTGCCGTGCTATTAGCAGGCCGTAGGGTAGGCCCTGAGCGCGGCCCGTCCTACCTACGATGGATGGGCCTCTCTCCTGGGACTAAATTAATACTGGGAGTCGAGTGAATTGCTTTTGGAACAATGTCCTCCTAAGGAGCTAATCAGACAGGAGTTATCTAGAAGTGCCTGTAGGCTGGCTGGCGTGGCTGCAGCTCTGTGGCTGCCTGGCAGAAGGCAGGTGCACCATGCCGACTCACAGCAGCTCATTCCCGAGCAGGACACAGTGGTTATTCATTACTCTGGTGATGATGAATCCCAACATTCAGAGTTTCCAAGCAAAGAGTTTTACTGGTAATACTAACAGTAAAGAAACATGGCAGGTTTAAACTGAGCCATTTACAGAATTAATTAAAACTAATTTGGACAATATAGTAAACTTTAATTGATTATTCAGCCAAAAGAGGGCATGAGATCAAGCTGTGGACATTCATTCATCCATTCATTCATTCATCGTCAACCGCTTGACCCTGTCGGGGTCGCGGGGGGCTGGAGCCGATCCCAGCTGACATCGGGCGTGAGGTGTTTACATATTGTCACCTTATAATGCTGATAGGGTGAATGTGTTGGCAAGCAATGACTACAGAGCAACCTTAGCATTCATTTGAATGTTTCCAGCCAATATTCGCTCTCTTTTTAGCTCTGTTATGCTCTCCACTGAAAACTGAGGGAGATATCTGGCTCTTTAGCTGCTGAATGCTTCACTATGTTAGCTAGCTGCGAAGTTGTTTTTTTCCATTCTGTGCTGAGCAGTTTGTGAACAGTCAGATGGGTGAGAGCGATGACAGTGAACCCAACAGCCCAAAAGACTGCAGGACAAATGAGCTTAAACGGTGGAATACTTTTATGCTTTTTACTTGAAGAAAGCAAAGTAGTATGTTTGGAATAAAAGCTTGTGTGTTTAATATACTCTATGCAACTGACATAGCAACCAGAGGAAACTGATTTTTGAGCATTGGATTCATATTTCCAGACAAAGATCTCATGTCTGACAGTGCTTTTCTAGTCATCTACACACACAGTGGCTTCACAGAAGTGGAGTAATGCTCCATATCAGAGGTATGAACTGACAGGATGAGGTCAGAGCAGAAACAGAGGGGGAAAACAACACTGAGACACACATACACACACTAGTGAACCGTAATGATGTGTAAGAGAGAATCAACTCTGGTTGCATGCATAATGGAAACCCAGTATTACTTATGGCCACTTAACCCAAAGTGTTGGTGAAAGAAAGCGATGTCTGTGGGGCTCTGGCATCTCAGCCTGCATCAGGCCAACCCGGGAGAGATCAGCGCCTCTGGCGAGCCCAGTCCCGGCACTGTCTTACCCTCTGGAGGACGGCAAACACATTTGGACTGATTCACTGCACAAAACAGATACATCATAGGTTAACAGGACTGTAACACCATATGCAACAAAAAGTGTGTGAGTGTGTGTGTGTGTGTAGAAATATGTATTTGTGTGTGTAGAAATATATATAGTATATATACTGTTCAAAGGTTTTTAGGCAGGCGGGAAAAAATGTAAACTAGAATGCTTTCAAGAATGGAAGTGTTAATAGTTTATTTTCATCAATTATCAACATGCAGTGACTGAACAGAAGAGAAACCTAAATCAAATCAATATTTGGTGTGACCACCCTTGTGTGTTTGGGCTCGTTGTCCTGCTGCAGAATACATTTGGGGCCAATCATACGCCTCCCTGACGGTATTGCATGATGTATGAGTATCTGTATCTGCCTGTATTTCTCAGCATTGAGAACACCATTAACCCTGTCCAAATCTCAAACTCTATTTGCAGAAATTCAGCCCCAAACTTGCAAGGAACCTCCACCATGCTTCACTGTTTCCTGCAGACACTCATTATTTTACCTTCTACTACAGCCAGATATTTCAAATTTTGACTCATGAGTCGAGTGATTTGGCCTTGGTTCCACGTTGGAGGTTCATCTTCCATGATGACCACTTCTGTCCAGACTCCTCAGGACAGTGGATGAGTGGACCTGGGTCCCACTGGATTCTGCCAGTTCTGGGCTGATGGCACTGACATCTTCAGATTTTGAAGGGAAAGAAGCTTGATGTGTCTTTCATCTGCTGCACTAAGTTTCCTTGGCCGACCACTGCGTCTACGATCCTCAGCGGTGCCTGTTTCTTTCTTCTTCTTCAAAAGAGCTTGAACAGCACATCTTGAAACCCCAGTCTGCTTTGAAATCTGTGTTTGGAGAGACTATGCTGATGCAGTATAACTACCTAGTGTCTTGTTGCTGTGCTCAGTCTTACCATGGTGTATGACCTATGACATGAAACTGTCTTCCACAACCTCACCTCAGTAGCCTAAAACTTTTGAATAGTAGTGTATTTACAGTATATATACTGTATAACATTGACTAATTTAAAGTCAGAGTTTCTGAATATGGACTGTGTGCATTTCTCTGTGGATGAGCGTTTTGGCTTTCACAGTATTTATATCGCACCTCAATCTGCTTTATAATAAAGACATGGAAATCCTACTTTTTACAATACAAAAATTTCAAAATAGAAATACTTACATTCAAACAAAAGTACAAGGCAGAAGTGTTATCAACAAAAAGTAGTCAAAACATTGCTCCTATTACTGATATGATATACTGTATGTCCCATTCTTAGCTTGTTAATACTGTTGTGTCAATGTATAAGGAGAACTTTCCTGCTGTAGCTGGTCGACAGCCTGGTAGTTTAATCTAGTCGTGAGGTGATTAATGGTTTAGGAAAGAAAAAAAAACAAAAGTTCTTCTACAAATTCTATATTAGTTATATTGTTGCTCTAATCTTCTCTTCTCAAAACATACTATTATCCCTCTGACTTGCACTGGCCCGCCGGTGGGCCATGCCGACTTTATGTCTTTTGGAGGCTGTAGCAGGCTCTAAAGAATCCATTGGTGCTAACCATGTCATGTTAGACTGTCAAGAAAGGGGCTAAATCACGCTCCAAAGTTACACTAAATTTTCCATTTTCAAAGTGGTCCCTTTACCTCTGACCTCAAGATATCTGAATAAGAATGAATTCTATTTGTACTCACGAGTCTCCCCGCACACTTTATGTTCATTCAGACAGAGAAACATTTCTGCACACCGGGGTCCCTAAACAATCTTGGAATAACACATATTGGTTCTGACTGGAAAGCTGAGACTCTTATATTATTTAATGAGCCAATGTATTCATGTGTGATGATGTTGGTCCCCATAGTGGCCATTTAATTGTAGCGAGAGCATTTAAAAAAATAAAAGAAAACTTGACCTCACTGTAAGAAATGAGCTGTTGTGACCTCTAGGACAACCAAAGCCTTGTGAAACTTTACAACCACAAGCTAGAGAACTTGAGCAGTCAGAGGATGGATGGATTTCCAGAACAGAAGTACTCGCCATCCAATCAGTGAAAAATGCAATTCCTGCAGAAATCTCCAAATGTCAAAAGCTTATGGCCCCCCTCAACATCCCCTGTCCCCCACCCTCAATACTCCCCAACTAGACATTGACATAGTCACATGGGTTGTAAGGGTCGTAAACCAATCTTTAATCATTATATTTCATAAACAGTATCGCTATATTTATATACTGTAGAATCTTAATCTGAAAAGTAAACGTATAATGTAGTAAAAAGGTACAATATTTCCCTCTGACATGTAATGGAGTAGCAGTATAAAGTAGTATTAAAT
This sequence comes from Echiichthys vipera, assembly GCF_963691815.1. Classification (NCBI taxonomy): domain Eukaryota; kingdom Metazoa; phylum Chordata; class Actinopteri; order Perciformes; family Trachinidae; genus Echiichthys; species Echiichthys vipera. Next base: position 12,996,229 of record NC_139826.1, read on the forward strand.
TTACTTTAAACAAGTACAGCACGAGTAAATGTACTAACATTCCACAATCAAGTGCAAACGAAAGCTCATAAGTGAAATTATGCTCTCTTATTTATGCTAAATAAAAGCTACAAAACTATTTTAAGAAAGTCTATCCCTCCATATGGTATGAGTTTAGAGATTATTTTACCACCCACTGTTCTGTTTACTGTAAGAGAAGTAAAACTCAAAGGACATGATGACACGCAAAACTGCGTCATTCTTTGTGTGGCTGTAACCAACAAAAAATAAAACATTACCGTTCAGAGTATGAAAACTGGATTTTGGGTAGGATTGCATGTTGTGACCATAAAATGTCATCAGCCAGCAGCCTCAGTCCCTATCAGGCTGTCTGCTGCACAGAGCACTCTCCTCTAGCCTTGGGCACTGGCCACACTAGCTGGTGCACCCCCCCCCCCCCCCCCCCCCGCCTCACCCTCTCACTCTTTCTCTGTCTGTCTCTCTTTCTCTCTGTCTCTCTTTTACCAGGGTGCAGTGACCCACCCTCCACTCCCCTCCCTGTCACCCTGAGGCGCTCAGCTTCCATAGTGTCAGTGCGGAGGCCTCAGTGTTGACAAAGCAGCAGGCCTTCAGAAGACACATCAAACCCTGTCCCTTCTCTGTGCTGAGCTCAGTGCACAACAAAAGGACAGGGACTCCAGTTTCAGTCTCAGGCCATTACTAGACTCAACAACATGGCTACAGACAGAAAAAGGCCCTTGAGGATGCAGTACGTATCACGGGTTACAAACACGAGCCGGATCGGCTCAAACCGTTCAAGACGAGATTCGTGTTCTGTGACTGTTGTGGTGACAGTGTTGTGATGGATGATTGTAAATATAAAGCATAAGTCAGGGCTGCGGGTTGATGCCATCATGACACATGCACTCTAATGAGGACTGTGGGTGCTCCGCAGTGCCAGGGACTCAGCCCAAGGCACGTTGAGCGGGGGGGGGAATGGTATGTGATGCATACCAGATGTGATTGGAGACATCACACTGTTCACGTTGTTACTGCTAACCAAATAGTAGCAGCAACAAAAGCAAAATACCATTTTTCTTCTGTTCACATATTCAAAGCATGATGCTGGATATGTGTAAGACTGGTTTAAGCCAGAAGCACAATAACACATTTCAGAGGATCTTTTAAGAATTTCAGAGAGTATTGCACTTAAAATAAGTGCCTGTTAGGAGAGGTGGTGAAGAATATGACAATGGACATAAAATGAAACCACACAGTTTCATCCCTAACTTCCTGACTAAACACAGTAAATACCTCAATTCTTGGCATTTTGTGAATGTATCCATTACATTCAGGTCATAATTTAACCTTTACCCACAAACAGAAGTTTGGTTAGAATCCTCCTCCAAATACGAGAATGGCCTCTATCTGAAGGCCTTCTTCACAGGTAAGTTGTTACTTACAGCTTGTATAAACTCTGTGATTAGAGCCTCAGACCACATGATGGCAGCAAAAGAGATTCTTTAGCCAAATCTCATCTACTGGTCCAGATTTTGATGTTTGTAAGACCAAAGAAGTGATGTAATGATTGGATTTATTAAGGTGACTCTGAACTTGAAACAGAAATCCCCTCTAGTTTTTTATGAAGAAAAAAAAATCAATTTTGGTTTGAAACAGGACATCAGCACTTGAATCAATAGTTAAGCTGTCACTCAGTTACACTTTAATTTGCCCTGTTATATATATATATATATATACGTATATGTATGTGCAGAAAATTTCTGAGGGCAGTGGTTGCTAACTGAGTCACTCCCCAAGGAGTCGAAGGTAAGTGTTAATTAAGGGGATGTGAGAAAGTATATAGTGAGGAATAAAAAAACATTTCTGTTGCACCAAAGTCTGTTTATTTTGTCAGATATTTCTAAAATCATTGTTTTTCACTTATAAAATACTAAATATATTACCCTCTCAAGCTTATTGTTTAGCAATTCCTAAGAATAAAGTTACAAGTAAAGTCCTCCAGCGACAGCTTTACTTGAGTAACATACAGAAGTATATGTTAAGTGTCAGATAAATAGTAAGTCAAAGGGATAATAAGTAAAAAATATGAATTGCCAAAAAGTAGCGCCTGTGGATGTTCTATTATTAGAAAGCTGCAATTTACTGTTGGAGTTATAAGATGGAGCTAATTTAAGATGTTACACATTGATAGGCATATGATGATGTATTTTTTAATCTATTTTATTACATGATATGTTTGTATAATTTTAGTTTGTCAAGGAGCAACTATACAAAAAAGTATACTTAAATGTATTATAAATATAATTCAAATTTACAAAAGTCATTATACTTTTGACCTTTTTTTTCTGACTCAAAGTCAAGGACTACTTTAGTACACTCTGCACTTGAAGGCGACAAAATAGCCCAAAGTACAGTTATATATTAAAATGTACTGTGTACACTCTTTTACAACTATAACTGAAGTATAATATTTTTTCACAAGAGTAAATTAATATTTTTTTAAAGTACCTTATTTCCCTCTTTACGTTGGTTAGAAGTATACTTGAAATGTACCTCTGCACTTACACGTGCACTGCTCTTTATGGGGTAAACATCTACTGTGTTGGATGTTTCCACCAATCATGTGATAATCTGAGTGAATCAAAGAGATCATTTGACAGCACCAGGGTCAGTGCAGCTTCACCTGTAAAAGTGAGATTTGACTCATAACAGTAACTCTCAGAACAAGTACACAGAAAGTACACACTCTCTTTGTGCTCAGCTTTTTTGGAAACTTAATTGCTGGCATTAAGCACTTGAGGGAATTCTGCTGTGCTTGTTAGGTGTTTGTGTGCAACACAACCCCACACGTTCTATTAATAAACTGACACCCTCTCTCTCACTCTCTCACTCTCTCTCTCTCTCTCTCTCTCTCTCTCTCTCTCTCTCTCTCCCTCTCTCTCTCTCTCTCTCTCTTTCTGAAATAATGAACAATAAGTGTCGCTGCTGCACCTCAGACATACACCAACATCAAGCAGAATGTCAAATGGCTGGAAGAATGGAGCGATTGACAGCAACCGGGCTCCACGAGGCATGCAGATTACCAAAAGCAAGTTCTGAATGTTCTTTTCAAACTTTCTCCACATGCCAGAGGGGGAAGCAGGAGTGTTGATCTCATGTGAAATGCTCTAAAGAGATTTTTGCAAATGCCCGCATTTAGAAGGGCGGATGTGACTGTATTGTGTCTACTGTTTTCACCTCAGTGCGTGAGTACAGTTTGCAGGTGACCTGGATTACGTGGATCACAAAAAGACGCCCATCGGCCAAATTACCTCAGGGCTTTGATGGAAATCACCTGAATTTGAGAGTTTAAGAAAAACATATGAATAAGATTATGAAATGAATAGCTCTCACAAAATGATCAGAATAAAATAATATGTTGTATATATTAAGTGACACCACAATTGCTAATGTAGGTCATTAACAAACAATAGTAAATAGATGGAGGAAACTAAACCTTTAAGCCCAGACAGAACAAGTCTTCTACTAACCTCAACCTCTGAATCTATATGGGCGCTTCCATGTACAGTAATCTTTCAGTATGATGGTTTATGCATACCATTGCTCCTAACCAGAAGATGGTACTATGTCCCAGCTTCCTGAGATCCAGCATCATTAGTGTTTAAAAGCAAAATGTATTGATTGATCAGCGTGGGACCCTGACCTATTGCACAATCTCCAATTCCCACAAGACACAAACATAAATCACACATTTAGTTCATCAAACCACTGCTTTTAAGTCTAATGAAGTGTTTAACTGTGTTTAGAATAAATGAACATGGCAAAATGGTATTGTAGCATGGACTAAGATTACTTCATAATCTGTCAAAGTACAGTAAATAGGGTAAGGGAATGTTTATGAGGATTTCTTAGTAAAAGTGTTTATGCTACTTCATGTTGTAACTAAAGAGTAATACAGGATATGTTAGAAATGCTTTAAAAGTCATCTACTAGTAAAAAGGACGAAGCTGTGATCACAGAGAAAGGCACAATATTGTCCTGTCTCAGCCACTTTAGGCAACACTACTAATAGCACCTGCTTTTGAACCTACAGGCAAAGTTATTCGTATAGGGTCATGCATTAATTCACTTCATTAACATATGATGGCTGAAGGAGACTTTGAATTTTGTGACTGATTTTCAGTAGTGCCTTTCATGTATGCAGATTATAATCGTTCTTATTAATCATCTTAACTCGAAACTTAGCAAAATCTATATAGATTTAGTGGAAACCTCCTTTAAGGAAAACCAGAACAGAGCTGTTATCTCTGTCTGTGCGTGCATCAGGGAGACGAAACATCAATAATCTCATTACTTGGGTCAAATATTACAACCAGATCTGCATTTTTCATCCCTTAAAATGAAACGTAATGTCTTTTTGAATCATGGCGATGTTGATGTGTCAGAAATAGAGATTTTTTTTTTTTTTTTTATGAAAAAAAAGAGCTTGGAGTGTCATTTCACCTGCTGATGCTGGTCAGGGGGGCAAATGTTTGGATCTGTTGTAAAATCTCAGAGCTGCATGCAAATCTTCAAGATGACCTACTTCTTCCCTTCGACATAGACACTCCGCTAAAATCCATAAATTAAGGAAATTAACTGATGGGGCCGGGGGCCACTTTGTAAGCTATTTAAATCTTTAAATTTACAACATCCCTGCATACTTCGTGTAATTGAACTTACCCCGGGCTTGTTTCCTTTAATGAGAAAAAAAATCCAGTTTCCCCTCCAGTCTGTACCTCTGGAAACAACAAATCTGTGCCAGAGGGGAAGATGGGATCGCTCTGAGGCGCGCTGAGGTCTGTCTAATTAGACTTTGCCCGCTTCGAGGAGAGACGCATTCTCACATTCCCACTAGTCCTGCTGTCAAATCGCAAGCATAACAATTTTATTTCCTTTTTAAATACTTGTCATTTATTACTTTATGCATAAAGTAGCGGTAGAAAGATGCTATAAGTCCTCAGGACTCCAGGGAAATCTTATTTTGGTGTTGCCAGATGCCAAGCAAAAATAAGACAATTTAAAGTTCCACAGGATCAATTCGAAAGTATGTGGATTTCTTTGTTTGTTTGTTTTTAACAATATGTTTGTTTTTTAAACAATAAAAACGGTTCTCAAAAAGTGAGACTACAGTATATTTCCTGTGGACCAATAATAAGTTCCCACACTGGTTGGCGCCAAATATCAAGAAACGAATATTACACCTCTCTCAGGATGCTGGTACAGAGTAATTACTGGGCTCAATGTTGCATCAATTATTCACAGTTATTTACCCGCAAATAAACAAACATGCAAATAAATAAATAATCTTCTCCTTGGTGAGAGCACCTGCTTAACTCTTAAAATACGCGCACCACTTTAGCGCTTTATCACCTGCAGTTTGTCTTTATATGTTTAAAAAATAATAATAATCATCATCCAGAACTTAATTTTTTTTCTAAAAAAGTCTGCAGGCAGCCTGCTTTCATCAGAGGGTGAAGAGAGGGGGGTGTTCTGGGCAGATATCTCCATCTAAGCCCTGCGCTATAATTGAAATGGCGCATTTGGCTGCAGGCGGGTTGTGAGGGCGCTTTCTGCAGCAGCATGCATGCATGTCCATAGACGTCATTTGATTTTAATGGCCTGCAGGAAATTTGGCGTTACAACTCCAGACATTAAGGCAAGAGAGAGAGGGAGAGAAAGAGAGAGCGGGGACGCGGGGAAAATCACCGCATGAAAGATATTGGTTCAAGGATATCTCTTCATTTTCAACATATTTTTCTACTGGGACTTTATCAACAAGTTACTGCGCCTTTATTGCATGTTGTCTGGGTGAAGGACTATGGCAGCTCGCCTGGCTTTAAACTTTAGATAGAGGCTGGAGATGGAGATGGAAATGTATGCCTACTAGCTGGAACTGCCTGGGGAACTATTACATCAGACGAAATGACAATGATTAAAATCTGCTTTTTGCTGCTCTAAATCTATTGAGCGACAGTTGCCTGTTAGGTTTCCTACCCCGTCTCAATCACAACTTCACACCGTTAAGAGGAACGGTCTACTTTAGCCGGGGCAAAAATAGATAAGTTATTGTATCTGTGCAGTCATAATTTCGAGAATAGGGGGGGTATCACGTTTTCCTTCCTTGAGAAAATTGCCTGGGCGAGAGAGCGGAGTTGAGCTAATTGTAGCCTAATCCCTGGCCCAGAGGCGCTTGGGCAGCCCGGAGCAAGAATTTTCTTTTTTAGCTCTGCTCTGTTATTTAGAGACGGATTATTGGCTTTCTTCTTCTCATAACAAACCACAGGGGCAGTTTCATTTGGGCAAAAAAGCAGACAAGAAGCTGAAACACGAAGCAGGATTCCAACAAGAGCGCACATTTTTACGCGTATCCAAATAAGAGCAAAGAAGGGGAAGGAGATCATCTCATCTATGTACAAGGTAAGGACGCTTCCTGTGCGCTTTGGTACAAAGAAGCTTGGTGAGGACAGGTCGAGCCAGCTTTGCAATAGAGCCTTTAAAGCCACAGAGACTCTGTGCGAGCAGCCCATCCCGGCCACAGCCTATAGTGTCTTTTAGAAGGCAGTTTTGTGTGGGATACGAGCAAAGACTTGGCAGCTCCACGCGGCAGTATAGATTCGTACAGGAGCTGGATGGTGGCGGTGTAGTTGTACCACAAACTCGGGGGCATTTGGAGAAAATATTTGAAAATTTTGCGGGTTACGCGGAGAGCAGCTGGGACTGACCGCCGGCACGGATTTCCTCTGGATTCCCGACAATGTTTGAAACGGTAGGACGAACATTTTAATATTACAGAATCTAATGTTTTTACCAACAGTGCTGGCTATAGTCTGCACAGTTTCCGAAGAGTGTATAGTCGAACCGGTGCTAAAGAGTAACGTGGGTACTAAAGAGGTTTTCCTTCTTTTCTCACAGACTGGACAGTAAACACGTGTGGGTTGTATCAAGCGGGTGATGAATTACACGTGTCGGGATTATGCTTTTTAATTGTACAGCAGGAATAAGACGCCATGTTGAGCATTTGGTAGAATTAAAGGCAGAGCACGGCTTGGTGTTCGTGTGGAGTGGGATGTTGTATCGGATTGTTCCCTGTTCCAACGTTTCCGTGACCGTTTTTTGGTCATTTTAATCGTGGGCTATTCGGGTTTTGTATGAGGATGTATTGGCCACAGCACTTGAACGGGGTCAGTAGAAGGAGACAGCAACACTGCAGCTCTGAGGGGAAAGTTGATGCTAGGAGCTGCTGTGATTTTGTGGAGAAATGTATCATATAGTGTGTGTGTGTGTGTGTGTGTGTGTGTGTGTGTGTGTGTGTGTGTGTGTGTGTGTGTGTGTGTGTGTGTGTGTGTGTGTGTGTGTGTGTGTGTGTGTGTGTGTTGGGGGATGTAGACTGTAGACTGATTATATTTTTTAAATTGATGGCTTTATGGGTCTTTTTCCTTTTCATTTGCTCCTTGTTTTTATGTATATTGTAATTGAATTTGGTCAATTGATTGGCTGAGAGAGTGCGTGTGTGTGTGTGTGTGTGTGTGTGTGTGTGTGTGTGTGTGTGTGTGTGTGTGTGTGTGTGTGTGTGTGTGTGTGTGTGTGTGTGTGTGTGTGTGTGTGTGTGTGTGTGTGTGTGTGTGTGTGTTACCAGCGGTGGGACAGCCCCGTGTGTACCCCAAACTTCTTAAGTCTTTCCAAGTTTTTTTCCCCCTTTTCCTGGGAAACGTAGTCCCGATCTTGTAATCGTATTAAACGAACATGATATTGCTGTGAGCCTGAAAACACCCTGAGAAAAAAAAAAAAAGTCTCATTTTGAGCCGCCCAACGGCGCTTCTCTCAGTGCCGGGGGGCTGATCTGGCCTTTCACAACGGCCTTCAGTTTACCAGTTATGACAGTAAAACAGCTCATATATGCGCAACGACTAACTCATAAATTCGGCTGATTTACTGGAGGGTGGAATGATATTATTTCAACCTGTTTAAACCCAACCATGTGTGCCTACTTGTACCGCGGAGCTGTGAGTATTATTTAAACATTTGTTGTAAATTGCGTCAGGAAAGGTCTGCATTTCAACCAGAGCCCGGAGGGGAAGAGATGAGTAATGATAGCAGGCAAACTGTGACCTTTAGACACTGATCGTTAGGACAACATGAAAATAAGAAGTGATACCGTTCAGAGCAGCATAATCCAAACCTTCCATTTGTATTTACTCATTGTGTGATTTACACTTGGACTTTCTATGTGGCCAGTCTGATATTAGGTGGTGCACCTGCAGCTGTTGGCAAACAATTTACGCGCCAGTAAGATGGAAATAAACGCCTCATCTGCTCTTCTGGAAGCAGTACGGGAACAACTAGAAGCGTGTCGAAGCGAATTTAAAATATTTATCATTTGTCAAACATTTCAGCAGCCAATCAAAGTCACACACTGACCTCGGAGTGCACCAGCCTGCTGTGGAGTCAGCTCTCCCAAATCTGCGCCTCCGCAGTCCCGCAACTTATTGAATTGGCCTGTAGCTAGATAGTGAGAATTTAAATATGTTGTACAAATGATTTCAAACACCATCCTACTGACACTGAGTCACCGCACATATGGAGTGGGATACTTTATGGTCAGACCTGTTAGTGTGGACAGCAGGGGGTTCCTTTTGTGTTTTTTACGCGTATTCGGTTACAAAGTTATATCTGGTGTTGGAACAGTCACACGTATCTGTAGTTACACGACGAGTCACCGCTCTTTTGTTTTTTTTGTTTTTGTGTTGAATGTGTGTGTGTGTGTGTGTGTGTGTGTGTGTGTGTGTGTGTGTGTGTGTGTGTGTGTGTGCGTGTGTGTGTGTGTGTGTGTGTGTGTGTGTGTGTGTGTGTGTGTGTGTGTGTGTGTGTGTGTGTGTGTGTGTGAAGAGGGAAAAGTTGCCCCCCCCCGTGTTTTCTTCGCTCTCAGATTGGTGGTTGGTGTGTCTGTGCGCATCACGTCTAACACATAAGGCGACCTTTAATTAGAATATTGCAGCAGCAGTTTGTTTTATTCCCCTGGAGGCTGACACCTAGCATTCCTCCCTCTGTGTGTGTGTGTGTGCGTTCGTTTCTATCTGTCCATCTCTCTCTCTCTCTCTCTCTCTCTCTCTCTCTCTCTCTCTCTCTCTCTCTCTCCCCGGTTCTCTCTCTCTCCGGTTCTCTAATAAGCATCCTCCTATCCTCGCCTCCGGTGCTGCAAGAAAAGATGCAAACATACTTAATTAGAGCGGTGGCAATAATTTCCAGGCTAAATATGCGACCAGACAGACATGGAAGTGATCTGATACAATTCAGAAAGGATACTTTCTGCTCCCCGGTGTAGGATCACTGTGGTGTTGTTGTTTTTGATTTGTTTTTTTTTTAGCTTTACCTCTACTCCCATGGCTTTTCTGTACACTTGCTTTCAGGAGGGAAGAAGCATGTCACGGCTGTCCCTGACCCGGTCCCCGGTCTCTCCTCTGGCCACCCAGGGGATCCCTCTGCCGGCCCAGCTGACTAAGGCGAACGCCCCGGTGCACATCGATGTCGGGGGACATATGTACACCAGCAGCCTGGCGACCCTCACCAAGTACCCAGACTCAAGGTAAGACACTGGCTTTCTCACATCAGCCTCATTGCTGGAGTTAGTTTATTCATTCATACCATTAATCTTATTTATGGAACATCATTGTTATTATTAAAGTATTATTGGCACATTGAAGAGTGAGATTTGCATCGTGTTGCTTTTGTTTTGAATGTGAATTTAGCATTTTATGTCTCCATTTCTACATTTTAATGGCAATCCCTTTCTAATTAAATCTTCAAGAAGATTTCCATCAGTTTACATTTTTATTTAACAGCTTCATTTGGCATTTTAGTCATGAAAGTAATTATGAAGTTATTGACTGGTGTTTGTCTTGCTTCAGTCTAATTGGATGTATGCTGTTAACAAGTCATTTAGCTGACTGGCATGAGGACAACTGCAACCTCTATACTATTCTACACAATTACCCTCAGATGCTGCATATATTTTCAAATCATGTGATGACATTTCTCTACCCCTCATTATATCTTAGCTCTGGTGGCTTTAAAATTATGAATTTGATTGCTTTTTGTTTGCTTTATTTGTGGTTATTTTAATTGTTTAATAAATACCTTCAAGGCTTTTTTTTAATCTCCTCTCACGCGGTATAGTTGTATTTGGATATTCAGCTGACAAGTAGCCCACAGATGCTTTCACAAGTTTTAATTGTCATTTGAATGGTGGAGAAGTGACACGAACATTTCTGTGTGCACTACACAGACCAGTTCTTTTTGGTCAGTGGATCTGGGTTCTGTTAATTCTTGGAGGAAAAACAATGACGTAAAGCTTCATGGCCCTGTCATCAAAGCTGATGTGGGACAGTTTCAAATCTCAAATCCAGCTCATTGGTTTGTTACATATTGATTTTCTTAACTATTTTAGAACCAGCATTTACGACAATCAGATCTTTATTTCTGAGTTAGTTTAAGGTTATAAGATGCGTATATTCTAATAAAATATCTATGATTTTTATACTGTATATTTTTATTTTATGAGAAAACACAATTATTATTGTATTTCTTTTTTTAAATAACCTAGAACATGGCTTATATTGCAATGAAACTCTGAAGTGCCAACACGTAAAAGAGTGACTTTCTAATCACTGAATATATGTGTGGACAGGCAAAGAAAGGAACTCCTGCTTTCTCGGGCATCTGAAACAAGGCTTTTATTTTTGATGCCCTTTAGTTGTTAGATTTAGTCATGATGATTCCGGTTGTGTAAGAGCTTGTTGGCAATCCACCCTCCCACTTTATTCACGCTTTTAGCTCCATCCACAAACAAGGTGACACAATCGGAGATAGCTCTGAGTGGGAACGTACAAAAGTAATGATGAAATATCTGTACTGTTTTCCATTGTAGGAATTCCTTTGCTTTAAAACTATTTTTTCCTCTAATGCAGTGTCATTCACTCCATTATACAGTCTTCAATTCTGCATCAGCTGACAGAGTCCCACGTGGGCCAAGGTAAACATTCGCCAGGTTGTTAGAAAATCTGCCAAATTGGCTACAGGAAACAATCCCCATAATCCCTTGGTAATAAAGTCTTGATATTCATAGAGGCTGCTGACAGGAAATCCCTGGCAACTCGCCTTTTATTCCTGACAAGTAACATGAAAAATAAAGCTCATCCCAGACAATGGTTTATTGGGCCACAAGACAAGTGTTTTTCTTTTAATCAAATGTGCAAATGTTATTCTATTCTTGACCATCTTGAAGCGAAATTTGAACTGAGATTTCCGTTTGCTCTAAAGCATGTTTGAGCACATTTCAGAACGTTGTTAAAAAAAAAAGCAGCACTGTTCAGTTCTTTTACATTCAGTGTTCGTGTATTGCTATTGTGTGTCTTTATTTTCTTCTTCTTTACACTTTACAAAGAAGTTATTCATAGGGAGAGACACACAGGGCACCATGCAAACGGAGAACAGAGACGTGTCAGAAAACCCAAACAGTGTTTTTACAGTGAGAGTAAAGACCGGATACCAGTGTGAGTGTTGGTTGCAGTGCTCTCTCCTCATTCTCTCTCTCTCTCATTATCTCTCTCTCCCTCTCTCTCTCTCTCTCTCTCTCTCTCTCTCTCTCTCTCTCTCTCTCTCCTTCACACATGCTCCTTTGCACCCTCTCCCTTTCTATTCCTCTCTCTCTCCGTCTCTTTCTGCATCTTTCTCACTCTGGATCACACGTGCATACACTCACAGTTTCTCTCTCCCAGCCTCCTCAGTGTACAGTTTGCCTCAGGGCTCCACTTTCCACTGGAGCCAGTGGAAGGAGGGGCCCTTTTGTATGAATTAGGATAATGGCTGACAGCAGAAAGCAAAACAATTACACTGGCATAGGCGCATACGTTGCGCTCGGCCATGCCCGGTTGAGCAGAGCATGGTGGCAACACTGAAAACGTGACGACTAATAGAGCAGGGTTAAAGAGAATAAAGTTGATGATTACTTTTAATAGATTGCTCCCTAAATAATGTAGCATGCCAAGAGAAAGTTAGTCTAGTAACTAATGTGTGGTCGTTCATCTTCTGTGAGGGCCATATTAAGGGACAGGGGTCATGAAACATTGATGCACACTCTGTGTAGCTCTCAGAGAGGACAGTCTCAGCAGTCACTTGAACAGAAGATGAGGAAATTATGGGAAATGTTCAGAGACAAAGAAACTATTTTGAAAGGACCACTGGACATTTTTCTCTTTGAAGACGAGTCTTCTGGGTCTGCAGACGATAGATCTGTACCGGCTTCATACTCTTTTAGAACTCTTCTGTATCTAGTGGTTGACTTTTTCTGCAAGCTGAAATCACCATTATTAACACAACAAATAATATCTCACCATTTACAGTTAGCATGTGCTATATTTCCTCTCATTTTTATTCCATTTCATTGTTAGGCCTCAAGTGATTTGTGCTTTTTAAAGAGGCTGAATGGCACTAACACATTGCCATGATCTAAAGTAAAATGAGCTGTTTGATATAAGACTTTTAGTTTTAATCACTTAACATGAAATAATAATGAGAGTTAATAGGTTGCTCTTGCGCAGGAACAGTCGAGTTATGTAGCTCCAAAATAACAGATATAATGTTTTCATAGATAAACACTGTGAAGGTTAGCAACACATATTATAAGAGTGAGAGAAATAGATAAGAGTTATCAGTGTTTATGATATTGAGTTTCTTAAAAAAAAAAAAAAGCACATCAAGGACCTATGTCGGCAAATATTGGGCAATAGAGCCCTACGTGATTTATTCCCAGAGAAGCATGTAAGAGGAATTTCTGTTGCTGTTTTAGTGTTGAAATGTAGACTTGTGTAAAAGTAGTATGAGTTACACTGGAACCTGATTTGTCATTGTCACAGATTCTCTTTAAGTCATAATATTCATCCAAATTAAAAATGCATTCCTCATTTTAAAACTTTAGCTGAGAACTGTCAGTTTATATAATGTCTTTAAGCAGGACTCGGCGAAAACAAAGACAAGCCCAGTAGCGGTCAGCGTTATTCAACTCTGCATTAAAAAAGCTATTGTGGGCAGCTCTTGATGTCAGGCTGGACACACTCATCGACATCCCTGGGTGGTTTTGCAGGAAGCTGCTGGGTGTCTTACATTTATTAGATGTCCATTAGTGTAACAGTTTCTAGATAGCATCAGTGATACCTGCGCTGCGTCCCCCTCCCACCTCCTGCAGACACGTCTCTGGCAGCTCCGAGCTGCCAGCCAGCTTTAGTTGCTGCAGCAAGGATCCTGCCAGATATTGCCCACCTACTGCCCTGCTGCCTGCCCTCATTTGGCACTGCTGGGGTGGGAGATCTGAGCTGTTCCTGTCCTTGATAACCTCCCACACCCACCACCCTCCCTCTCCCTGACTTTTTCTCTGTATTTCTATGGAGTTCTGTCATAGCTTTTTTTTCTCCCTCTCTCTCCATCTTTTCCTGTGTTCTCTTTCTTTCTCTGCCTCTTTTCGTTTTCGCTGTCCTCTATTTCTCTCTTCTGATTTCTTTGTCTACTTTCCCTCTCTTTAATCTGCTCGTCTTTTGGCCTGTCTGTGTGTGTATCTTCTCTATGTTTCTACACACCCTTTTCTCTCTCTCTACCTGTTAAAAACACCTCCCCTCCCCTCCAATTCAGGGACTTAACTGAAAGGGGAAAAATGAGGAGACCAACAGAGAAAGAGAGAGAGTGAAGGGAGCAGAAGAGAGGGAAAGAAAAAGAAAAACAGGCAGCATTTTAATTGCTTTTTAAAAAAGTGGAGATGAAAAACAGAGTTAGCCTGGAGGGGTATGGTGAAATTCTAGCTGGAAGAATTGCAAGACCATATGAGAAAGGAACACCTCGGGCAAAACAGGGAGATGAGTATTGGTTTTTTATAAAGCATTTTGCATCGATTTCCAGAGAGAAAGCGAGTAAGGGAGAAGGATGGTGACGGAGGGAGAGAAAGAAAGAAAGAAAGGATGGCAGGAGCGGAGAGAGGGAGGGAGAACCATCTTTGCTCTGCTTCTTCACACAGTCAAGTCAAAGAAAAAGAAGCATGGTGAATTTGATGTGATAGCTTCAGTGTGTGGAGCCGACACATCGGGGTCAGGAGATACCTGATACAACTATTAAATACAGGCTCATACACTTTTACAAAGTAGAGGCTTGTAATTGTAAATTCAGTGAAATAAGTGTGTGAGTGAAGCCAGCCCTGCTGTTTGTTCATTGACATTCCCAATGCGGCTCCCTTCCAGTGTCTTGTAATAGAGTTTGACAATGCCAGTGCTCAGGCAGTGTTATGTGTGTATTGGTCGGCGCATTTGCAAATAGGCTGTTGTGATTTTTTATTTATTTTTTGTCATACAACTTTGTCAACCGACCTAGAAGCTGTTTCCGTGATTAAAGAGCTGATGACATCAAGATGATGATAATAACAGCAATGCAAAGCCCTGCCAAGAACTGTTTCTCTAAAAGACGAAGGGAATGTGCAGTGAAACCATTAAGGAGGTTACGGGCAACAGATTCCTTATGTAAATCACTGGTTCAACTTATTTGCACTGCACAATCATGCCAGGTTTCTCTGCTGAGGGAGTTGCCAGCTTTGGTTCAAAATGTTTCACGAAATCAAAGCACATTTTTAGCACTTCAGAGTTTCATAAATGTAAGATTTGGGAGTACAAAAGTTTCACAAATACTTAATACACACTTGTGTTTTCAATATTTTAGAGATGCCTATATTTTGAATTATTGAATAGGTAATTGAGCATATGGAAAGGGATAAATAGACAGAGTAGATCTGCCCAGATGATATTATTAGACAGCGAGAGAGGGACCTGCAGGTAAGCTGCAGGAAAAGCATGCAAAGACGAAGCAAAATGAATATCTGTCCAAGGGTATCTCGAGGCACAGTGCCAACATGGTGTGATGAAAGTTTAAAGATAACAGCAATTTTCACTCTTTGCCTTGATGAGCCCCTGTAGCAAACTTCATCTAAGCCCTTAATCTTGCAGTACACTAGTGGAGGGTGTAACAAGTGTCTCATTGTTACACCAAAGTCTTGACAAAATGTAGTAAAACCTTACACACATAACTGTAATTTATTATTGTGGTTCTTTATATGACAACTTTCTTGTATGTACGTAATTTCAGCTAATGCTATTTTAATCATTTCAGCTTTTGCTTTCTCTTTTAGATGTTTCTCAAACTTTTCGTTGTCTTTAAAAGTGGTCCAAATAACTCTTCTAATTCCTTTTCCTAAACTGGATTCCTGACAACAAACCAAAATATGTATAAGGGTTTGGAATTAGATTAGGATTAGGGATTGCTACAGATTCAATTAAATATAATTTTAAATGGGCAGCACAAGAGTAATTCATTTATCTTCAAGCTTTCATGACATTATACCGGCAGAAGGTTTGTTGGGAGATTGTGTTTCATAGAAACAAAATACGGAGCATCTGATAGTTCATTACAACTTTTAACTCTGTATTCAGTACAGACAGAATGACTTACAGTAGGGGTACAGCTGTCCAAATCGATTTTACATTTATAACAAAGTCATACAGTAAGAGTAAGTAAGTAAAACACCTTTTTCCAGATGTCCTTCTTCGCATTAGTATGTGGACCTCCACCATTTCTCCCCTCTGTTTCATTTCCAGCCCTCTGACAGATTGAATAATAGAGCTGTAATGCTACATTCATGCTATTAATTTCTGTAAGTACAAGCAGCAAGCGTGTGTGTTGTTGTAATCTCTCTGCAGAAGGGACACTTCAAACAAGTCTGGAATGGAGGAACTGCGCCTTAAGCCCCTTGTTTCAACCTGGGATGCTAATGCATTTCAAGCTTAGTGCTAATAAAATTGAAAAATAAATGGAGGGTAATTGTTTCATGCATTTGAAGGGAGCTGGCTCATTCCATTATTCGCCTGTGTGTTTTTGTGTGCGGCTGCCTGTTTGTGTGTGTGTGTCTCTGTGTGTGTGTGTGTGCGCGTGTGTTTGTGCGTATGTATTTCAATTTTCAGAATCAGTCGTCTGTTCAATGGCACCGAGCCCATCGTGTTGGACAGCTTGAAGCAGCACTACTTCATAGATCGAGACGGCGAGATATTCCGCTACATTCTCAGTTTCCTCAGGACCAGCAAATTGCTCCTTCCAGATGACTTCAAGGTATATATCTGCACCACAACTTACTGTATTGTTTGTAATTGTACTATCAGTCTGAACAATATGACAACATAAAGAGCTACGTAATATATACGTACGTAAACCAATCTGCCCAGACACAAAGTCATATGATGTGAAATTCTGGATTTTTCTCAAAGATAATACACTAAAGTGTGACTATGTATACCCCCCTTTCAGGGGTTTTATGTTATCAAAATAGACCTGAACAGAGACAACAGTTCTGTCTTCACCTTTGTCCCATTCAACACATGAATTACCTGTAGTCTAAGTAAAAGGGGAAAAAGAAATGAAGAACAGACTCAGTTGGAGTTTACAGCGGTGGAGAGGTAAAAATGCTAACTGGCTAACTGGAGCGCGGCCCGGCGCTGTGTGTGCCAAAGCCCTGAGCTGTTGTTTTTCACTCAGAGTTGTTTCTATAGAGGTGAGCCCAGGTGAAATAGCCTGTACGCCCCTCTGTTCCCCCACGCTCTGATGACCGGCTCCCACTCAGACAGGAAGTCTGACTGAGAGTCAAGGACTCGCTGGGAGAGCTGTGGCATGTTGGTGCAGTTTAATACATCCTAATACCATGTATATATGCATCTGTGCACACACACACTTTGCTCTCTGTGGGGTGAAGTATCTGCTTTGGCTTGTACTGTATATAGACTACTGAGGCTGCACACACCTGGCTCCTGTTTTAGCGCCTGCATGAAAGAACTCTATTGTAGTGAATGCATGTAGAGAATACCATGTACAATATTAAATGATCCAAAGCACATGGCAACAAAACTAATTCTGTCAGGCTTGGTATTAAATAAGGCTTTACACCCTCTCAGGTGTATGTAGATGTAGATTTCCCATCCTTGCAAGATAGTTTTAGGTCACCAGTGAGACAAATTTAGCACATAATAGTGACAGCACATTCCAAGTCACGTACATACTGACGTGCATTAGTTAAGTTACGTATCAAACGTTTTTATTTTAGCCCAAACCATGATCATTTCCTAAATCTAACCAAGTAGTTTTGTTGCCTAAAGGTCACCAAACTGTAACCATTTCACAATGTTAACCACATGTTTAAAATTGTGACTATTACAGGCATGTATACTATAAATATGTATATGTAGATGAAGAATGTGATGCTTATTTGTCAGGCAAAAAGCAAAAATAGCATCGATTTGAAGTCTGATAAATGTCCAATATTTGCTCCCCTTCTAGCTCTCATTTGTCTCCACCACCTCAGAAAAAATATCCTGCTCTTTAGCTGCTAAATGCTCCAATGTGTTCACCAGCCAGCCGTTAATGTGGTCTGTCTACCGTTCAGGGCAGGTAGAGTTCAGGTGGTTTGTCAGTACTTTTTGTACAGCTGCCGTCTGCTTCTGACAGTGACGTTGATGAGAGCTGAGAGAGTGAACCGAAACAGTGAAGTCGCTGTAAAACCAAAACAATGAGCTGAAAGATGCTAAATGACCATCCTCTGATGTTCATCCCTATGACAAACCTCTTTCAGTCAATCCATAGTTGATACAAAAATGCAAAGCTTTAAACCAAACTGAAGGCACTACTATTCTCACCCCACAAGCATCCACAAAACCATATGTTGCTTTGTCAGAATTATTATATGTTCGGCCTACAGCTCCTTCCTCTTCAAGGTTTTTATTCAGTGATCCTGTTTCCTAGGTGCATTCTATTCTTCACTTCTACTCCACTTCAACTTGCATGACCTTTCCACCGGGCTGGCACTTGTTCATCATTCTCTACAAGGGAACAAGGCGAGGCCGAGCCTTTCAGAGCCGGGGGCAACTTCTCCAGGCCTCACGGATAGTCTAAACGAGAGCCAAACCTCAGACAACAGAACACGACATGAAATCCCCACATATTTTCAGCAAATGATGGCCTGACTCAGTACCGATTAGTTTTCCCCTTCTTATTCATGGTTTTCCCTCCCTTTCTGTGAAGTCTTGACAGTCCAATCAGGCACCGCGGTTGAAGAGAATGCATTGGACTTCATTGTTTCAACTCATTATGATCCCCTCGCATAAGCCTGTGTTGATCTGCATACCTTTCAATTTGCTTGAAGCCGGGGAAGAAAAAAATGCAAATAGTGTGAGCAGGAATTGAGCATGTCCTTATCTGAACACAATCAGGCTTGCCGTCGCCTGAGGGCTGGGTCTGTTCTGCTGCTGGCAGCCACGGCGCTGTGTGTTTTGCTAAATCAATGTGAAAGTCTGAGCAGAATAGGAAAAGATTTTTTTCAGCCTACATCAGTGGAACAAAATATTCACTACTAATATCCTCCCTCATCTCATTATTCAAACTACAATTAATCACAAGAGTGTAAGCAAAGCTCAGTCATATTGAGGGCATGGTTATAAACCGTTAAGAGTTAGTGGTTCACTCAGGCTTTTGGATCACATTTAAATCAATAATGCTTTGTTTCTTTAGGTATTCAATGCTATAAAATGATAGCATTTAATACATGTTCATGTTTTCTTTTCTTTCATGGGTGCTGTGATAAATATCGGAAGGATTTTTTTGTTGGTGGCCTCTTTAATCAACAGCCTGTAAACCCCTACTTGTGTGGTTTCAGTTATTTTTTCGTCCAAAGCATATGGTATGAGTCCTCCCACACCCGCATAGTGACAGTTTCCATCACTGTCTTCCTCTTCTTCTCTTTCTCTGCCTCCCTCTCTGTCTCTGCCTCCCTCTGTCCTTCCCCGATGTTGCCTTGCCGTTGGGCAATCAGGTCGGATCATTATTTTAAAGCTCAAATGGGCTGTCTGGACATAGGATTGGGGGATGAATTGTCTCATAGAGCTGGCAGCAGTAGCAGCAGATCCAGCAGCCAGGACGGAGCTGTTGGCCCTGTCTCCCTCTCATCCTCACCTCAGCGCTTAGGATTACTCTGTTGTTTTCGGCACTGCTCAGGATGACTAAAGTGCCTCGCAGACAGACCCCTGTTAAAAACATATCCATCCATGGCTTCAGACCTGTGAAGGATGAGGAGCTACACTTTGATACAGAGAGCTGCCTGAAGGGGAGCGTCTCAGTATGAGTTTTGTCAGCTGCAGCAAGAAGGCCAGGAGAGAAAAAGACACGGAGAAAGGGAGAGAAAAAGGGAAAAAAGGACGCCCTCCTCCCCTCTTTCGCATAACGAAATCTTAAATATTAGACCGCCAGCTTAAGATGTGTTGCGTCAACGCTCGTCCAGATGGAGTTGTATATGGGTGTCGTTCACACGCCTGAGATGAAGGCACAGTTTAGATGATGGGGTAAAGCAGCGAGGGAGAATTTTCAAGGCTAAAGAGTCTGACAGAAGCGGCAGGGTTAATGAATATGCTGTTTGCTGCCATGCTCTGTTTCTATACCCAGCAGTGGTAAGAGGTAGTGAATGGGAAAAACTCTTTTTTTTAGATAAGGGCTCCATGGCAGCTCTGGCACCTGACACCCACAGCCACCAATGATGCAGACTGTATGAAACATATGTTGTTTCCGCAGTAGAAAACACACACTGTCTCACTTTTCAAGGGCTTTTAGACTTTGCACCATCATAAGCAACCTCTATCTGTATTAGGGATGGTCATTTTAACATCAACTTGCTAACCTATCATTAGAATTATTAAAGTCATCTTAAACCCATACAGCTACTGTAGATAATCTGTGGCAAATCAGTTGTGGGACAGCCCAGTGCTGTTATACCTGGAGTAAGGTTTTAACATTACTGTAGTAAGTAGAAAGATATTGACAGTTACAAAGCAAAAACAGAAATAAGTGAGTCCTCGATGAACAAATACTGGCCGAGTACTCATGCCCATTCCTAATCTGTATCTACTAAATATGTAACCAAATGCACAATGGGTTGTTTGCAGTGGTTTGACAGTGTCCGTGCACTAAAACAAACTATAGCCAGGAGCTAAGGAACAAGAACATCGTGTACAAACAAACTTTGAGTGGCAGTGATGCAAGTTTATAAACCAAGAATGGATTGAGCTGTCATTCTTTGTCAATGTGAACCACTAATCAGAACACAGATTTATTAATTGCTAATGTTTTAGCAGAAAGATTCACAGCATTTAGATGTAACCTAATTAAAACTTGTTCTAATAGAAGCTTAACATCGGGCCATGAGCCTCATTAACATAAAACTCCCTCCATGTGAGAAATACATTAACATGCTTCTTGGCTGATGATTGTCCTCATGTTCACTTGCACATATCTTTTCCTCACTTCCCGTCTGCCTCCAATAGAGAACCTCCGCCTCCATGTATTTTCTATGGTAGCGGTGAATGATAGTGCCATCTGGTCTTGTGGGAAATTAGAGGCAAGAGAGCAGGGGCAAATGGCCCCCAGCAAGCCCTGCCCAGGAGGGAGAGGCAGGCAATCTGCTGCAGACTGTCTGCACACAGGAATGCACCATCCCACTTCACCGGAGCCCTACTGACGGCCTTTCTGGAGTTAGTTCACTAAAACATGCTAAAGGCTAGCAGAGCTCTGCCAAGAGTTACTGTGGAGGAGAGCTGCAGCATGGCTATGCTTTGTTTACCGAGTGTTGTCCTGCTGGTCGGAGGCCATCCCTGATCTTGGTTTATTGTTCTTCTCCAGAAGATGTATTACATTACTAAAAGTGAGATGTTAAACATTGCCCTGTTTTCACTGGTAATTAGATTTCCTTAACTTTGCAAGAACAAGAAGTAGTTTTACATGTATATTTTGGGTTTTTGTCAGATTCATATCCAGATCAATTTACCACGAGTGCAGGAGTATATGTGCACGGCTGACATTACATGAAGCCTCAGTGATGAGTGTATGGGTTAAAAAAAACATGTTGCCTTAACACTCCTTAGTCATGGTTTCTTATAAATAGTGAGGACAAAAGGAAGCTATCTGACACACATATATAATTGTGTTTCCTAAAAATATTCAGAAATATTGTGGGCCGTTTTGAACATATTCCTCACGGTGCAGATATCCTTCCTGCATGCCTGTACTGCACCGTTGGTGTTCCACTACTGCAGACGGGTCAAGGTGCAGATGCAGCCGGAACAGCACTCCTGGGGTAATTAGTGGTTAAGTGTCTTGCTCAAGGACACTTTGTCATTAGTTGCTTTGGGGATACCCTGTAAATATACCTGCCCCTGTCATCTTAATGTTGCACAGTACTCTATATGTGTAGAGTATGTCCCAATGACCTTGATGATGAACTGTAATGTAGTGAAACTCACAGTGTTAGTCACATATAGCCAGGAGAAGGGTACAGTACATACATGCAAATTCACTGCACTCATCTCCATGCTCATCTTCCTGTATAGGATTTCCACCTGCTGTACGAGGAGGCTCGCTATTACCAGCTGATGCCCATGATCAAGGAGCTGGAGCGCTGGAAGCAAGAGCGAGAGCAACGACGGATGGCGCAGCCCTGCGACTGCCTGGTGGTTCGCGTTACGCCGGACCTGGGCGAGAGGATTGCCCTGAGTGGTGAGAAGGTCCTCATCGAGGAGATCTTCCCTGAGACTGGAGATGTTATGTGTAACTCAGTCAACGCCGGCTGGAACCAGGACCCAACACACGTCATCCGCTTTCCCCTCAATGGCTACTGTAGGCTCAACTCCGTCCAGGTAAAACAATGGACAACTGACAACTGTTTTTCTCCCTCTACGCATGTGGCATATTTAATACATACCAGACAATTTATACAAAACACAACTACCTTATCTAGTTGGAACTAAACCATTCGATTTGACAACAATATTACTTGTTAATGCACATTGTAAAAACACATTTTATGTCATATTAGTGATTGAAGAGACCCAGCAAATTGTTTTCACAGTGTTTTACAGGAACTCTATTCTATTGTCCTGTTGGTGTGGAACATTTTTGAATAGCAATATCGCTTTTTCATAATCGTAATATGTTAAGGTCACTATGTTTCAAGTTTTTTATTTGCATGTGCACAATTAAAAGAAGCAGTCGTTGGCAATGAAAATCTACCCTCCCTTCAACAATGCTCATTATGTCAAATATCCATGCATTGCCAGATACTAAGTTAATTTTAAGATTATTACAGAAATATTATACTGTGACTGAAATCTAAATAATAAGCTAAATAATAAACTAAAGTAAAGTAGTGGTCTGAAATGAATATGTGCATACCAGATAGTAAGAAGTAAAGTAGTATTCATAATGTAAAATCTTTTTCTTTGTTTTTTTCCTTGCATTATGATGCAACCCAAACAAGTTCAGCTTTGATTAAGACTCATGATATTAGGTTCAAACCACTAACAACCAAATTATGTGCCACTACTCAGTTTGTATAACTACCTGTAGTTTGACAGCAGACAGGGCTACTTGTTTCACAAGGCACAAAAAGCTGTACTGAGTTTTTCAATTAAGTGAAATTAAACTCAGAAAAGGGCAGGTTTACACTAAGAGAGTCAGTATGAGGAACATGAGGACACCTGGTTAAAGTAAAAACTAACTAAAACTATGGTGCTTATCTCAGTGGTCACTGTAGGATTCAAACCATTCCCAAAAGACTTGTACTGTGTTAAAATAGATGTCAAAACGCATTATGTAATGCATGGATTTAGTACTGAAACACTTTAACATTATATATAAGACTTCAGGTAAAGTGTTTCCAAATAGAAACGGTATCTTTACCATGCAGCCGTTACTTTTCTAAGAACAAAATATGTTCTGCATCAGAAAGTGAAAGATAATTATTTCAATGCTCAGGTCTCCTTATGAAATCCTTGTGCGCAGTGTGTCTAGCCACTGTAGTTCAGCATCTGTTTAAATTTTCTGTGGCACTATAGGTGTTTTATTGCACCGGTCCCGTCTTTGAGGTTAGTCGTAGGATGCCGATTTGCTATGAGTCAGTCAACATAATTTCTAGCCTTGTGTATAGGCTACACTCTGCATGTTGCCACAGTAGAGAGGGTTTTTTCTACCTTTATTTACCCAGGAAAGGATTTTGCTGAGCATGCAAACGATTTTTCACCACCACCCTTCAACACTTTCATACACACTTTAACACCTGGCTAGCATTTGTACTGTACAAAGAGAGCTTTGATGGTGACTGAACAGCTCCACTGGTGTTTCTGCATAGCTTCTGTTGAGAGAGAGAAGACTGTCGCTTGTTCATCCTATCAGACGAGGTACTCTGTCAGTCTGCAGATTATGTTTTCAGGTCAATTGCAAGTGTAAAGCCTGATATCTTGAATTCCACCTAAGAACTTTGCTTCAAGGCAGTTGCCATGATTTGTGGCCCTTTGTTCTGCGTTTTGCCACAGTAGAGATAATAGCTCGTTGTCACTCACTGAGATAATAGTCACTCTGATGGAGCTACAGTCAGTTTGTCAAGAGGTTATGGCAAGTGTGCAGAGTTTGTGTAGCTTTTCATTTTGGACTTCCAAGTGGCGGTTGCAGCATGTTGTTAAAATCTGAGTCCGGCCTGTCCTCTGTAGCATGTAACTGCTCATTGCTTTGCTGTACGAGATCTCCTTGTAAAGCTGAGTCGACCTCAGTGGGTAGTAAAGCAGTAAGACATTAAAAACAACTTCAGAAAACTAGTTTTACAGTTGTTTTACCCAGAAAGGTCTGTGAGGGGGAGAATAGGGGTAAATATAACAGCCTCACACCACAAGCTCGATATAACACACTTCAGTGCCCACAGCAATGAACAGGCTAACACATAGAGGAGCCTCCCCCCCTCCAGCACCCAGAAGGAGCCTCTCCCAGGCAGGCTAGTCTGCTCTGACACCTCCACCTCCCTCCTGCCAGTGTGAGAGACCACCTCCAGGGAGGAGAGCCGAGCAAAGGGGGACAAAGCACGTGTGGACTGCGGCCATGTTTTCCTGTGAAAAAATCAAGAGGAATGGAAAGGGGGGGAAATGATATGCATAATTTACGCTTTACTCCTTTTTAAGACACAGCTCCTTTTTTAAAAAGACTCCAATATAACACCGCCCGAGGCAATTGAAATACACGTATTGCATTTTTTAATACCATACTTACAATTTCTCAAACAGCCTAAACCGGTTTATACTTCTTTTATAGATTTTTAAATGACTTGCAATATAATTAATTGGCCGCATCAACTAACACAACATTTTCCCACTCTGTTTACCAGTGAGACTGGTTATAGGATGTTAGCGCGTCTGACTAACATGGTCTGAAAGGAGTTTATGGGGCTGCTCCTCTGAAAGCGAGGTGAGCTGAAATCCTCTTTTCAGACAAAGTGTTAACAGAAAGAGGAGCTGGATCTTCACGGATTCCTGTAAGGGATGCACCCCTTTGTCTCACAGTAGCTGTGGCGTCAGACACTTGTTTTTGTCTCTTGCTTGCCTCTTTAAGCCACACATATACACAAAGCTCTGTTAAAAATGAAAGTAAAAAGCACAAACACACACATATGCAAGCACAGTGGTAGGGCCCGGCTCATTGAGTCGATGTAGATGAGGACACAAGGAGCAGATGGAGTTGTTTTTCGGTGTAAGGAGAGATTTTTCTAAACAACTTACTCATTCTGTCCTCTGTCATTGTTGCGTGAAGGTATGAGAAGGTTAGGAAAATAATCCTCGTCTTACGCTAATCCCCCGCCAGACAATGAGCCTCTGATCTGATTTCAGTGCTGGACCTCAACCCAGGGGAACACACACACAGCCACACCCTGGTCACAGAGGAAGACCCAGCAGAGAAAAGGGAGGGGGCTGTCTGAAACTGAGTATTTATGACTGGACAGGTTTTGAAGAGGTCTTGACAAAAAAAAAGATGGCTATATTTTTAAATCTAGTCAATTTATTATGTCACTAGCATAGAGGATTCATTTTAGTATCACATGATTTTATTGAAGTAAAGGTACTGTTGCTGTCTTACCCGGAGCTGGAAACCGCTAGACCTTGTGATACTTTGGTCACGATGAGATAACATGACATTTCTAAATACTTGTATACTAAGCACAACCACTTTTCAGTTTATTATTCGGGTTTTACTTAAGGGCGACATATAATGCTCATATTCAGGTTCATACTGGTATTTTGGGTTTCTTATAGAACATTTATTTTATTTTTCTCATACTGTTTGGCTGAATATACCTGTATTCACCCTGTGATTGAAACACTTGGTTTAAGACCCCCTCCTGAAAAAGTCCAGTCTGCACTGATTGGTCAGCATTTCTGGGTCTTCCGCATCTGCGCTCTCAGCGTCTCTGCACCAGCATTGCAGACTGTAGCTTCACTTTCTACCTGTATGTAGTATAGTTGCAACATCACAACCGTACAGAAGTCCTGATGGCTTGTTTAAAGACACGGTTTCTGAATACTGGCTGTGTGCATTTCTCTGTGAATTGAGCGTTCTGATACTTTCACAGTATTTATATAGCACCCCCACCTGGTTTATAATAAAAGAAGACAAAGAAATCTCACTTTTTACAATATGGGACCATTAAAGATAAAGGAACACCCTTAAGGTCAGTGAATTTGGTAATACTTTGGAGTATAACAACTTATTCAATTACTCGGCCATATTCAAAGCATTTTTTTAAATTCCACTTTTTTAGGCTTTTTTCAAACGAATCAATTTTCTAATACGTTCTTGGAAGTTTTACTGTATTACCGAGCATATTGTAAACATAGCCCCTTTTTTAGTCCTTCATCTTTTGTATTCAAATGTGAGAGAGTGAGAATAAACAACTCCACCTTGGCGAGTTTCTCCATGAAGTCATGACTTGAATTTAGAAAATAATGCAAACCACCTGCGCTGTGATGTAGATCCAGCGGAGAGAAACAGAGAGCAGCAAAGGCACTTAACAGAGGGAAAACATTTAGCCAATGAGCCACAGAGGTGTACACACACGCGTCCCAGAGCTGGAGCCAGGCCTGCTGCTTCATACATCACCATGATGAAGCACTCAGATCAGACCAGAGCCAATCCGTCCTTCATCAATGTGACAGCTGAGGCAGTCACAGAGAAGGGCCCCCTGTCCCCCTGCTGTCCAGGCGGGGAACGCAACGCGTCGCAACACTCTCTTACATGTCACACTGCCACTCCATCAATCCTGCGCTGGGTGGAAAGAGAAAGCACAGCTCATCAGAGCAGACAAGGCCACACAAACACCTCAGCTGTGCTCCTCAGCGGCAGAACAAGGCATTAACACTTCTGTGGTTAGGGGTCTCTGTAACTGGCTGTGTGGCTCAGTGGGTAGAGCACTCAGGCCCAACAGGCAGTGGATTAGCTAGCAGTACGGTGAGGGTAAAGACTGGGTGATGTTGCCTGCTGACAGCTTCAGCAGTCAGTGCCAGAAAAATGTTTGAAAAAATGTTTTTGTTGGACACAGCATGGTTAGGTAGTGGGAAATAGAGCTTTCTAAGAGTGACTCTGGCAACAGCTAACTGGACATATGAGACACCTGGAGGAAAAAGTAAGAATGATGAAAGACAGGAAGAGAATGATTCAGATTTTTCCCATGTGCTAAGACAGTTAAATCAGAAGAAATATACTTGAAATAGCACATCTATCCACATAATTACAAATACTTTGAAAGAGTGTCATAAAACATCCTTCATCAGCGTTTTGTAGTAATGTCACATAAAACATAACCATCAATTGTGGAAAAAGTATCCTTCAGTTAAGTAAAAGTAGCTTATTCTACTACAATGTTACAGGGGAAAATATTTTATTCAGAGTCACACTTAAGTAAAAGTACAAATGTATCATTAACAAACAACGTAAAGGACCCAGATTGTAAAAAGTGAGATTTCCATGTCTTTTTTTATTATAAAGCAAGTTGAAGAGCTATATTAATATCAATTCACAGAGAAATACACACAGCCTGTATTCGGAAACTGTGACTTTGAGCAAGTTGTCAGGACTTCTTTACAGTTGTGATGTCACAACTCTACTATATATAGGTAGAAAGCACCGCTACAGTGCTGATACAGTCATTCCCTGGCTGCAATGACTGTGCAGAGAGGCTGAATGCACAGATGTGAAAGACCCGAAACACTGACCAACAAGAACACACTTGTTTTTTTTTTCAGGAGGGGGGCCTAAAGAGACAGGTGCTAAAACGAAGCGTTTCAGACAGAAAGTGAATACAGGAATATTCAATCAGATAGTATTAGAGAAATCATATGTTTTTTGAACATGTAACAATATAATGCATTCAAATATGTTCTAGTAACCTAAAAATACAAGTATGAATCTGAAAATGAGCTAAATATGTTCCCTTTAAAGTACTCATAATTACTCATAATTCACAATGTCCCCTGAGTGTTATTTGATGTTAAATTATTGGATATTTTTTAGTGATGGATTACTGTGTAAGCAGATTATTAATGTTGCAGTTGATGGAAGATGGAACTAATAATGAGTTCTCACGCTTTAAGGTGGTTTAATTTATAAGACTGCATCGTATTTTTAAAGTGGTCCATTTACTTTGTATGTAAAATATGAATTTGCAGAGCACAGCAGTAACTCTTATCGCCAGATAAATGTAGTGGAGTAATAACTACAATAGTTGGTACAAAGCAGGAAAGATACCGAACCGAAGTTAAGTACAAGTACTTCAAAATTGTAAGCATGTACTTTGTTATGTTCCACCACTGGTGACGATAGTCTTAGTACCACAAAGCCAGAAACCACAGAGATCAATAAGAAAATGTAACTAAATGAGTCAGATAGTGTGAGATCCTTCATTCTCACATGTTCCAGTCTGTTCACATTTGTCTGAACTGAAGTCCCTTTGAGGACTGACCGAACCCTAAATACCTCTGTTCCCTGTCTAGCTCAGTGGGTATTTACACAGCCAGGGTTAGGGGTTGCTTTGCCACAAGGGCGACCCTAACTAAATTACTGTGTGGATTCATACTGCACAAAGACACTTTAAATCAAAGCGTCCATTTGTAATGCTGAGCTCAGTCTTGTCGGCTCCACAAACATAGCTACTTGATAGATGTGGTGCAAATGCTGTAAGAATATATTACACTGCCAAAGTGTTTTTGTCGCTTGTGATTCCTAAGAAAGCTGGCAGATGGCTCGGAGAATTAGAAAGAGTTGGAGCTTCTCGGCTGTTTTATGCCAGATGCTTGCGATAAGCAGAGGATACGATGCAGAGACTGTGGTTAGCGCTCCTTGTCACATATTAAAGACTGTGCATAGTTAAACAAAAGCGACCCCCTGAGTGCAGCGCCCATCACATGCTTCACTGTGTGTGTGTGTGTGTGTGTGTGTGTGTGTGTGTGTGTGTGTGTGTGTGTGTGTGTGTGTGTGTGTGTGTGTGTGTGTGTGTGTGTGTGTGTGTGTGTGTGTGTGTGTGTGTGTGTGTGTGTGTGTGTGTGTGTGTGTGTGTGTGTGTGTGTCATACATGTCAATCACCTCAGAGTCCTGTACCATGAGGAGCAAGTGTCTTCCAGCGCCTCCTGAGAGGTGTTGCAAGTATGTGGCCATCAATATTACATTGTGCTCTGGTTTTCAGCCCTGAGACTCATCCACTTTGATTCCTGCCCCGCAATCTTTACGAAAGAGACGGTGCTGGGGGGTTAGAGGAGCGAGGCTGATGTATCCCTGCTTCATCCGCATTGTGACCCTCAGTTGAGTGGCAGCTCAGTGAGATGGTTATATGCTAAATGGATAAGGATCACTGGGGATAAAGAGAGACACTTTTATTCAGCTTTGTAGGAAAAGAAGACAAGCTCAGGGTAGAACTTTAGCAAACTTTGGTTGAGCATTGTTACATCCTTTGTATTCTGATTTCCTGTTTTGAAAACATTAAGGTAGTGACATACCACAAGCATGGTCAGACTTGGGCTGTGGGAAGGTCTTCTCAAAGTTCAAAGTAGTGTGCATGAAAAGGAATAATTAGCTATAATTAGATCATCATGCTTGGAATGAAACTTGGACCAATCAGATTGCTTACACGAAACTCGCTGTTAGAATCTTTTGCTATGGTTTCGCTCAAGTGAGGCAGGAAAGTAAGCAGAGAAATCTGCATAAGTTCAACATAAGCTGGGATCTGAAAGCCTGCAGTCACAAGTATGTTGTGCTCAACTGAGCCACCAGGACATGTTTTAGCTTTTTAAGAGGGTGCTTTACTTTCTGTTGTCAGCTGGGATTGATTTCAGGACATTGTCCTGTGGACATTGAAACCTTTTGCTTGGATACAGCTTTAATTATTCAGTGTATTGTTTATTCCCCTGTGGCACTAATTTATTGTGTCAAAGTGAATGTGGCTTCTTATAGTCATTAAAGTAGTCTTGAATCAGTTACAACTATCTATAATAATATCCTTAAGTTTTTTATCCCTTTGTGTTACCATGTATTAATGATAAAAGTGTTTTCAGACTATCTTTATTGATCAGGCCATTCTCCTCTGTGACCAAATTCATTGCCGAACATGACAGTCCCACATGCGTTAAGAGATGATGAGGAAAAATGCAATGTGATGCAATGATCAAAGAAGGCTATGTAATATCATTTCCATAATCGTTAGGCTCCTACGTCGTCTGTCATGGATTTGGGAGTGTTTGATGCTTGGGCAGGTCTCTTAATTAGCCATCCTCACCATCAGCTGTCTGCCGCCCCTTCTGTCTCACAAATAACAGTTTGTCGTCATCGCATGGCCAGAGGACGAAAAAATAAGGGGGGAGATCTTTTCCAAGTGGTCCTTTCTGCTCAAAAGCAGCATGTCGGCCCACATTCCAGTTTAATCCGGGTGTAGGGAGGGGGGTTCAGGTCTGTTCAACAAGTTTGTATGTGTATACTTGATTGTAAGTTTGCATTCTTGCTCACATATCATCTTTGTGTGTTTGTGCATGTGGTTTCTCTGTTGTGCTAATCCAGACAGGGGAGGTTTCAGCCCTTTAACCTGGAGGCCTAAATGCCCCAATTTAGCCCTCCGATGGGGCCCTCGCTCCTGTAATTAGAGAGGTCATCCTGAGCCATGAGTGTATGCATCAGTGTGTGCGCGTGTATGGGCTTCTTAAGAAACTGATCTATTTGGTGTGAACTTCTCTGTATCTGGCAGGAGAGGTTAGCCCTCGGCAGGACCTTTCATTTTTCATGCGCTGCACACTCCATTAAAAAGGACGGGGGAATAAGTAAATACACAGCACTCCTCACACTGGGATTTAGATATACCCCCTCCAAAAAAAAACAACATCCCATAAGGATTAGGGCAGATGAGGAGAGAAAGGGGATCTTGGAGTTCTCATGTTTGCGTCTGAGCACATTTGGACTAGTGTGTGTATCAATGCCCAGACTCCAGGGCTAACAAGCATCCCTGTCTCCCGTTCTCTCCCTGCAGCTCCAACACTTTGTCCTCCTCACACGGATCGCCCATAACTCCCTATCTTCATTCCCAACACGTCGTTCTCTCCTTCGCTCACGGACCTCACTTCTCCTCTCACCCCGGCCTCATTACTCAAATTAGGAGCTCCAGTAATCACCGCACTGAGCTTCACTCAGCCCCTTAACACACCTAACTCACACTCGGCTCTCCTCTTCCCTTTGAGCTCATGCCCTCGGTTCAGGAGCCAATCCAGCCCAAGCGGCATGAATATTGCAGAAGCGGTGTGATGTTGGAGTGCCCGCTAGTTCTCTTCTATCAGTATGTGTGATTGGAGGAGGGGGAGGTTAATGGCACATGGTGTATGTTGTGACTGATGAAGATCTGAGAATGATGTGAGGATGGATGGCTATAAAAAAAAAAGTTACGTCTATCCAAGATGTACTTATATTTGCTGCTGATGATCATTTATTGCACCAGAAACCTTTACATTTCTGGGAATGAGATATCACTAAACTTTACTTTATAGTTATATGGGAAGATTGATATCACTCTCAGATCTGTCCGTTATAGATAACGCCACAGCCAGAAGCCGCTTAGCACAATGACTGTAAACATGTTAAAACAATTAGCCTGGCTCTGCCCAGAGGTAGCGAACTCCACCTACTAGCACCTCTAAAGTTCACTAGTTAACACATTGTATCTGCTTTACATTTAATTCGTACAAAAACCTAAGTGTAAAACTGGTGCCATTTTACTGGGGAATGTAGCTGTTTCCCTGTTTCCAGTCTTTGTGCGAAGCTAGGTTAGATACTTCATATTTAGCAATAGACAGGAGAGTGGGAAAAAAAAGTAGGAATCCTGAAAGCTGTATTTCTAAGCTGTAGTTATAGTTCTCAGTTAGATAAAGCTCTTTTGAAATTGTCAGTTCTGTTATTGAAACTCTCCTCCTCTTCCCTCTGTGCTCAGGTTCTGGAGCGTCTTTTCCAGAAAGGTTTCAGCGTGGCAGCATCTTGCGGAGGCGGCGTGGACTCATCCCAGTTCAGCGAGTACGTGTTGTGTCGCGAAGACCGGCGGAGTCTCTCCATGAACACGCCCATCAGGATAAAACAAGAACCCCTGGACTAGAGCATTCTGGGAGAGGGACTGCCAACCATACCAACACTCCTTCCACCTTCTCACACCACCCCACCCTATCTACCCCTGCCCCCTCCATGCCCTTACAGGACCACAACCAACCCCCAACATACACACAGTATTAGCAGAGGCTTGTTAACCTCGGCAGCTCTGCAGAACTCTAAGGGGAATGTAGTACCAAACAAAGGAAAAAAAGCATCAGCAGCAAAAGTTTTTGATTATGTTAAATAACGCCCAAATATCTGGGACTGTGATGAAAACGACAAATGGACTCAATAGCAGCTCACTTGAACCATTTAATCACCGTGACTGGTTTTTCCCTGGGTGTCCTGACCCTTTTAGGAGTGACACAACTGCCCCCCCCCCTCCCCCCCGGTCCTTCTACCTTTCTTTCTGTGGTGTATAATCCACTTCTGTGTCTGTAGGCGGCCCGTGTCTGGCCTGCTGTGGGACAAGAAAGTTTTGGCAGACAGGACGCTGTTAAGGATGACAGGAAGAGGACATAATCCCATTTCGCCAGTCCCCCAAAAGGCCCCAATCCCCATGACCCCACAACCCTCCAACCCCATCCCGCCTCACTTCGCAGGCCTTGCTAGAGACGGCGGGGTCTCGTCAAAAAAAGCATCGTTTGCCAAACTGATTGTTTATTACAATTTTCGTTGTTGTTTCTAATGTTCTTCTTGCTCCTTTTGCTGTTCTTATCATGACATGGTGTAAACAATTATTATTAATAGGATTATTTTTAATGTCTCTTTTTTCCTTTCTCCAATATGAAGGATGTATGAACGTTGTATTCATTAGGCTTCGAGAGCTTGTGAGGGAGCGTTTCTTGGCAGTAGCGGCAGAAACTCAGATGTCTGCAGGCTATGTGGCTAAAGCAATCTGGCTGGCAATGCATTCAGAGCCGGAAAAAGTCCCATTGTTCAAATGAGGATAGAAGAGAACCTGGATCTTTCAAAATTGTTTATAGTCAAATGTGTAGCACACATAAAAAAGTGCTCTGGAATTTCTGCTTATTAGCTCTAAAACATATCTCGGGTCTCTGATCAA
This sequence comes from Echiichthys vipera, assembly GCF_963691815.1. NCBI lineage: Eukaryota > Metazoa > Chordata > Actinopteri > Perciformes > Trachinidae > Echiichthys > Echiichthys vipera. Next base: position 13,028,930 of record NC_139826.1, read on the forward strand.
ATTCTGTCTCACGAACACAAACCAGTGCAGAAGCTCAAAAGTCCGACAATTTGAAATTCAGGTGGAAGTTGCACAAGTTCTAAATGTATTGCAGTTTTGTCGAGTTAGAATGTTAAAGACTTGAGGACCAACGTTTACCAGTATGTCTTGTGATCAGCAAGAGATGTACTCTAAATGCTTAATGTTTCTTTGCACTTAAACATTTCCTACAGAGCTGCCCTGCCTAGTTCCCACCAACCCCCCAGTGACGAGTACCAGGTCAAGCTGTTTATCTTCTCATGTTTTTGGAGACCAGAACAATACTGTAGGTACCAAAGGAGACAAGGTGCCTATTTTGTTGATTGTACAAACATAAAGGCGTCATCTCTTTTAACAGTTCATAGCTGAAGACACAATGCATTATAAAAAAAAAGGGAAGAGTGCCAACATTTGTTCCTCCAGGCTTCACAGTTTTGTTGAGAATAGCTCACAGTACCTTCCGACAAAGTTTGAGAGACAAAGTCTCTGTTTGTTTCAATATTGTCACTTCTAAGCCAAGATTATTTTGACGGTTCTTCACATGTATGTATGGCAGAACCCAAAGTGAACTGTACTCCCAGCATCAGTGTCTCATATACAAAGAGGCGAGTGGGCGGGCAGCATTTACTCTATCCTGCTCTCATTCTTTTGGTCTTATTCTCAACATTTCTGGATCAAAGACAGAAACAAGAAAGGCCAAGTTTTCATGCTTTGTATTTGTGTGTAACTTACAGATGCTGTTTCTTCCATTCCAAATGACTGATAAAAAAAAAAGTCCATTCTGATCTTTGTGCACTCTGGTATTTGTTTGAGTTAAACTGGGGTTGTTTTTATAAACTAGTTGTTCATTAAAAATGGGTGGTAGTTCTTCTGACAATGTTGTCCTAATATCTGCTCTCTCCGGATGGCCGCTGATAAAATAAGGCCAATGAGTGGATAAAGATGAGCTTGGTTTAAGTGTAGCTCCCAGTGCAGCTCACTCCTCCCTGGGGGTCTCTCTCACAATCAAGCCCATCTTTGTTCTGACCTGCCAGTGGCCTGCGCCTTTGCATCCAGTCGCCTCAAAGGGAATGGTCAACCAAGCCTTTCAAGTGCAGAGGCATGTTGGGCTCTTCACAGCGCTACTCGCCCCCCTCCGCCTCCCTGAGGGTTCCCAGCTCTGTGGTGCCAGTAGAAACTCGGGTTGCACCCCCTGCTGCTGTGTCATCCCCATGCCCTGGTTTTCAAAATGCCCTCCTACACTGTGGCTTGCTCGACCACACTGCAACAAACCAAACTGATGAGTCAAATCTGAGTGTACTGAGAACTTACTGTACAGCCAGGCGACTTGACTCTGCTGATGATCCCTAGATCTTTGATCCAGTTGGTATGAAGTGTGGCAACTCATCTAGGTTAGTTCTTGAGGAAACAGGGCAAAAAAACAATTTGTGTTGTACAAAAAACACTCATGTGCAAGAATTGCTTTATTCAGGGAGGGAGGAAAGAAGGCATGTTTTCTCCCAGATGTGGCATTAGGAAATAAAAAAAATTGGCTTTTATCAGCTTTAAAGAGTGAAGGGGTTGAGCAAATTAGAATAAAAACATAAAGGGAGGGTCAAACCTACATATAAAGTGAGAAAAAATTGCAGTTTGGGGTTTCTGTCTGCAATAACCAAGCCTGGGACACGTTTTTTGCTTCAGCGTAGTGATAGGTTTACTACAAAAGGTAGACAAACTCGGCAGGGCTGGAGACTTCAGAGACATGTCCACACATGCTACCCAGATAAAGTACTGGTCAGTGTTTCAGCCAGTTCACATGGCCTTCACTCCACTTCTGAAGTGGGTCAGTTGTACAGTTATTGTATATTGAATTATCAGGACTCTTCGTGCTTTTAAGAGACCTCTTACTCCTCTTCACAAAAAGAATGAAAAAATGTCAAAGCATCACATTGTGTACATATGGATTAAAACATTTCAAAGGGTATAATAAGGTGCAAATGTATATTATTTAAAGTGTTTAAAATAATTAGACTGTGGTATTAAAGGGCATGTGTTCATTTACAGTGTCTCCATTTGACTTTTCTTGAATATTTGCGATAATAAAAGGATGTACTGATGTATATCTGATGTGTGTCTCATTCCTCTCATATTCCATTAACCTTCAAAAGGGAACAATAAACTTCTCATGTAATAGAGAAGCATTTATCGCAGATGATGCCAAACGTGTGTCGCAGCAGTATTCAGAATGTTGATCTGTGTGTCCTGTAATTGAACTGATGAACCCTGATCACTCCCCATTCTACTGTACGTGAACATATGTGGGCTCCCCAAAACGGGAATGTCCAGATCAGCAGTCTACAGCTCAAGAGGGACTGAGGAACAGGCCAAGATCGTGAAAAAAACAATATGCTCCCAAACTCCAATATTTTGCACTGAGTTAAACAGTTTGGTCTTTTCAAAAATGCTTCTGCTTAATTAGCAGCAGAAACCTAGGGGGACTTTTCATAGTTGAGCAGCAGCGCTTGACTCAGTTTGTACTTAGCATGTGCAATGTTAGAAATGGAAATGAGGCAGGCTGAATTAGTAGTTGACTTAAGTAAAACTGTCTTGCAAAAACATAACAGCTTATTTTTCCTTTTAAAGAGTAAGAAATGGACACGGGGAAAAATATTGCTTGGTTATTATGTCATTTGAGAGTAAAATTTACATTTTCTCTATTCCTGTTACGACTCCCACAGTACCTACAGACATTTTAATGGGAATGCTGCAAGAGTAAAACAAAAGAAGAAGTAGACAAGGTCAGCATCTGCTCAGTTTAGTAAACAGCGTATTTATTCTTTTACAAAATAGGTACAAATACATAAGTATTGTTTTCACACAAACAGGACTTTTCAAGATATGTACAAGAGTTTACCAAAAATAACGTGGTTCTAATAAACACATAGTTTTGTAAACAATATTTACAAATCATCCTTACACTGAAATGTTATTTCCCCACCTATACATCAGTAATAGTGTCCTAATAATTTGGCTAAAAAGCTGTAATAGTAGTAGAAATGTCTTCCTGTGAAACAACCAGAAACCATAGAAACCACTAAAAATAATTTGAAATTGCCACAATAGATGTTGTTGTGCTTGTTTTGAAAACATGGTATTTTGGAGATAAAATTTATGAAAATGTTTTGAGCATAAATGCCAATTAAAAAAAAAGAAAGAAAAGATATTAATTTAAAAAAATAACTGTCTCTTGACAGACGTTGGCAATATGTTTTACTACTTAAAAGAGTCATTTCTTTGCTATAATACAGTGACAGCTTTCAGTTGTCAGGTAAAATAGATATTAAAAAAAGTGCTGTCAAAATGTACAATGCACAACAATTGTTCCAAATGTCACCAATATTTAAATAAATTTCAATATGACAAGAAAAGCTGCATAGAGGCCAAGATATTTAGTTAAATAGAAAAAAAACATAAACAAAAATACATAATGGACAACATTACATAATACAATAAAAACATAACAAGGCTACAATGCAATACAACGTGTAAAAAGCAGACATTTTGTCCGGTTCCTCTCAATCAATCAATTTAGGCTGGAATCAACGGCTTCCTTCTACAGTAAGTTTACAGTCAAGATATTTGATTTGCTTTTGTCATTCAGTCATTACCAAATACGTTGGGGGCTAATTGAGAAGAGCTGAATTATTATTTTGAACTTCTTCTATGTGCAGATAGGACAGTGAGAGGAAAAGATGCAGGAATGTCTGTTTTGATCTGAGGCTCACCCTTCCATCACCGCTCCGACTACAATATTAACCAAAACTTACCCTCTTGACCAGGTGTGTTTTTGAAGAAGTGAGCATGATAGTACACCACTTATCAACATCTAGTCATAAAAACAATGTTCACATTATGTGTGGGTAAAAAGAAAATGGGTGACCAATCAATCAGAAACTGGTGCCATCATTTAGTTTCATGACCTTTGCAGAAAGGTGACGGGGACTCTATCTTATACCCAAAACTCTACAGGGGAAAGAATAAACGGTAAAATTCTCAATCATTCATGTTTATACAAAACATCAGGTTTTATAATATCGACACATGGATTATTCCTTTTCTTACTAAGCTTACATGTGGTAAAAATATACATGCTGTAAAATAATTCAATCCGAACTATTTACACATACAGTGAGGAAACTGAACGTGATGCTGTTATTTGGAATCCTAATGTTTCAAAACGATGTCTTGGTATAGAAATCAGTAAAGGCTCTCCTTTATTGAGTTCAGTTAAACTACATTCATTGAACTATGTTCAACAAATAGCTCGTGGAGATTATTGTAGGCTGTATCTAGGTGTGAACATAATTCTCTTTGCTTTGAGGTGGTTCATTGCAAGCTACTGCAAAATAAATAGCAACCCAACATACATGGAATGAGTTCAGGCTCAAGTCCTGCCCAGCAAGTAACACTTGGTTCCTTTAACAAATTCAACACAAAGAATTTGATATGGCCTTTAAACTCAAGGATCTAACTACACACCTTCAATCTAAACGGAGAAGACAAGGAACAACAGTTTTATTTTTCTATGTTTTTTTCTCTCTCTCTGTCTTTCTTCTTATTAAAAGCTACATCAAACGTCACTACAGTACATATGGAGACATAGAGCTGAAACATTAGACCTGATCTGAAGGCACGTGGCTGGGAAGGAGGAGGAGGAGGAGGTTGAGGTGGGCGCCGAGCAGAGCAGAGGCTACTTGAGCAGGGCACGGTAAAGGAGGAGGGAGTGGGCGGTCTCTCTCTCCTGCTCCATGTAGAAAATTAAGTCCCTGAGGTTGACACGAGTGATGCGTTGCCGTGTGTACTGGCGCGATGAGGTGGACGGGGTGGAGGAGCTGGCCAGGGAGCCCGCCGTGCTGCCTGTAACCTGGAGACAAGGGAGGGGTCATAAGGTGAGATGGGGGACTTCACACTGGTTCCTTAACATTTTGCATTTACAGGTCCATAGTTGTCAAGGATTGATATTGCCTTTAAACATAGAATGACAAGGATATTCAGTTTGTTTCCCATGCTGTGCTTGGAATAAACAGAACAGCTATCTTGAACAGGGATATTTTAATGGCTGAGCCTCTCTGCTAAACACAATAAAGAAAAATGGCATCATGGATATAACTGTGCTTACAGGTGGTACTAATCGTAGTTTATTTTTTATTTCCAAGGGGCCTTGGACGCAGTTTGACAGACCTACAACCAGTCACCGTAGTGAAACGGCAGTGGTGATTGCTCCGTCAAAAACGTTTTTGAAAACATTTTACGCAAGAACAGGAACAGAATATCGGGTTATTTTGACCAGCGCTGCCAAATTTCATAGTTTCGTGAGCCTGAGCACTGAACGGACCTGCAGATTGGACGGTGACGCTGTCAGTCATCGTCTTTAACCCGCCCCACATGAGATACATGGATGTGATTGGTCGGCCAAGGGCCATGTCAGCTGTAGAATACCTCTTTTTACACCCATACCTGTCTGAAAGGGAAAGGGGCCAAACCTAACTACCAGAATAAATGTAACATGAATTTGGCAGATTTGTCTGGTTTCCAGGCTAGGTAGTACTGGTATTCAACACTACAGCTGTATGTAATTCATATAATAAAATAATAATATAATATTCATATTTCCCTCAAGGTAACTTTGTTTGATGAAGTGTCGTGATCAGTCAACGTTTCATCCAGTAAGAACACGTGGAATTGTCAATTTGTTGAATATTTTAATTTACAACCAAATATCTGCAAAACTAATCACATCCCCATCAACTTCACATGTACTTTGTATTTAGTGGTAATTATCACGTTCACCTGCTAACAAGCAAAAACTAAGATGGGAGCATAGAAAATATTGCATCTTTGTAAGCACTGTTATCATAAGCATGTTAGCATCCTGACGTTAGCATTTAGCTCAAAGCACTGCTGTGCCTTGGTAGAGCCTGTAGCATGGCTGTGTAGGCACCCTGAAACTAATCAGAGGACAGGAGAGAAAGTTCCAGCTTTGCCCTTTCAACCTGCAAAGGTGCTTGATACCTTAATCAACAGCGGCCGTCAACACTCCTTCTGCAACACTCTGATCCCACGGCACTCCACTTGCTTGAGACTTCATTGCTGAAGTGCTTTTATGCGTTAAGATTTTTGAGCATATGTGTTTTTGAGGTGAGCTGAAAATAAAATGATAGTGCTGTTTTTCAGAGACATAAAATAGCTACTTATTTGTTAGGGTTTCATCGGCTTTGTTTTCTCCATTATAGAAGTCTCTCTTTCAGGCTATTTGTTGAGGGGATAGCTCATGAAACATAGTAACTGTTTAAAACTAACAGTACTATGTTTCCCAATGTCCATAAATGAAGTAATGGTTGTTGGATGGCTAACACATTGATGGTATCAATAGTAAGGAATGTTGTGGCCTTGACGCAAGTATACACCTCCAATTAAGAAAAGTAATCCCTCTTGCAGAGCATGAATGAGATCAAACAGATGAACTAATAACATCCAGATCTTCAGGTGCAGCAGAGTGTTCTGAGATTTTTTTTTCCTTCAACTAGCTGAACACGAGGCAGAGAAAAAAATTGGCGACGTGCTCAGACGGCAAGGGAAACTATCATTTTTATTATGGTTCTTTACATCGCCTTGAATATGAAGAGATTTTCCCTCTAAATAAACAACGCTGCTGACATAAATCTGAGCTGACGTCCCACTCTGAAATGGAGCCCTTGTTGTTTGTATTTGATCCAGGAAAAATGAGAACGATAAAAAAGGGAGTGTATACAGAGGCTGATACAAATCAAGGGATGCATTTATATTTGGAAATGAGAAACATTGGGAAACAAATCCAGCAAATGTGCACACTTGAACCCAGGCAGAGAGAAATAGGACAGACATTTCAGTCAGGAACACCCTCTCACAATTACATTGATTGCACCACTCTGTAAACACACAGTACAGACAGGCTTTAATTGCAAACATATGATGGGTATGGATTTACAAGAACCAAACCAAAGTCCCTCCAGCACCTGCCCCCTCATATGCTTGCCTTTGTGTACACTGTATGACGGTGCTTTGTCTTAAATTTCTCTTAGTACACTCTCTGACCCCTGGATGCTGGTTGATAAGTGAGAGTAGCCAGTGACGTCACCCATAGGTTTCTGAAGAGCCATCGTGAAGCTCAATACAGCTAATACAAAAATGGGCAAAGAGGTGGAGCGTGGATGGAGCTGAGGCAGAATGAAGCCTACAGTCTATGCTAGGCACCTGTGACAGCACCCCCCCTGTCACTCAAAGCGGCCATGTTTAATTATGCATAACTTTTAATATAATTAAAACGGGCAGTTACAGTTTTTTGGTAATTTGGAAGCACGTCCAGTACTCAGACCTACCAGTCCAGTCAGAAATCTGAGGAAAGTGGAGAATTCCTTAATTATGGAAATGCAACTGACAAACTATTGAATCTGAAGGCACTTGGATGTTTGTTTGCAGTTTTGTTTGTAATAATGAAACTAAAAGATATGTCACAGGCATAAACAGTAAAGAGAAAAAATATTTCAACAAAAAGATTACAGTTTATGCTGTCGCACACTTGAGTATTTACACAATAGGCCTGGATTGATGTTAAATCCTGGTCTGGTCTCTGGTCAGTAAATCTGACATGCTGGCTGCGGGTTGAAACCCCCCCTAAGGCACACAAGACCCTCACTTTGGGAAGCGACCCCAGCCTAATCAGGTCAATCATAGCTGACCACATGTGAAAGATGGGCCTGCCTAATGCCATGCCAATTACTGCCACTCACAAGTAAGCCTGGCGACAGGGCCACAGATTTTACCAATCAAAGCCATCCATCCACCTGGACAGATGGGCAGTAGTAGCCACAGGCAGTTGGTGCTGGGGTGGTGGGGTGCTGCCGTGGCCGCAGTGGGTGATGGTGGGGTGGAGAAAGACAGTGAGTATAGCCAGATATCTCCGTTCAGGTAGTGTGCCACAGTTCCCAGAACGTCTCATTCCCTTCAGGGACAGGGGCAGCCTTAAGTGATCCAAATACAGGCAGAAAGGTCAGTGCTCATCCAGGAATTCACTTAAGGCAGCCTCTCCTCTTCCCTCCGTCTTTATATGGCCTACACATGCCAGCAATCCAAACACGGGTATGTTGTTGTCGGTATCTATGGAGACCAATTCCTCTCGCCAGCACACGCAGGAAATCATGTTGTGGAGGAGGGAGTGGGGATGGGAGGGGTAAACACCAATGCTAAACAAAGCAGATGGCTGAGTGTCAGTTAAAAAGGAAAGCGAGACATCAACAACCACGCTTTCCCTGTCGTCCGCAATTACACAGTAATTGTGTCTGAAATTAAATGGAAAACAAAATGGCAGGCTTTGTAAGGTCACAGTGGATGAAAAGAAAAAGTGAGATAAGGAGAAAAAGCAGAAGAGCGGAGGCACAGAGAGAGAAGGGGAGAAAAAAACTGAAAGTCTCAAAATCAGCTTGGCCAAGAAAGATCCATGAGGCAAAAAACAGCATCTGTCATTTTATCTGTGATGGGCGCTTGGAGGCATTATGTCATATGACATATCCATCGTACAGAACGCACAGGGATACTTCGATACATCTCTTCAGACATTTGACTTGTTTGGAGCGGGGGACAGAGAGAAAAACAGAGACAGAGAGAGAGAGAAGTGGATAGAACCTGAGGAGCGGAGAAGAGCGGAGAGGAGAGGAGAGGAGAGGAGAGGAGGCTCTACTCTTATATGGCCTCTTTGCTGTCTCTGGTCTTTAGCCACATTCTGTTGACATACATGACAACGTGCCAATGGGCCAGACACATTACTTTACACTGTGGCTTCTCTCATACACACACACACACACACGCGCACGCACGCAGGCACGCACGCACGCACGCACGCACACAATTGTCTAGACAATTAGTATAATAGACTGCAGTATAACAGAATGAAGGAAAAACAGAAATACATGACATATTTTACAATTGGCCATTCTGATACAGGAATCCGGCAAATAAACTAGCAACATTTCAATAGTTAAGCTTTATTTATAAATATGTATAAATGCTCCAACTAGAGTTGTTCCTGATACCAATACCAGTATTTATTTGGAAATGTTTTACACCGGATAATCCCACCAGTAAAACAGCGATGTATACAGTATGCAAGGCTTCAGTTTTGAGGGGTGGCAATTGTGTTGCCAATTTCAGTTGCCGTTGTACTACTGTTTTACAGTATGCTATTTAAAATGTTGTTGTTTTTTTTTACTAAATTGTGGCAACATTATTTATTTGTAGATTTATTTTGTATTGTTCTTTTTCAGTTTGACGGACTGTCAAACTAGATAATAAAAGAAAGTATGGCGTCTGATACAGAGAATATCTTGTTGTGTGCTTCATGTGTGAAAGGGTAACTCCAGACTATGTCTGCACCTGATTCTCTTGACACTGTTCATATGAGAAAATGGTTTCTATATGAATTTGTTCATGTTTTACAAAGGGTTAAATCTGAGCCCGGCCACACAGTGGTACTTGGTGTTGGTCGACTTGCAAGTTCAGGAATCCAAATAGGTTTTTGGAAGGAAAAAATTATATCAGAACATCCCTACTCCAAGCATGTGTCAAGAGTATTGGAGTGATATCATCATCTTTAATAACAATATTTAGAGAGGTTATTCACAACAAATACTGAATACAAAGGATCAGACTAGCGTTATTCTGTATTTTCCTTATTGTCTACAAATCCCATGAAAAATCCCAAACTACAGAGTTCACATGGTGCAGCTGAAGATGTTACTCTACTACTGCTAACAAATACGTTGTTTTAAAAGGCAAAGTTATTTCCTTAAAATAACTTGGAACTGTAGTTCCTAGTAACATTACTCAACAGAATTAAATTTGGTAGAGACTATACTTTCAGGTCAGAAACTGCAGATCACAAGATGGCCTGGGATCCATGAAGGCTTCTTTTCATGCACATTGATAAACAAAGAAAATGTTCCTGAACATCACACACATTCAGAACTACTCTACTAACTACTAAAAATAACCACAATTTGAACCTTTACGTGCAATTATGTGTTACCGGAATGACTGGGCCACCATGTTTAGACACTGTATCCATTATTTGATATGTCTCAGCGGTACAGAGTAAATCTGAGTATCTTGACAGAAGGACCAAGACAGCAGGTCACACTTTCATGTTTTAAACCCTCCTATGACCAGCAATGTTCACCTTAAGCTTGAGAGAACTCAAATTAAATCCTGTTTTGCTAAATTTACCTAACGTAATAATGTATGTTTTTCACCCTCTTTCTCTCTCTTGCTGCTTTTGACTCCGTCTTCAACTGTGTGACGGCAGCGATGCTTGTAGGTGTCTTGAGGAATTTGCATTCAGCCCTTTATTGTTTGAGAAGGGAAAGAGGGTTGGGGGGTTGGGGGCAGGGTTCTTGCTGATCTGTGGCTTTGAACCCTGAGTGGCACGTGTGCCTTGATGCCGGAGCCAATATTGGATTTGGCCCAGGTCACACCTTAGGGCGGTGGGTTAATGGCCCACTTTGCCAGGCACACAGAGCTGCCTGGCCCTGCACAGACCAACCTGCTGTCTCAGCAGTCCGCTCCACACAGCAGAAGTTGCAAACGGGCTGCATGGTAAAAGAACGCGCGCGCGCACGCGCACACACACACACACACACACACACACACACACACACACACACACACACACACACACACACACACACACACACACACACACACACACACACACACACACACACACACACACACACACACACACACACACACACACACACACACACACACACACACACACACACACACACACACACACACACACACACACACACACACACACACACACACTGTATGTACTGGTATGTGACAACACCCAGGCTAACATACTGTGATAACTAAAACCATGGGGGAAAACATTGCTCAGCATTCACGTTGGAGGATAAAGATGGTGGTTGAGAAACAGATAAGCTGTTCATGATGCAACATTACTCTTTTGTTGTTATTACTTTGATGCTGAAAAATCCGTTTAAACTCTGATGTCTACGCTCCAGGCAGGGAGGACATATATAGCACAACAGAGACAGACTGTTGACAAGCTAAACAAAGAAGTGAAGCAAAAGCTGAACCAGGTGGTGTTTTGTTTTTTTGTCAAAAGTGGAAGCCAGGGTGGAAATTAGCAGCAGCCACTAGCCAAGCACTGATGAATTTTGTGTATGATGTTGGCCACTGGGGCAGGTAGCCAGCCATGATTTTTGATGGTCCAGCTGTATTTGCCAAGTGCAACTGGCTGGTAGAACCTTTAACATGGCTTGCAGGTACAGGTACGAGGGGCGGCCCATCAAGAGGACCTGACTGACAAACTAGTTTAAATGCTGGAGAGTGAATGATTTGCTGACTGATGGACGAACTGAAGAACTAGTTGTTTGGCTGACGGAGTGACTGGTTGACTGACTATGTGCCAGGAAGCAAAGCTTTCCCACATGTTCTCCTCCACGCCGCATTTCAGTTGGGGAATGCTGCCTCGTCCCTTCACAGTGTTTACAGTGTGGAGCCCAGCCGTGGGAGTGCAGCCCCGCTTCATCTCCACACTCGGCCTGAAACGCCTCTCCTACGGCCGTCATTAATCAGCAACAGAGACTTTCTCTCTCCCTCTCTCGCCTCTCCTTCTTTTCCTCGCTCCGTTACGCCCACAGACATGCTGGATGAGGCCATTTTGAAAGAGTTAACAGATGTCGGCTGATTTGCCCCAGGCTTTCTGACATTGCCCCAGTGATGTATTTGATGTGGAGTTTATTCAGCTCTAATAAACGTATAAAGAATTAGAATAATAATTCACAGATGTACATATCCAGATTATATGCTGGAGCCTCTCTTTGAAGAAGACAAGGCAGCCAAGATTAACAGAACCAGGGGAAAGGATGAAAATGGTTTTGGTTCAGCCCACTGATAATCAGAGAGGTCAGGTAGGACTAATACCGCAGCTTTATGTTCATGCAGCGACACAAACGGCCTTTGTCCCCATCACAGGTTACTTTTCTGTGAACCAGAGACTGCCATTGTCACTGTGCTTTTTAAAATATGGAGCAGAGTGAAACGCGTTTGCTATATCTGTTTTTTCTTGTCTCATACAAGCTTCTGTTAATTTGTCATTTTGTGAACAGCAGAAAGAATAAAGGGGAAAATACAAAGGGATAAGAGTGAGGTCTAGCATTCTGATCATGGCAAAAAAAATGAGGGAATTACTTTCAAAACAAACAACTTCCATTTGCTTCACAGCTAAAGAACAACAAATCTCAAAAATGGCCAGTTGCAGAGCATCTTAATACCCACATAAACCATAAAAACAGCTACACAGCTCCATGGCAATGCATAGCAACCGTGCAGAATTTCAGTCAAGGAGAAAGAAGGCAAAAAAACACCTTATTACTTCTAACTCCTGCAAGCCATTTTGGTCTCCAAAGGTTTTAGAGCGCCGCAGGCCATGTGTCTGCAGTGTTTCGGGAAATGACTTGCCTTCGCACGAACACTGCTATGTTCTGCAGCACTGCTGCCCCCAGCATCCCCGCTCAATTTCTGTTTAACCCCTTCCTGCCTTCCCTCACACTGACTCACTGCAACAGAGAGCTCACACCCAGCACAATACTGTCACATTGTTCAGCCTCCCACAAACCAAGGCATATCAGACCAGCTTTTTCACAAACTAACACATTAACTCCACATCTAATTTGGCTACTTAAGCATGTGATGGCTCTTAACAAACATGGTGCAGGAAAGGCGTAAGGTTTTACGGGGCAGAGATGGAGCAAAAAGCCCCTTCACCATTCAACTTGATCTATTACATTGTGCGACACAGTTTGCACACTTGAGTGTGTATCAACGGTGGATTAAATCTGCAAACTCGTTGACACAACACATAATTAAAACATCTTGCTCGAGGTCAGGAATTTTCTAATTAGTAGTGTACTGACAAAGCTGCAATTCCATCGCCCTGAGTTTCAAAGTCCACAGGTTACTGCTAAGATGAAAGCTGACCCTGGAGCACTGTTCTGCAGGGCTGCTCATACAATTCCTCAGAAGACAGTCACAGGGTCACCAAGCTAAACAGCGTGCTGCACCCGGAACCTCGCTTCCAAACAAAGAACTTCAAACTTTCCTGCCTGGAAACAAAATGTTGCTTCCCCTCCCCTCTCTTGTGCTCTCTCGCTTTCTTTCTTTCCAACCTGAGAGAAACAAAAGATTGTGTAAAGGCAACCAGATGAAGAAACCATAACATTGTTTTTAATCTGTTTAATTAAAATGCTCTAAGCCTGGCTAGCTGAACAACTTGTTAAATACTACAAAGGCTTCTTGAGCCGCGTCTTTGTAGCTGAAGTTGGCATCACCATATAGGATTGTGGGGTAATAAGATTCTGTCACATATTGGTTATTATCATGCATTACATAAATAAAAGTCATCCTGTTTTACAATGAGAATAGCACAACAGCAGCTAATATAACAACAACAACGCATAAATCAGCTTTATTTGTCTGAAGATCACCATCTAATCAATAACCCGCCAAATGATGCGTTCAATGTCTTTTCCTCTGTTTTTTTCCATGGAGAGAGCAAAAGCAGCTGAGAAACTGCTAACAGCTTTCCTGATAACCTGGACAATTAGCACGGGCCAAGTATCTTTGGCTACATAAAGTATCAGGAGCAGAACTTTTTCAACATTAAATATTTAAGGCGTTTCATATATAAAATGAACCCAATTAGAGTTAAAATAGGAGAAGTGTAATGAGTCTCAAGTCAGAATGCTGGTCTTCAGAACTATTCGCTAATGAGCCCTTGTTGGTTTTGCACACTTTACTTTCAATGGTGTGGCACTGTCATTTCTGCTGGTTTTTAATTTTTAATTCAAGTTGAATGAGAGGGTGGTGACTGAGTTAATAATCAAGGCACCGGGGTGTTTTGCAGCCGATGGATAGCTGGGAGAAGTTGCCAAATGAGGCTTGTGGTGCGCCCTTTGATGTCTTTGCGAAACATACAACCAGTTAACAAAAGCCTATCAGTTCAGAGTAGTATCGAACATAAATGACCACACTAAGGGGGACACATCCTGCAAATGGCCTAATTAGGGAAAAACAGTAGGCTAGCAAAAAAGCATGGCCCTGAATAACACAGAAACCGGAAACTCTCCGACACTGACTTGAGAATGAGATAAGAGACCAAAAGGCAGCCGGGTCTGATTCTCCCACTCTGCAGACATGTTCTGTATGCTGAACTGTCAGCCTTCACACAAATCCTCACATGAGCAGTGACACTTTTCACTTACAAGAAAAGGAATGCACCAAGGGGCCACAGTAGATATGCAGATGGAGGAGATTAGAAAACACATTTACAGTGGTGGCTCACACTATGAATTGGTCCTTGATCTCAAATTGACATAAATGGGGCCATTTTTGACATCATTTAGCCATCACAGGCTCCGTTCCAGCACCGCTGTCACTGGTCCCCATGCACCTGACGTGATGCCTGCTAAGGATAAGAGGCAGGAACAGGGTTGTCTGAAAAGCAGGTCTGATTAGAATCCAGGCTCTTCTGGGGAAAGAGTAGAGTTTCATCTTTTATATAGATGGCCCAGAAAGACGAACCAAAACTTTACTGGAGTTTTTTTTATTTTTATAGAGTGCCTTTGTGAATATTTGTGACCCCCAGTGTCATTGTTTTTCATCCAACAAGCCGCCAGGGTGAGGGTGACAAGAGTTTTCATAGCTACTCAGAAATAATTGTTTCCTTTTACCATTTTGGGTATTTGGAAATGTCAATTCAACTTTAATATATAATAATACAGTACTTATACTACTAGAACTAGTTCTGCTGAGAAATATGACAATAAGACATGAAAAATAAGACATAGAAATGAAATGATTCCACACGTTGGCAATGCAATGTCAAAATTAAAATCGTATAATACACTGTCAATTAGTAGTTTAGCTGGGTTTGGGGGGGTATTAATGGCAGGGAGCATCACAAAATTTGGACTCAGCTAAAGAGAGGTTCTCATTACAGTTTTTCTGGCACTTTCCTGGAGGCCTCATTCCTCTCATCAGGTTCCTCTTCCACAGGCCCAGAAGGCTTCCTTCCTACCTGCACAGCAATTTGGCAACCTGCTTTATTATACCACATACAACAGCATCATTTTCCAGGCAGCTGTGTGTGCATGTGTGCGTGTGTGTATAGAACACTTATCTACATATTGACTTGGTATAAATCCACACCCTTGTCTGCCATAATAATTACACATCTTGTAAAAGGAAGTACTCAATTCTTCCTGCACCTAAGGCGGGCAGCTGCAGGACTTGCCCACTGGCGCCCTGCAAACACACCTCCGGCACTGCCTGATATCCAAACAGCTTCAGAATACACCCACAGCCATTGCTTTCCATGGTGTAATAGTGCCTTTCTATTAGACTCCAACTGAACACAAAGCGCCAACACAAGTGCGGTTAAATGTGCTTCTATGTTTTGCAGGAACAAAGTGGTTGGGATAGGTCCGACAGGTAATAAAGACAGCAGGGGCCTGTTTCAGGGTTGTCAACGAGTCAGACCACACACACGCATAACTGCACACACATACACAAACACACAACAAAGCGGGAGTGTGTAGTGACACAGGCCAGCCCAGGAGGTATGTTTACATTTTGTGGCTCTCCGGACCTTGTTGTATGTGTATATAAAAATCAGTCCAAAAAGCCACGCAGGTCTTTTTCAGCCAAACCACATCTATTGCTCAAAACTGCCATGACATGTAATCAGAACACTGATGCCGGTGATAGAGGACTTATCCAGCTATTCACAACTCTCCCAAAGTTCTATCAGTGGAGGGCGTTCATTAGTCCAACAAATACATAATTTATGCAATCTAAAAAATACATGTGATCATGAATCAAAATGGGAATGAGACAGAAACATCGAGGTTCTCTGGTGATGCCAATTCTTTGTTTCGGGAATAGTGAATAGAGGTCAAGTGTTGGGCAGCTGCCCTGCCAAAAATGGGCAGTCGTAACATTGTTGTTCTGGTGCTAACTGTCTATTTCAGAGACAGTTGTTTCCTCTATTATCGAGTCAATGGTTAAGTGCACTGAAAAACAGTCACGTCAAATGTAGCCTGTTAAATTGTGTGTACAGTACGGAAGTGCTGGGCCATATGAAAATATATATTGTCAAAACAACTGTCCGACATATACTGTATATTTTCTATATCATTTCTATTGTAGTGTCGAAAAGCCAGCGGCTGCATTTTGTCAATATTTACGTCATTCAGATGGTGATCAGATCCAATAAATTTCTTTATAAAATGAGAGAAAACTCTGTACTTTTCATTTGTCAAGTATTTAATCCACACAGGAGGATACAAAAATAGGCTTTACCAATTTATACAGACTACTGATTTGGTGAATTACCAGAAAACGTAATCTATCGTGATATATATCGTTATTGAGATATGGAATTACCTTAATTGGGATAAAAGATTTTGTCCCTATGACCCAGCCCTACAATAAGGCATCATATATTTATGGCTTTAGTTGAAATAAGGAGTGGAATTTGGGAGATAGTTGGTTAGACTGCATGTTAACTGACATGAACAACACACCAGTGGGAGCATACACACGTCTTCAGCAACACAAGCAAGCATTGAAAACAGCACCAGCCAATAGCCTTTATCCTCTCTCTCCTTTCAGGACTGATAAGATTCATGTGCATGGTGATGTCTGAATTCTGCTGAGATTATTTGTCAAAAATGCCTGAATTTCACAGTTAATTGGCCTCCCTAATTAGCACAGGATGTCTAATTCCCATTGCAGTCAGTGTTCTAAATGGTAAAGCTTTAGCAAGCGGATACCATTTCTTTTTCGTCTGAGGAGAGAGAGTCCCCATGCAGGCTGAGCTACACTGTACATTACACACTCATGATCGATTCTAAATCTTAATTAGGGAAACGACAAACAAGCAAGGGAACTTAATGAACTGTGTACCTTTCCAAACAGCTGGCTGATTATATTTATTGAGATATATGTAAAATTTAATGATTTGGGCAATTAACTGTAGACCCCTTTGTAATCTCTGAGGGACTTAAAGGGGCCAGGAAGCCACAGACCTGATGGAAAACAGCTGACAAATATTTGTCATCCCCAGAGTGCTGAGACAGGCATCGGTGCCTTTGGAAGACCTTGTGCTCAGGAATAAAGATATCACACAAATTCTCACTCCCTAGTGAGCTTCAATCTCAGTCATTTACACTCCTGGTTTACACTGCTCTGATGCTGTGATAAGGCATGTTTCAGACACCCTCTGCTTTGCTGGGCCCTCATCCCATTTAATGATCTGAGATGTTCTGCAAAAACAATACAGAAACATAACAAAAGATATCTAAAAGTGGGCACAGTCTTTATTATCAGCGACTTTTTTTCATGGCCATCCATTTCCAACTTTTTTTTCTAAATTGGTCAAATGGAAAGCAGTGAAAAGCGGGGGAAAAAAATTAAGCCGAGCCGAATAGTGCGACTTGGATTTAATATTTTATAATTGCCAAGGGACATTCTAAGATCAATGAATTTTTGCCCGGGACGCACATCAGAAAGAGATGTACTTCAGTCTTTTTAGGGAACATTGGTCTATTTAATTCCAGTGTCTGATGCATGTGAAATATGCCTTCCATGGCCTCCTTCTTCTTCCCCAGGCACTGCTGCAGGCAGACATTACCACTTTTAATGGCCCGCCATGAGAAGAGGCAAGCCAGCCAATAACCCATCCTCACTAATGGATCGCCTTGTTTGTTCTCTTTCACCATTTTCTGAAGCTAATTTTAGATGTTCTGTTTTTCAAGACAGAATAGAGAACATTGTAACACAACAATATGTTCACAAAACAATTAAATAAATCTTTGGACTAAAGGACAGATAAGAACTGTGTTATTTGAGCAATTAATTTACATGGACCGTCCCTATCGAATTAAAGCTGGTGGTGGGTCAAGGTTGTGAGGGGTAGGTCAACTGTAAATGGAAGTCAGAACAGAGCCTCTCAGAGTGGGCCTTGTAGTAAAAACTTAGAGTGGAATAAAGGGGGTAGTGAATGGGTAGTAGTTTTATTGTTGGGAATGATCAAGTCACTGAACAGTCAATAGTCAATGGCTGATAAAAATCCATTATCCACAAATATTCCTGTTTACATGAAGCTGTAAATACTCCGATTAACAAGAACACTAAAACTACATCAAAATAGGATTTCTTCAGAGACGAAGGGGATTTCAACCTTGCAAACAGCCTCCCTCTTTCATTACTTTAACCACCTTCCAAAAGGTCTGCGTTGCAATACTTGCGGTCGTCCGACAACCTGTTGATATGATCCAAGTCTTTTGCATATTCTGAATGCGCTGAATAAGTCCAAAGTATGCTCCCATAGCCTGAATAATATCAGCATATCCCACATGTCCTAATCAGAAAATGCTACACTTGGAATATGGCCTAATTTTAAAAAAATCCAGTTAGAATATGCTGGGTTGTTTTTTTTACCCGTATCCAATTCTGAATAATAGTGAATGTAGTCAATGACATTCCTACATACATAATTAAAGACATCAAGGTTATTTGTGAAGACAACCAACCACAGCAAAATTATATTATACAGAAGAAATTCAGTTTTTAACAGAAAAGAATAAAACCCAAACTGCTTGAGATAAGCTACAAAGCAGTAAAGATGGTGCCCCATTATTTTAGTATTGAATTCTAAACATTAAGCTAAAGGGTGCATAATGTACACCTCCACAATAAAAAGTCCTGAATCAGATTCTGTGAACTCTAACTTTCTATGCTGGCATTTCTGCCATGTAGTTGTAGTATTTTGCCTACTCTGTACATATTACAACCTCCCCCACACCCTCTTTGGCATTCTTCTGCCCCCCATCCTGCCAGCACCTAATCAAAGATCTTTTTCTCCTTTCTCTCCCCAGGCTCAAATCTTGACAGCTGACAATGGAGCTGATATAAAACTTATAGTTGAGGGAAAACAAACTTAAATACAAGAAAATGAACTGCTCCCTGGTAATGCCACGACTCTGTTCTGCACAAAGCAATCAGGGTTAAATCTAACAACATCACAGGAGGTCCTATAAAAAACAACAGTAAGTCACACAAAGACACAGGAGTTTCTTAAGTGAGCCATAACAGAAAGAACTCTCTGGGCTCTCCAGGGCTCCACCATGTAAGATTCAGAGGCTCTGTGTTGATAACTTCATTAGCAGCTCCCGCGCTCTCAAACTCTCATGTCGTTTAACAACATTATTGCATGTTAAGAGTAAGAATTTGGAGGCCAAGAGATTCCATGTCTTCAGGATGGAGGAAACACACACAGGCGCAGAATGGAAAAGCAGTGATTGAGGCATTTTCTCTGCCTATCCCTATGAGTGGTGAAGGCGTAGGAAGAGGAGAGTGGGTTTGCACAGTGCGGTATAGCACAGCATGGGGCCCGGGATGTTAGGCTGTCCCCACGTCCCTGGCCAGCAGGCTAGCTAGAGAGGCAGCCATTATCGGCTCGCCTCCATAGCAGCGAGGCGGAGGGGGTGGGGGGCAGCAAATTTCATTCTTCAGAAATTTAATTATATCAAGATTAACAAGGGAGGTAATTAATTTCTTTAAGATGGGTATCTTTTAAGTGCCTGGGGCTCAACTTTGTTGTCAAAACTGTATATTTAACCATTATTTCAGGGCAAAGTTTTAGAGGCAGAAATGAGGGGGATCACTACTTTTCCATGAATATGAATATATAGGAGGTTCTTATCTAAATAGGGAGATTAAAGTGTTAACACTAATGTGTACATTTATGTACATATATAAATGTAAAGTCAATTTAGGTATTTTCAAAAATGGGTTGTATAAACTACATTTCAAATTAATTCCCTAAATTTTCAGTCATTGTTTAGCGTAGACTGAGAGCCCTTATACCTTCAGCCTGTGGATAGGCATAGCACTCTTAGTCACAGCTCAAGGTTGAAACTGTAGACCTGTCCACCATGTGGCCCATGAGCCTATCCAGGACTTGTTGTGTTTTAGGCTTTAGTGTAAATGAAGCACTAGCTAGCATCAGCTACATAATTCATCAATATCCACTGATGCAATCTAAATGTATACAAAAAGTGAATTTAATGTTTTTTAATAGTCCCATAAGGTGGATCTACCTTTGTGATAAACTAGAAAATGTAACCTAAATGATTGCTGGAATGTGGACAGCCCATGGAATATGTGTGTGTGTGTGTGTGTGTGTGTGTGTGTGTGTGTGTGTGTGTGTGTGTGTGTGTGTGTGTGTGTGTGTGTGTGTGTGTGTGTGTGTGTGTGTGTGTGTGTGTGTGTGTGTGTGTGTGTGTGTGTGTGTGTGTGTGTGTGTGTGTCTTACTGAGCTTTGAGGCTCTTTAAGACCCCAAGTTACCACATATCCAAGACCCAGCAGGTATCTCTCAATTTATAACTTTTCATTTCAAATCAAAGAAAGTCGGAGCATTATACAAACAAAGTAAATTATTCTTTTTACGCCTCATGTCTGTTTTACAGCAGAAACATGTCCGTGCAAACCACACACGTATACTGACTGGTTAAGAGCACAGAGGCTGTGAAACAAACAGGCTATTCAGAGATTCTCCTTAATACAAACAGGCGACTCCATTTATCTTTATCAAGTATTTTTTAGGTCTAAACCATCATGCATGTGACGATTTGAAATTAAATGCCAAACAATGTGGAAATGTGTTTGTTGTTCTGCCAAACTGAAGAACTTTTATGATTAGGGGACCTATTATACTCTTTTTCAGCTTCATACATGTATTTTGTGTTTCTACTAGAACATGTTTACATGCTTTAATGTTCATAAAACACCTTATTTTTCTCATATTGCTCATGGTAGCAGCACCCTGTGTCTGGGACGCTCTGTTGCAGCGCAAGCCACCCTCCCGATAAGCCCAGTCTGGTCTTCTCCCGCTGTGGTGAAATATGTACTGTACAATATGTGTGCGCATTTCATTGACTAAATACGCGCTAGAAAGCCTTCATCTTTTGTTCAGAATCAGCTACTTATCACAGGTAACCGGAGCAACTTCCTTCTCATTCATCCCCACAACGCCAAGGTGCTTTACACAGTCGGACGCCCAGTTTCTACTGACTTCAGTGGGGAAGCGTAGAGCGGGTTGTTCCCCTGCAGCAAAACTAGACGGTCATTGGATAAATGCTGGGCTTTGTCCCGCCCATCGGGGTTGTCTTTGGGATAGCGCTCAGCTTCTGCATGATGATTGGATGAGGTGTCTGAGGCGGAATCGTTTTTTGATTGACAGCTAAATGAGCAAATCAGCGATTTTGGAAAAAAAAACATCCACCGGAGCATTTTCCAAGTTTTTCATTCCGTTGTTCTGAACTGAACCGGAGACTTTACCGATCCCCAGCGACTTTGTCTTTGTTAAAAACGACTAGTGTTGTGTTTGGAGACTCTGTTCTGTCACTCTGCGATTTCTTTCCCCAACGAGCAGCGGCAGCTGCGGAGCTTCTCCCCCCTGTCACTTACACTCACAGGCGGTCACACTTCACAGTAGCCTGGCGCAGCAGCTCCAGCTGGGCAAAGGCCGTTTAAGCAGCCTAGCTCTGCTGGCCATTGAGAGGACACTGGTCAAGTCCCTGGAAAAGATGCCTAGTTGGTACAACAAGGTCACAGATTATTTTCAAACAAGGGAGTGAAGGATAGAAATTACATATAATCAAACAAACACATTTGTTATGTAGGCCAGAAAAATTAGCTTCCCCTCCTTGAAAGACCAGCAGCCGCCACTGTACTAGTAGTACTAGTGCCACGGCAGTAGTAGCATGTAGTAAACAGCACACTGTGGGGCAATAAAGCAGCAATTTCTACCGTCAGAAATCACAAATTATGCTTTAGAAACCAAACACAACACAACCAGACATGTTGTAGCAGGCATGTGCTCTCAATTGGAAGCACGGCGTGCTGTGCCTGGAGCAGATGCCCTCATTTGAAAATCCTTCAGGCTTGATGTCAGACCACAGAGAAAGTGGAAAACACTGTCTGAAAGAAGGCATTGACAGCAGTCTGTATCCTGAGCAGATCTGCTTATGGGAGGTTAGACTGGTTATCCATTTACACGTTTACCTCATTATTAAGGACTGGTACCAAAAGTGAGTTGAGTCTATCTGAACCATGCAATGGTAAAACTAACACTTCCCTGTGTGTGTTCACTGTGCCTGAGTATGAAGCAAAGACTGTATAAAAAATGGACAGGAGTCGCCATCTTGTCAGTCTTTGACTCCGCCTCATTTCCTCTTACCAAAAAAGGGCATTGATGTGACATTGGGGGGAGGGAGCTACGTTCATCTGAATTATTAGAAAACTTTAAAGATGCCCTATTATGCAATTTTTTTTTATTTTCCTGGTAAACTACAATAGGTTTACATGCTTCAATCTTTAAAAAACACATTATATTTCTCATATTGTCCATTGCTGCAGCACCCATGCAACATGGGCAGGACCTGTCTGAGCTTGCCCCCACCCAAAAAAGTCCACTCTGCTGTGATTGGTCAACTGTTTATGCTACGGAAATGTTATGCCCCTTACCATATACGGAATCAGTTACCTCAGCAGCTGAAAACACTGTAAATGGAAGCTAGCCATGTTAGCTGCGCAACATGCTAATGTTAGCTTTAACAGGTGAACTTCCAAAATAAACACCAAACAGCATAAAAGTGTCTGAACTCACAGCTTACAGTTTGAGCCTGTGTGTAGCAGCATGACCAATAGGGAAGTCAGGAATCTTCTACGTAGACAAATTCTGGAAATTTGAAGAAATCTCTAATAGCGACCAACACCCTAGCGTTCAGAGCTGGCACAGCCAACCCAGTTTTGAGGCCCTGATTTGAGCTTTGACTTGGCAGAGATTCATTCCATCCACAAGCCATATGTCTACTGTATCTATTTTTAACACTTCTATCAATTAATATTGGCAAAAGTAATTAGCCAAATAAGAGCCCTTTGTCGGGCAGTTGATGAAATGTTATAATATATGTGGATAAACAAGAATATTGTGTTTGTAGTCAGATGTATTTCTATCTAAGATATCTGGGTTTTATATTTTGTGCACTGAACACAGATCTAAACAGGAGCGGATAAAGCCATACCTAAAGAACAAATGTATTTATCTTTCATGCTAATATTCAAGCTGCATTTTAAATGCTTTAACCAACAGACCATAGTGCAATAACCAGTGGTGGGCTCTGTGCTCTGCATCGTGCAAGGGAAGGGAAAGTTGGCAAAGGGCACTGTTATAAAGCTCTAAGAACACATGGCATCCGGCCAAAGAGCCCTTGTAACCATTCCGAAAGACTCGACTCCATCTCCTTTCTGTCCTCGCTGGAAACACCGAATTGCCTTGAGACGTAAAGTCAAACTAATATTACAATCTTCTTGACATTATGCAGCCAACAGCAGCATCTCTGTGCCCTCTTTAATCACAGTATGTAAAGAAGGGGAACCCACACAGGAATCCTTATGCTTCATTACAGCCTGATATTAGTAATGCTACAGTCATTACACAGACTTCACATCCCACCCTGCATGGCTTTAGAGGTGAAACAAATAAATAAAAACAATGGCTAATCTGTGGTTAATGTCAATGCATCCAGTGGATTTAAGAGAAACCTCCATATTGTTAAGAGCAAAAGTGGAGCTCAACACGAAAACTAAAAAAAGGTCATGTTAGCTGTGTGTACTGTATGGTTTGCACATGGCGAGGAGCAAGAGGAAAGACGGAAGGAGGGATGCTGTGGTAGTAAAAAACAGGAGGAGGATGTAGTGAGTTCTGTATACTCACACAATACTGCCATTTCTCCCACTGCACCAACAAGCAGACATGATTTCTAAACCAAACACTATCCCCATTCTCCAGATTGTGAGCAGAGAAGTGAAAAAGATTGAAAGGAAGAAGAGACGGGGAGGAGGAGCAAGTGATTTCCTCCATGCCGTCCCTTCTACTAGCATTCAGTTGGCCAGTCTCTTTCTTAACCAAACAGAGTGGTTGGTCCTAGTCCTCTGAGTCCCGACGCCCCCCTCCCTCCAGCTCCGGAACCCTCGTGCTCTGCGAGTTTCCTGTTTGTCTGGTTGAAGACCTGGCCGTTTTACTCCCAGGCGGCACACTGGGAGGGACGCAGGAGAAGGAGAAGAAGAAAAGCTCAAGAGAGAAGGACAGAGGGGAGGTTGGCGGGGAGAAGGCAAAGGGAGAGACACTGAACACTCCCGAGTTGGGATTGATTTACTTCATTAACCGAGATTACAAGTTTAACTTACAAACCAGAGGTCAAAATTTCTCATTAACAAGGGGACCGTGGAGAACCTCAGGGCCTGGAGACCACTCTTATTACTGACTACACATTTCAATCTGTCTTTGATGTTCCATGTCTGCCTTTCTACCCCCTCTTTCCCCCTCCTATTTTTTGGCAGCGAGGTTGATTTTAATTGTAGCTATAGAACAGAGCATAGTTTGCCTGTAAGCCAGCCTCCACATCTGTAGTGAGTGCAGCTTTAGTGATATTGGGTGCAGTCCATAGCTCGGGGCTAATTTTAATGGTCCCCCCCCACCCTCCCCTCCCTCCTTCATTGGAGACTCAGATTGTTTTCCACGTGATTCCTGTTAATTTAGCTGGAGGAAAGGGCATCAGTTTTCCTTGTGCTTTTCCCCCTCTCTCCCCATGCCTCTCACTCTATTGCCTCACTCCTTCTTTCTGATCTACAGCCTCAAAGAAAGAAGGTGAAATGAATTCAAATGGAAAAATAGACCGTGCTCACTATTAAATCGCTCGCCTACCTTTGTCCCTTGCATTGCGCCTGGTCGAGACAGATAGGAGAAAAGGCAGTGTGGCTGTACAAACTGGGGCAATTTAGCTGATATTGTTGCTTTTACGTCAACAAACAAAGCTCTTGCTTTGATGTGATAAATGGCCTGAGTGCCAGGATGATAACTCTGAGCTCATAAATGTGTCAAGGATGTTTCAGAGCTCTGAGCATGTTTAACACTGCAGGACATTGTACGTCGAGGCCCATTTTACATCGCAGATCCTTTAATGCTAACCTTAGATGTACTGGAGGAGTCTCTGTGCATTTCATGAGCTAGAAACACAGAAACACACAAAAATCAATGACGGGAAATGAAAAAGTAAAGTGCTCAAATATTGTTAAATGCGTGAAAGGACATAATATAGAAGGTGTGATGGAATAATCATTGTGAATAAGGTGCAATTTGACAGACTATGCTCTATCAACAATTGAGTGAACTAAAATCTATTTTTCTCTCTTCTGTGTACAATATATGTGGCTACAGAGGAGTACAGAGCTGAACATACAGTCTACCTATGTAGAAGCTGTTACCACCTCACACATTGTTTAGTGATGGCAGCAATGTATAGATGCTAATAGTTTTATAGAAACATCCTCTTCTAGTAGCAATGCAAGTTTTATTTTGTGTACATTTTCCACAGAGGTGTATGTGTTTTGGTGCCTAACAAGAAAACATGCACTAGGAATGGCGATATCCTTTTTCAAGCTTAGATTATCTCTTTCAATAATCAGGCATTATTTTATTATGACACACCAGGCGGTCGGCCATTGGCCAATGTAAGGCCGTCTGTGATCATCTGTTGCCCTAGTAGTGTGGCTTGTCCCTTTCCATTGGCAGAGTGGAGCCCGTCAATGAGATAGATCACTTTGATTGGCAATTCAGCCCAGTGTGTGAAAAGAGATACAGAAGTGAGAAATGCAATCAAATGACAAAGTCCAGAGGGTTGAGATCGAAAAAAAAACTATATCAGGTCAGATTTTCTTTTTAGCAATTTATCAGAAACGGTCCATACTTGTTTGTGCTATTGTTCTTTCAACATTGGATTTTGTTGTTAGTGGGCTAACTGGCTAACTAGCATCTTGAATCTGTCCTGTCTGTGTTTCCGGTATCCCTTTTGTGCATAACGAATACAGACTACTGCCCCCTGCTGGTAAAGAGAGTTATTTATTATTATTTCCTCTCACACAGGCACAGAACAGTTAGTTTGTGGTTAGCTGTAGTCTTTGCGGTGTTTTCAGGTGAAACTTTTGACCAGTCGGCCTTCATCACAGTTGGTGTCTTTGATGTCAGTTTGGTCTGCCGGGCCTTCAAGCTAATGTTTTGAGGGCATTGGAGCCATCACATTTCCATCCTCCTTCATCTGCCCTCCATCCCTTCACCTTCTTCAAGGTAGCTCACCCTTGACTTTTGTGCTGAACTTCAAAAGAATGTGTGTTCTGATTGGAGGGTTAGGGCTGTGGGATTGGGACTATTGAGCTGGAGGGGCATTTGCAGTGTGTGTGCCTGTGCGGCCCCTGCCTGTGCAATGACCCACCGCTGGGGCCACAGCAGGCCCTCTTCCAGCGAGCCAGCCAGCAGCCCCAGCCATTGGCTCCTTGGAACTAATCCACCCTGCGGAGCCCTGTAAGGCCCCCTTTGTTCCCTCCTGCAGACTAGATCAGGCTGGAGACAGACACTCCAGTCTTGACTGGCTATCAGTTTCACAGCCTGTGGCGATCCACATTCAAGCAAAGGCCCAAGCCCGGCCAAGCCACCATCAAATTAAAGGTGGGAGAATAGGGGCTGGGGGTTGAGTTGGGGGGAATATAGCGAAATTGTGTCACCTGAATTCCGTCACAGTCCGAACACGGTGGAAAGGGGGTCTGATGAGGAAAAGAACAAGCAGTAGGGAAGGAATATTGAAGAGGGGGATTTCAACATGAGCTCTGCCTCTCGGTGAACAGAGCAGGATCTCACAAGGCCATTATCTGGCTCCTAATTTGAGCTCTGGTACAGCACTGAAGGGCTGCCTTTGTCTGGGATTAATGCGGAAAGCTCAGGATGCGATGTCAGAGGGAAATAATCAGCATGGGCCCTTCATAACGTTGGCTGCTTGTGCTCCTGGCCAGGGCCCCCCGGCTCATTTCTGTGGAGATGAAATCTATGACAAGCCCCTCAGTGAAGCTAAGAGCAGGCAACAGTCCAGTAACACCCACAGGCCTCCAGGCATCCTGTGACCCCCTTAGAAAAGTCACATTCACTTTGCTCTGGAGAAGGGAAAGAGAACGCTGCAGGCGCTTCCAGCCCATGTGAAATGAAGAAATGTGAGGAGGTGAAAACGAAGTGAAAATAAGTTAAGATTCCTTCTCCGCCCCCTCTGCAATCACTCCAGAGGAGGGGCACACTGTGACTTCGTTTCATTATGCCTATCTAATTAAATATGAACAGGACATTAAAAAAAGGATGAAATAGAAATAAAGACAACAACTCGGGCATAATATATATTCATGTTTATGTTGTGTAACTGCAATTGGGAAAGCAGTTTGAGAAAGCAGCTTCTTTTGAATGCAGCAGAAGGTCGCAGGCTAATACCCATCAGGGTAAAACATTCTGAAAGAGGTTGGCACTGCACTCAAGGACCAGAAATAATGCTTTTATTTTGTTACTTATGCTTTTTTACCGGGTACATTACTATGCTCCTCTGCTGCATACTGCTGCTAAGTGAAGGATGTGAAGATGCAACTCGATAAGCAGGTTATTGAAATTACCAATTGACATTCAAAATTCAGGCTTATTTTAGATTCATCATATTTAAAGATGAATATGTGGAATTTAAATGTTCCCCCTGCTGCCTAAAGGAAAATGTGACTTGGTACAGTAAGTGCATGACTTCATGTATGGCACTGTGCTGGAGAAATATGATACTCAAGTCACTGCTTTTCCTCAAACAGGAGACGGTTCTTGATAAATACCACAGTTCAGCTTAATTAAGAACAGACTGGGCAGGTCACATGGGAGCATGTCACCATGCTCCATACACAGCTATTTCCAACCATATTTGTCACTTTCATCAGCTTAAATTGTGGATAGTGTATTTCTAGATTTGGCTAGTGTTAAACATGTCAATCATGAAGAGGATGTGTGGTATTAGGAAGACAATGGTTCTCAAAACTAAAGCTGTGGGGGAAGGGAGACCAACAAAGAACCTTGTCCACAAAACAGGCCCGCTCTCTGGTGCATCCAGAAAGGTAGTGGCTCGGGACTATGGTTGCAGATTTCAGATTTGTTCATCTTCATCCTCTTTGTAGATGAATAAACATGAGAACAATGGTTCATAGGGCTGCAAACTGTGTCGCCAACCCACCGGCGCACTTCACAGCTCCCTCACCAAACAACCTCAGTTGTGGATGCGCACAATCAGCTCGAGTCTGTGTGAATGAGGATGCCAAACTGTAGCTGAATTCACACTCACATTGGTGATCCGTGGCCACTCTGCAGAAAACATAAACATGATGTTTATGATCATGATGTTTGCTTCATCCCATCTGAGTTGTTTGCATTTATTCAAAGAATTTGACTTGGTCCCTTGGACAGTAAAATATGTTAACGGAGGATAAAAGTAAGACATTGACCAGCTCATGTGCATGTCACACACACTATGGCTTCTTATCATTGTAATTCCAGGTGCAGCAGCTCATGTATACTTTCAACATCCGTATGACACGTACGGGCTTTCAACTCCAATGTCAACCCATCGGCAGCAGTAATATTAGCAGCATTTGCAACGGCTCCAGAAGTCAGCTGACGTAGTATATGTAGCAACAAAATCTGCGAAGGGGAGAGATTGGGGTGGAGAGATGGGTCAAACAAACAGGACTTTCACCCAGGAGACTGCAGTCCTGTGTGAAACCAAAAGTTGGTTGGTTATTTATATTGACTACTTAACTTCTTTATGTAACTTAAGTTACACAAATGTACTTATTCTAACCCAAACCATGATCTTTTCCTAAAACTAACCAAGTTGTTTTGTTGCCTACACATAACCAGATATTTTTTATGTTATTTGACAATGTTAACCATGTCTTTAAAATTGGGAATGAGAACTAGTCCTACTTATGTACTTAAATTACAGTATATTACAGTTTCCCCCCTATTGTATCCATTGCTCTGAATCTATGTCCATTTTGAATCAATCAATAACCAGTTATTAATTTATGTACAATTGTTGTTGGAGTGTATTATTATATATTATCGTATGGCTACGGTCATCATTTTTATCCTCTCATGTGCTCAACTCTGTAAACATTAGAGCTTCTAACTAAAACTAAAACGTGTTTTCTACATGAAACTGAATGGCCAGCCAAAGAGAAAACTTTTAGAGAGGTTAGGGTCATACTCTCTGTTGGGTTTTATTTTCTAATCTCCATGTTTTCTTATGTATTCTTACATCTTGACTTCATTTAAAATACATGACATAACTTGAAAGAATGAAACACTTAAATTGTGCGTTGGTTGGTTGGGGCTGGTTTTTACTGCACTATAAAAACTTCAACAAGCAAACAAATGCAATTTTGGGTGGATCAAAGGATTTTGTTTGTGTGAATTTAAATGAACTAGAAAAAACAACCTATTGTTTGAAAGGTCCCACAGAGTTGACTGTGATGTGATCACGATCCACCAGGAGAAGCCACATGTTATTCTATTAGGAGTGACAGAAGATAAAATGAGTTTGAGGCCAAGACAACAATATACTGCACAGAGGTGTCTGGGGATTTCGGCGTCAGCCCTTACTGACAGAAGTTCCAGACTCTTGTTGTCTCTCCAGTTGCACATTTTCATTTCTGTATTTAACTCTTCTTCTTCTCCATTGGAAGTTTGCTTACTTCCTGTTTAGCCACACAATAGAAACGTCATCAACACGCCCACACACTGGCGGTTTCTCACACTTTGGGCTCAATCAGACATTACACAGGCTTTGTACTAGTGAGCTGGAAGGGTAGAGTCTGTTAAATGTCTGGTCCAACTGACTTGGACATTTGCGTTCTACCATACAGCTCCTCAGGGTAATGTCTACGTTGATTCAGGTTTGCAGTGCATGGGTGAAAGGGCCTTAACTTTTGTTCTTTTTATTTGATTTGCAGGATTTCATATCTATTCATTTCCACTACAGTCTGAACATCTTTGCTATGAGCTTCTTTTGACCAATCACCTCAGAGCTTGAGGTGTAAAGTTGTGTATTACTGATAACAGGGCTTCAGACTAACTTTTTTCACTAGGAGCACTGTGGCCCCCAACAGAAAATTTTAGGGACGCAACCAGAAATTTTAGGAGCACACACGATAAATCAATAATAGATGCAGAAATTACAATCTGCGGTTTCCAATTCAGTGTCACATTTTTATTGTGCTCTTTTGAAGATGCAACAAAGAAGGTAAACCGGCAGCACCATCACTGTCATGACAGTACAATATAAAAAAATATATACCATACATTCAGAATAAGACGAGACCCTCAGCTCACAAGACGAGATGATAAACGATATTGAGTCCACGAGATGCGACAACATTTTAGTAAAATTTCAGTATTTTCTTTACAGATTTTAGCATAGAGCTGTGGTGGATCTGCAGGTGTCTTTACATAGTACTGGTGTTAGCCGCGGAGTAGCCTACGGACTCAGGGTGGTAAAGTATAACCCCCCCCCCCCCCCCCCCAACCCCGTCCACTGCGGGGGGACCTCGCCATCTAAAAGAGCCCCGCCCGACAACATAAGGCACTGCTCCACATAGCCAGACCAAGAAGCGCTTGTGACAACCGTCACTCGCTCATCTCCCTTTATTAGGTAGATTGACCCACGACCGAGTTTTCTCCCGCTGTATACAGGTATGTGTTTTAAACATATGAACCGTATCTACTACATTGATTGATCAGCTCAGTCTGTGTGTGTCACCTGCCGTGTCACCGGCTGCCTCA
The DNA here is from genome assembly GCF_963691815.1 of Echiichthys vipera. Classification (NCBI taxonomy): domain Eukaryota; kingdom Metazoa; phylum Chordata; class Actinopteri; order Perciformes; family Trachinidae; genus Echiichthys; species Echiichthys vipera. The sequence goes on from NC_139826.1 coordinate 13,059,865, forward strand.
CTTGCTGCGCTGGGCGGAGAAATAAAGTCAATGAATCAGTTAAACACTGTTGATTTATTCAGGTAGAGCTGAGAGATAAACTATTTTGGTTTAGTGAAATCTGCTGTCACTCGGCTCGTCACATACGGAGACTGTGAATAGTTGTGGGAGCTCACGTGTTACGTTTTTATGTTACTGTGCTGACGGCACTATCTTCTTACACTGCTTACATATTTCTCCTGTCTTATCTGTCACTCTGTTGCTGTTTAGCCTCTTACATATTCATATGGCGAAACATTTGCTTGCGCATGTGCTACTAGACGTAAAATACAGTTGCACACTCTCAAATTTTGGTCCATTTGGTTTGCAGCCTGGAGCCCTGGATAATGTATGCAAAACATACTGACCATAATGACTGGCTGGCTGCACTGAGGCATTTTGCTTGTTTTGGGGAAAGAAATATGTAACAAGATGTGTTGCTGAACAATGACGCAGCCACATAACTGTAATTAGATTCTGTAGAATATCCAGCATTAAAATACAACAAAAAAGTGTCATGCTGAAGAGGATCAACAGCCTTTGGATTGAAAATCGCTGCTCTACCTGCAGTGATGGATTTCTATTTGTTATTCACTGTCTCAGAGAAAGATATTCAATGACCCATTTCTTGCACATCTTGCAACCCTCTATGTTTGCTTACTTGCTAAAGTCAGGGATGGCAGGACAATGAAAATTACCATTATAACCTTGAGAAAAGATTACAGTATTCTTTGTAGAAAGTCCGGTTGTTACTGTGTTTAATGTTATAATATCAGCAGTAGGGGGGGTGGCAGCTGAGTAAAAGTCAGATAAAGGGATGATTATTTAGGTCAATATGTCATCATTATAAGAGCACTGAAGACAAATTGTCAGAAAGATTTCTACAAGAGTGAATGGTGAAAATGCTGTTGTAGAGGGTAGACATCAAGGGAACACTAGCAACTGGATATGGACTAAAAAGATTTACAGTATACCATGGAGTGAGTCTAGTTCTTACCTCGGTCCCTGATGAGGTGGCCCCTGGCGAATCCACTTTACGTTTTTTGCGAGGTCCAATGGCGGCTAGTGCTGTAAGGTTGGCATCTCGCTGCCTCATCTGTGCAAGTTCCTGTTGTTGCATCTGATAAAGAAAACACAAAGATAGAAAAAAACCCTCAGCATTATATGTGGTAAAGTCCTGCTCCAGGATCATATGCATCTGTTAGGATACGTAGTTGCAACGTGTGCAAGGGATCAATATGCACCAATCCTCAATGGACACCTGGCAAATTCAAGCACATTTTATTATAAAGCAGGTTGAGGTGTTGAGGTGATGAAAGTATCAAAACCCTCAATCCAAAGAGAAATGCACACAGCCTGCACTCAGAAACTGTGAGTTTAAATGAGCAGTCAGGACTTCTGTAAAGTTGTTAAACTGTACTATATATTGGTAGAAAGTGCAGCTACAGTGCAGCAGACTGGGCTTTTTCAGGAGGGGCGCTTGAAAAGATCGTTTCATACAGAGAGTTTCTACAGGTATAGTCAGATGTGTTCTGAAAATGGGCCTAATATGGGACATTTAATGTCTCTTAACAAGAAATGGATTTTACACCAATATTTACAACTTTTGATTAATGTGTAAATACTGTATATAACATGTCCTGTATGTGGTGGCTTTGAAAATTACATAACATACAATCACACCAAAAATAAGTATCTGTGCTGAATAACTGCCCTAAGCTAGCTTTTTACTTGGTAGCACTGATGGTCCAAACGTTAACTCTATAAAGTTGCTACACCATGATAATTACTTAAAAAATCTTAAAAAATAAAATAAAATGTAAGATTTTAAGAGCATTTGCCACCAAATCTGTCAGACTTTAGAGCGCTTTAAGACCGGGTGAGAATGAGTAATGAGCAATGAGACATAAGTAGGCTCAAATATAGAAGTTAAAATACACGTCTGTAAAAGAGAAAGATGTCCCTCTTCTTCCTTCTATCAGTCCGTCCATGTATTGTATAAGCTCTTCTGAGCCAAACAAAATGGACGTTTGTTGTCAGCCATTAAGGGAGCTCCTGTCAAAGATTGAGTGTGTGCAGTCACATGGTGCCATTGTGATTTTTGCAGTTTGTGATATATAAAGGAGAGGTTGTAGGGAGAAACTGCCCGAGGTAATGTCATGTCTAGCTGCAGGGCTGAGGGGAATCCAGCGTCGCTGGGAGCTGCCCTTTCTATTGGGTGGATGTGTGAGGGCCTGGGGCCATGACACTGAGGGTGTCAGCACCCTCCAACATGCAAACAGAGTGTGCGTGCACACACACACACACACGCACACACGTGCCTATCAATCTTGGCCACAGCACAGGGAATGCCTACCCACCAGCTTGCCTACGTGCTTGCCCGCTGGGGGAGAGAGGCCTGGGTTGAAGCGAACAGGGACAATCAATGTGCGCTTTCATGTCTTTCATGTTCTTTTATGTTATCTCTCAGCATGTGTGCGCTGGGCGCTGGTGTTTGTGTGAGGCACGTATGTTGTCTGATCGGGGGAAAATTTCATGTTACTTTCAGATGGCACTCTGTAAAAGGTTGCTTTGGTGTATAAAGTCTGATCTAAAATGTGCATGCAGTTGCCTCTGATTTTCTTCTAAAACCCCCCTGGGAAGGCATGCCCTTTAGGGTGTTGCCACTTCACATTTAGCACGGCGGAACTGTTGAAAGATTCAAACACGCTGACAACACAAAGTAGGGGGAATAATAGCAGTAGTACCAACCGGCTGAATATCTAAGCCATATATTTATTTGTACACGTTGAAAATGGATGGTGGTAAAAATGTATATATTGTAGTTAAACAAATACTAATTAGTGTCAACGATATGGACAAGTCCATGAAATGATTTGCGTCAGTGTTGAGTTCGGCTTTTAACACTATGTAAATGGAGAAAGAAGGTATAATGGAGTCTGAAACTGGGGATCATGGCTGGATGTGGGTGGAGATGATTATTGCGCCTTTCCACATGGCAAATGTAGCATTAATGTTATCAATGCTGCTAACCTTATTAGACTTTGCTACAACCAACACACAAATCTCTCTAGGCCTGACCTTAAAGAAACCCACTGCAAAGTGAGCTGGGAGAGGGAGGGAGGGAGGGAGGGAGGGAGGGAGGGAGGGAGAGAGAGAGAGAGAGAGAGAGAGAGAGAGAGAGACAGAGAGAGTGAGAGAGAAAAAGAGAGAGTGAGAGAGAGTGAGGGAGAGGTCCACTATCTCACTGATGGCACCAGGATGCCGGCATCTCTGCCTGGCAGTTGGCACCAGGCATGGGCTCCCAGCGCCCACAGCAACTGCCTGCATTTTCAGATTTATGACTGTATGATAAATGAAGACTTCATTTTACCATCTGCAACCCTCCAGTCTGCGTTTCCCGTCAGTAAAACGGCCGCCATGACACTGGGAGACTGATTTCTGATTTCAATCTGGTGCCACTATGCCGAATCTACCTTCCTTCTTTAATGGCTGCCAACTGATACAAGCCAGATTTGAGCCAGGCTTTCATAGATTTGTTTTCCCTTAGGAATCGTTTCGACTACCATTTAATTCAAACATTTACATAAAAGTATGTTCAGTGAGACAGACACAGGTGCACAAATGCTATGAAGCAGTAGCAGTAGCTATGAAGGAATGTGGATACATGTTGTCTTCAAAACCGTTTCAGTGCTTAGATTGCTGTCATAACTGTTCTGAACTGTACAGGCTTTGTTGAGATTTAGTCACGATGTGTTGGTTACTATTAACTTTTTGTATATTATGTTGTGGTGTTTAAGGACCCATATTGTAAAAAGTGAGATTTCAATGGCTTTTTTTATTATAAAGGAGGCTGAGGTGCTATATGAATACTGTGAAAGTATCAAAACGGTCAATCCACAGAAATACACACAGCCTGTATTCAGAAACTGCGCCATTAAAGCAATTCCTACCTTTCTGGCATTTTTACACTTTTCTTTTGTAATCTTAAAATGCTCATAATAAGCGTATCGCACACTAAAATGGAAGACTATCAGGTGTTGAAACTCATCAATATTAAATTCTCATATATTTCTGATAAAGGTCTGGCCAATTATCTTATACACAAAATGGTAGGTATAGGTAGTGCCACTACAGGGGCCGTTACAGTCTTTGTAAACACTGACTATTCAGAGTAGACTGGGCTTTTTCAGAGACAAGCGCTAAAACAGAGCGTTTCAGACAGAGGGTGAATACAGGTATATTCAGATAGACATAATGTGAAAATTAATAAACTAGTCAAAATATAATGTAAACATATATGTTTGAACCTGAAAAGGAGCACCATATGTCCCCTTTAAATAACTCTTCTGTAAACAATGCCATTCACCACGTTTCCCCTTAATGCTGTTTTCCTTTTACAGAACTTGTATGGATTGCAACTAACGATTATTTTCATTATCAATTAATCTGACAATCACTTTCTCGATGAATGGATTAGTTGTCTGTTCCATAAAATGTCTGAAAAAATTGTGAAAATTGGGTTTCCCAAAAGCCCAAGATGGCGCCCCCAAATGTCTTGTTTTGTCCATGAAGATATTAATGTGACTGCCACAGAGGATGAAGGTCACCAGAGAATTTTAACATTTTAGAAGCTGAAACCATAGAATTTGGACTTTTCTTTTTAAAGTGATTTTTTTTATTTTTTATGTTAATAGTTGACAACTAATCCATTAATTGTTGCAGCTCTAGGAACTTGTCATGATTTTACAGGTTGGTACTGTTGGTATATTAAATGATTTTGCAATGTCAGCCATCAGGGCATCTTTTTGGTAAAGAAATCAAAACTGTGACCTACAAGAACAAGAATCTTTCTCTACCTTCGAGACTATGTCGACAATGTTAAGACATAGGTACAATCACCGCCAAATACTGCAAAGGTCATTACAGGTATTCAACCCAGCCTGGAAAAATAACCAGCTGGCAGAGTGCATCCATTTGCCAGGTCCGATCAATGGTACAGCATAAATATCTGCTGTTCCAAAGTCACTTAAATACCAGTGCTTCCAGTCTGCCTGTATGCCCTTTTAAAGCAGGGAACTGGAACTTGTAAAGTCAAATTATTAGCAAAGGTCAGGAGATGTAGAACATTTTCAAGATGCCCGACAGAATCAATCTGCAGCTTTGTGAGAAAAGGGTTTCAGTCTTGATGCAAAAATGTCAGCTGATAAAGTTATGGACAGTGTGAGGAAATTGGAAATACATTTTTGGGGAAACACGTGTCACAGTGGCACAAAGCTCTCTTACAGATGCTGAGTGCTCAGCTAAGTGCGTATCAGTTAACACCATGATCTGATATTAATCAGATCAGCGCCTGTTTTCATCAAGGCTCTCAAAATTTCTAATCTGTGCTGAAAACTTGATTACAGCTACAAATACACTGTTGGATTAAGCCTCTACACAAACTTTTTGCAAAAAGTAAAAGCTCTCCTTCAAGAATAAATGATATCACCCAATATCTAATGACAATACAAAAATATAACATGAAATTACCAACAACCCACCCCCCAAAAAAACATCTTTTCGAGCTTTGAATCCAAATGATAAATGTTTTATAAACCACACCTTGGATATCAAATGGCATGCATTCATCAGCTTACTTGTGTCATGGAGTCATGTCCTGGAAGATTCTTACAAAATCATATTTAAATAAGACTAAGACCTCCAGTGTGAGGGCAGTATATAATGTCACAATGCTAATATTTATCAGCAGTGCAGACAGCTGGTTTGCAGGTAACACCTAGTGAAATTTAAGTAATATTATGCAAAATTAGTAATATTTTCCCTTCTGGGCATGTTTTGGTTTTGATGTTATTGACATCAAAGACCTGAATGAATTGGACCTGAAAATTATCAACCGAAAATTATCAGATCTATTTGGCTATGATGCAATTGTTTTTTTTTAATTACCCACATCTTGAATTTTGAATTGTAACTTAAAGCGTGTGCCCTTAATACATTGGACAAAATGTCCATCAAGAGCTAAATGAGAAATAACAGGCCTATTTATCAACACGGAAGAAAGAGAAGTATGTTCCCATGATGCAAAAATTTCCAAAAGACGGCAATAACCTTAGAGAGCTCTGATGCGCTTGGAGTGAAAAAGAGGATGAGCTGCAGGAGCCATGATGGCCAACCTGCCTCTCTCCATCTCTGCTGTTTTTAACAAAGGCTTTTCTCTCCATCTTCCCTTCCTCCTGCCTCGTGGCCTGAGGGGCTGCTTGCGGCCCCCCAGACGCTTACAGACAGATGTCCTTGGTAGAGCAGAACACGCTCTGCTTGACGTCACAAGCAGCTAAAGGGCTGTGGAGGAAGCTACGAGGCTCTTTGCCCTGCAAAGACCACAGTATAAAAGCCAGACCGTGGGTTTTGAGCTGGTCTGTCTCTCCCCCTCCCCCTAGAGAGCTCTGGTCCAACAGCACACAGCAGGGAGCCTCTCAGTATATAGACATAACATATGCCACTATTTTGTGAATGTTTTTTATCCCCCTAAAGAGCCCTGGTAGAGTGTGGTTGGCTTCAGCTCTATCTCTTAAATATCTTATCATGGCTCTATCCTTTGCACTACAAGCCTATAGGTTGATCAGTATGCATACAGTGGAAAGTGTTTACTGGAGTATGCTTAACAAAAATTAGCTGCATCTCAATGAATAACTAAACATATTTAAAAATGATTTTAGTACATGGAAGAAAACATGGGTATGGTTAATGCTAAGTGGAGCGAAATGTTCAGCTTCAAACTAACTGCTCGTTTGGTCTATATACACATTAGCACAGTGTCAGAGAAAGGCTTGGAGGAGGTGACAGGCATTCTATCAACTCAAAACTTCATGTGAAAGCTAAAAGTCTTGATTTACGACCAGAAACCTAGAAATGTTTGTCTGCTGTCAGGTTTAGAAAAGCCACAAGAGAAGGACAGACAGTTTCTGTACAACTGGATATTGTTATCCCAACACTTCCCCATAAGTCAGCATCAATGTCAGGTGGCAGTCAAAACTACTACTATTCTTTTATCTTCTGTGAAGATTCTTTGTCTTACATAAATGTATACATTCTGGGCTGCATGCAGATTTTTATCACAAAGGCTGAATACAAAAAGCAAATTTTTATTAAATTAATCAAACAAAAAACAAAACTAGTAAGTCTTTTGGAGTGTTTAATATTTTCGTAGTTTTAGCCATGCTGGCTAGCCTGGCATCGCACACTAATTTGCAAATACGGTTTCGTCTGGTATCTCTCAGTTCATGTTTGATTTCAAGGTTCATTATCAACGGTGCAGACCAAATGCCTCTGGACACCACTGGATAGATCTACAACCAATAAAAGTGATGAAACGTGACCTACAACCAATCAGAGCAAAGAAAAGAAGTGCACTGAGCGACACCAGAGCGAGCAGTGCCTGGTCAGTTTTGAAGCAGGAAAACAATGGCAGCCAGGTCACAAACTTTCTAAATTACAGCTAAATAGTAAACTAAAATGTGTTTCTTAAAAAAATTTATGTGAGAAATAGGCAATACAGTAAACTAATCTTGATTGATATTTGGTCAGCGCGGCCTTGTTTCATCTGAGTTTCCTAAGCCTGGTAAGCTGCGCTGGACATAGAACGCCAGTTGCATTAGTCATCATCTTAAACCCGCCCCACATAAGACAAACGCATCTACACAGGCATTCGTGTTCTCATCAGGATGTATTAAAATAACTTAGGTGAACTTCTGACATTTCAGCCAGCGCCATCATCAAGTCAAGATGTCAATTTGTCGAATAGCCAGCCTCCATATTTGGTATTTAATTCTAGTTATGAAATGCCAATATCTGAAACACACCTTCTTGTGTGGAGTTTCCCACTACTTCACGAGAGTGTGTGGACATTTTACATGTTTTATGCATGTCTGTAATCCATGGATCTCATTCACCTGACACCCACATGGCCGACATTATGGGAACATCTGGGAGCTGCATCCTGAGGCCTTTCTTCATGTGAAGTGCCTGGCAGTTAGTTTGCTGCAGGGAGAAGGCCATTTGCATTAACCAATCACGTTTCACTTCTCCATCTGCACTCAGACACTACAAAGAGACGAGTTCAGCACTGACCTGCTAATGTAGGCAAACCTTTGTGTTAAAAATGAATAGAGGCATGTATGACTTCATCACTAGAACTCAATAACTATGATGTGGCAGCAATCCTCAAGATAAAATAGTGAGTATTAAATTAATAAATTATAATATACAGTATGTGTAATGTGTGCATGATGTGTTGTGCTGGAAACTGTCCTGTCTATTTGCCCTTATAGGTATTGGATATATACAGTATATATTTATCCATTCAGTCATATGCATAGATTCAGTACAGTATGTTGTTATCACAGTATGTATTGAGACTTATCATAATAACCTTTACTATATTTATCAGACACGACACTTCACAACTTGTGCTTGCACTATTGTGCCAATACTGTGTCTTCATCGTCTTGAATAACAGATAATAAACCCGTCGAGATTGAAAAAGTGTATTAAAGATGGGCGAGGGGGGCGCTTTGAAATTCTGTTTCATCATCTTTTCAACTCACATAAATCTCCTTAAATATTCAAGTAAATCTGTTTGTGATTATATTATTTTACCTATGGAGATGAATTCAAAATACATGCACGGACTAATAGTCTTGGCTGAAAGTGAACTGATTTCCTCTGAAGCTGAGTATGTGTTGCCAGTGCCAAGGACCAATTATTCAGAGCCCTCAGCTGTCCCTGGAGCTAAGGTCATTATGTGAGTGTCACTATCATGACCCTACGGGTTCTCTTCATTTGCAACTTATTTGCAGGAATTAAACCGTGTAGAAGGAGACAGTGTGAAATACAAGGATAAATTGAATGTGTCTAAAAGAATGTCTGGAGTGTCATTTTTACAAATAATAACATTTGCGCAACACATTTTGTCAAGGAACACTGTTTAATGAAGAAGCCAGAAATCAGTGTTAAGCAGATTCTGACGGCCTCACACCGGAGTGTCGGGGTGGGGGTGATCATTAAAAATACTGCTTATCTAAGGGAAAATTTCCTACTTTAAATGTTCTCTCGCTTTGTCTCATTCGATACTGCCGTGCTTCGTCTAGCAGTCTTCTCTCTCCCTGTCTCTCTCTTTTTTTTTTACATTTAGATTCGCCGCTCGTCACCTTCTATTGATCACGCCTAATTTGCATCCAGGAAAAGATGAGAACTCAGATATTCACACTCCGAGAGAGGACGATCTCAATGATTTATTCATTTCCAAATCAAAAAAAAAGGAGTGAAAGGTAGATGAGAAGGGGAATCTTCATAGGCAGCAGGCGACTAGCGGGCTCTGAGGCTGGGCTCCTCTTCCCCACACCGCCCCCAGGCACATGGTGTGCAAGTCCTCCTAATTAACAAGGTGAATCATGCTGCCGCTCTCTAATTAGCCAACATGACAATCTAATGGAAACATGCAGGCCGAGCTGGCACACTTTGCATCACCTCACAAAGACCCCCGGTACTGTCCTTCTCATGTGAATTCCACATAAATGACACCTCAGATTTTAAATGGAAAAGAAGAGAAAAGGTGGAGCAGAACGGTTCAGGGAAGTGTGTTTTAGGGAGAGGTCAGAAGGGAGAAGTTAGCTGGTGAGGTGTTTTTTTCCTCCTCTCCCATCCTATGTGTGCGCTGTTTGTTGCCTAATTGAAACGTGTCCTGCCTCCTGCCTCCCTCTCACTTATATCCAAGGCACATGAGGCTGGCACCTCGCCACCAGCGTAGCTCAGCAAGCCCAATTCCCCTGTTGCTCGAGTCCCAAGGAGTGCTCTGGTGCACAAAGAGAAAAGTGAACCTACAGGCTTGTACAGCGAGGAGACGAGTCGCTATCTCCCTCTGAGGCAAAAAAAAAAATCTCCTTTTTTGTTGTTTTCCTTCTCATTACAGCACTTTGTAATATTCGAAAACACACAGGAACACCAAAGGTACTTTTAAAGCCTGCTTCTTTTTTTTCTTCTCATATGTCTTGAGGTGAAGAAGAAAACTGAAGTTGAGACTACCGGCAACAAAGCAACAAATAAAAATAGGGTTACAGTGTACTATTAAGTAGCCTGCACATCATTAGGAACTACAAAACAGACCTTTCTGATGTGATAATTAAATGAGCTACATCAACATTGTTTTATTTTCCGAAGACACAGAAATCCAGCTGAGAATACATCAAATAAAAGGACAGCTGCTAAACAAATGCATAACCCCATTTGTGAAAAAGAAACATGATCTTTCCACTTGAGCGGATCATAATGTTCTCCTACTCACGATTCCACAAGCTGATTATATTGAAGTATTGTGTATCTGTGAAGCCAGAAGACACGAATATAACAACTATGAATTGGGATGCACAAAACAGCAGGAATTCTCTTTGAAAGTCAGCGCAGACAAGGAGCGAACATGGAGGAGGGTAGCAGGCTTTTGCCCCAGGGCCTGCCTAAAGCGGAGAGCGCCTCTTTGAGCAGAGCAGTTTGTGCAGGGCCAGAGGATGAGAGCTTGTAAACTCGCAGATAGACTGGCCTAATAAAAACTAAGGGGCTGCTACATTGTCCTCTGACACACAGGAGCCTCTCCTCTCTGCAGAAGTGTGAGGCTCCGGCAGACGGAGCTTTCAGTGTGGGTGGATTCCAGTCTCTGTGTGACCTGGTCACTTGTGGAGGATGCCAGGCCAATCAAGAAACATATATGTGTGCATTAAGGCCCCGTGCATACTGGATGAGCAAAGGGTTATGATTTAAATACCATGCGCAACATAAATGAACACTTCTTTATTGTGTGAGCAGTGAGGCTAAATATGCTCAATTTGACCATGGTTGCGCATATGTCACATGAGTATTAGAATTAGATTAATTCAAACATAACATGCATGTTCGTACAGCAAGGAAGGATTTTCAACGGCATGTTTTTAATTGGACCCGGGAAAGGTTCAAAGTTGAGCTAGGGTGGAATTAATTCGGTAGAGGTTCAAGACATTTCAAGCAATTCCAGTACGTCGCAATGGCCAAGATAAATCCATAAATGCCCGAAGAAGAAAAATATTTGAGAAAAATTATTCTTGTAAAAACTTTTGAGATTCCTATTAGACATTACCCAGCAATCACTATGCTAGAAGTGTCACAGTAATGTGGACGACTAGAAAAAAAGCAATAGTTTGTGATAGTTAACCAATTCGTATTAACAAGGCTATACAGTGGAACTATTAGTGCTGTTGCAGCTGAAGGGCCCTAACAGGAGCTTGTGGCCAGATTTTGGCCAGCTGTAGTAGCTAATTTGTCTTCCCGCTCTTCCCTCGTCTCTCTTTGCCTGTCCCTGCTCCACTCCTCTTCTCCAGTTCACTCGTTTCCTGTGTCCAGTTGTGCCTGCAGACGCGGTTGCGATGATGAATCTGTGGCTGCAGTGTGTCTGTGTGTCTGACATTGTGATGTATCTCTGCTGGCCTTAACTCCCTCTCTATCTCTCTCTGCCTCCCCTCTCTCCCCCCCCCAAAGTCTCCTTTTCTCTCCATCTCTTTGTCTCTGTCTCTCTGTCTCATTCTCTCACTTTCTATGATTAGGCATGGCCTGGCCTCCTGCCTCCTGCCTCTGTGATGGAACACACAAAACACACAAACCCACCACCACCACCAACAACAACAACAACAAACAGGAACTGAGCTCCACAATTTGCCCATTGATTTTCACTGGGGGCATTTTTGAAATAGCCCATCTGACCTTTCGGCCAAATGGCAGTGAATGGAGGAAACAGGGGCACCAGACTGCTCTGCCTCTCTTTCTCTCTCTCTCTCTCACACACACAAAACCTCTGCCAGCGTCTCCCTGACCGGCCACTCAGCTGGTGACAAGGTTGTGGGTTAAGCTGCTGGTGCAAATACAGATACACAATCAGAGGCACAATCCTAAAGCCCTGCTAGTGACACCTAGAGCCTACAATGTTCATTACTCCTCAAAACATAACTATTGGATAAAAACCACTGCAGTGTTTAGGGTCTAATATATAATTAAGTTTATCCTGATACCAGGTTTAGAAGACATACCATGGAATCAAAGGTTTTACCCCCTTGTGAGCATAAATATGCGCTGTAAACTTCATGGCAACTTCATTTGATTGTATTATTGTGAAGCATGTTATGTCCAGAGATTTGGCCTGAGGGTGGCACAAGCAGAAAGCTCACGGATTGTCCACATTATAAAGGTAACATCTGCTGGGGAGCATGATTGTGCCCAGTGAATGTCCTGGCAATCTGCCTATTTGATTATGTTATTTCTTTGCTTACAAGTGAACATTTTGACCTGATAGTAGCAGTAAGGTAAAGATCAAGAGATGACAAAAACATTAGGACTTATCCTCTGGGAAACATGAACACCGAAATCACAGTGATCTGGTCAGTAGTCGTCCGGAAAGGTGGTCAATCGCACTGGTTTTATTTGACTCCAACAAACAACACATTTCTATCTCATCTAAACTTATTTTCTATTTTTTTATCAACATGCCCTTATTATCACCATATTAACATTTATTCTGTTAGGCTGTATGGCTTAAAGAGAGACTGTGAGCAATGCTAGTGAATTATCTGAAACCATTTCAGCACCTATTATGTGGCCTATGTGGATCTACTGTACAGCCTGTAAGTGATATCACATTCTCAGACAAAAAACACTTTCAGGGGCGGCCGGTGACGTAGTGGTTAGAGCAGTCACCCCATGTAAAGAAGCTGAAGGTCCTCGAGGCAGCGGCCGCGGGTTCGACTCCGACCTGCGGTCCTCCGCTGCATGTCTCCCCCTATGTCACCCCATTTCATGTCTGTCCTATCTAATAAGGATAACGGCAAAAAAATATATTCTTTAAAAAGAAAAAAATCTTCCTAAAGATTCTGCCCTTTTTTTAAATGGAGTTTTTCCTTCCTTTAAATGGGGGGTTTAAAGATGGAGATGTTGCACGTTGCACTGATTGTGAAGCCCATTGAGGCAAATTTGTGATTTTGGCCTATGTACATTAAATTGACTTGACTTGACTAGACATTCAACCTTAGCTTGACGGTTCATACCAATTATTTGTTGCTCATTATTATTATTATTAATCTTATTAATAACTGGATTAATCCAACAATAGTTGCACAACACGCTGCACCTGCCTTTTTAAAAACAAATCATGTGCCAGCTCAGTTCACATGCCAACACTTGGTTCAAGTATATAACACGCTGTAATTCAATCTCTCCAAAATGATGATTGTTTGTGGTGGTGGTTGTTTTTTCGATGTGTGTATGTGTGTGTGATCGGGGAGAGGGTTTAAAGAGAAGCTGGCTCCCCTGCCTGTCGTCGGCTGGAAGAGTAGCTCGGGCTCATTATCCTGATGAAATTTGCACAGATGTGCGAGCTGCCGACATACTCTGCAGTGACACAAACAGCCAGCTAAGGTGATGAAAATCGGAGAGGCACGGGGGCTGAGAAACGATGGCCATTAAGCAAAAAAGAAAGAGGTGAGAGAGGGTGGAACGGGGTGCTGTGTGTGTGTTTGTGGGTAGCTGGGGGGGAGGTTAGGGGTCTTCCTTGTCTCTATTTAGCTGGAGAAAGCATTCCATAAAGTAACAATTTCCAAACCACATACTGGAAATTCCAGCTGAAAATGAAAATGTGCACGCCGCACCAGGCGTCTTCTCACGAGGCGCTAATCTGGCCGTATCCAGATGACGAGCGGACTGCCACTTAACAGGGAGGAGATCCGCTTTGATCACATGGCCCCTGGGGCAAACCTATCGCACTGCCTATTACGCTGCTTCATTTGCATATGTGAGGCTTATGGGTAGGCTGAGATGTAGTGTGAATGTTCTAAACTGCAGCAGGGTTCACTGTTGCTAGAAAGAGATGTCCGGGAGAGATGCAGAGAAAAGACAGAGTGCTGCCAGTAGCCAGAGGTAAGAGAGGTCCACGTGTCACTTGAAGGTCAGAAGTTCAACACAACAGACTGGCTAGGAAATCCTAACAATTAAATACTTCGAACAACAATACTGAGCCCCTACTGTGCCCTTCAGCGAGGCATTTCATAGTTACCCCTAAATGTAAATGGTTGAGTGTCCAACATTAAAAAGATAGTGGTTGCACGGAGGAGCTGTAAAGTGGAAAATTGTAGAACTGTGTAAGTAGAAATTTAGTGAGAAAAGTGCAGACGTGCTCAGTAAACTTTACCTGGATGAATAAAAGGCTTTTTGAAAAAAGCAACTTAGAAGAAACCACGTCTGCTCCTTAAGTTGTACATCAACAACAACAACATCAACAGGTGAATGGTGCCTGTTTTATCCTCCTACCTACTCAAAGTACTCTATGGAAGCTCAAGACAATCCTCTTGATCTTTGTTAGCACGTAAGGACTGAAAGCACCCAGTGAAGTTATTCTGGAATAAACAAGGTAAAAAAACAAATGCAAACTTCCGCTGTGACGGAACTATTGTGTTTGCGTAAACAACATTAATCAACCACTAAAAGAAGAGTGGTCTAGTTTCTGCAGTCCACTGGGAATATTAGCATATATAAAACCTGCACTTAAAATAAGAAGGATATACCAGCGTGCTGCCAACAGATGTGCATACATCAGTAAAAAGTTTCCCAATTTGCAACAATACGTGTGCCTTGGCCTGTTTCTTGAAGAAGGAAATAACTCTTTTTATTCCTTTGTAGTAAAAGTTTTTAAGTCATAACATAGCAAGTAGGTGTGAAACACCTAAAACACTACTAAATCTTCAAAGGCTACAACAGTTACCACTGTATATCCATCCCCTGGTAGCCCATTGACCAGAAAAAAGACAGCAGTTAGTCAAAATTCAAATGGGTGCAAGAAATAGAGGAAAAAAGGAAAAAGAAGGAGGGGGTGTAGGAAGTGGAGGAAGTGGAGGGTGTCTTTGGTGCGCAGAAAATCATTTTCCACACATGGGCATCAATCGGCGAGAATAATTCCTCAAACTTTTTTAAGTCCGACTTTAAATGGCATTACATATGTAGTGAAGCATGAAAAATTAATACGCTGGAGTCGGGGAAATGTCAAGGGTAATGATCTCCGCAGCAGCTTACCTCCTTTGCTTTCTGTTTCAGTCGAGCTTGCTCTGGGTCCTCTTGCCTGGAGCGACTCTGTGGAGCAAAGGGGGGGGGATACACAGGTTAACAGCTGGTTTAAGGAGCCCACTCCCCCCCACCACCACCCCTTCGCTACTCATCTGTTGCTGCTGCAGCAAAAATAGTGCAAAACGGGAACAGGATACAGAGGTGTCAAGGACATCGTATTTGAATTCAGAGAAGTGCAATGGAGCGCCCCCCGGGGGGTGGTGGCCTTTAAACCCGCTCCAAATCCAGCCCTAAATAAGCCGCTGGAGGGGGATTCTAATCAAAAGAGGTTATTAAAAATTCTGCAGGAGCCAGCACACAGACACACACACACTCATGTGTGTGTGCGTGTGTTCGTGTGTGTGTGTGTGTGTGTGTGTGTGTGTGTGTTTGTGTGTGTCTGGCGTAACAACACAGCACTTCTATTTTAATCAGCAGCCAAGATCCGGGTGACTGTGCTTGTCCCTGGGAATCCTTCACCACACAGCCAAATGTACATGTACGGCTGACCACTGCAGGCAGATAAAGCAGATTATGGTACCACACACTAACTGAGTGCTTTTATTTTTGGGGATCTGATATTATCTGTGTAGTTTTATTTTTGCTGGATTATTTCCCTTATTGTCCAAAATGTCTATATAGCAGTACATGTAGTTTAACAGCTTTCTTTTATTCCCCAACACGTGTCAAAAGGTATATCATGTTATTTATTGACAAAGACAAAAATCCCTTAAATATATTTTACAGTTCACTGAGTATTGATATCTATTTAGGTTTTATTCTTAATTTTCCCTTCCAATACTAAATCTATAAGAGTGAGCACAGCAGGACTCTCTACCTCCCTGTCTCCCCTTCCTCTCCTCATCCTCTCTTCCTTTTGGATGGGAGAGCTGCTCCTCACAGTCTTCCTCCTAATTGGCTTTAAATATATCAGGCGGTTCACGTACTGGTCGGTATCTCAATGAAGACTAATGTGTTTGCCCTCCAGTCGGCCAGAGCATCCCTTAAGACTTGAGTCATATTCTAAATGGACGGCGCAGAGGAGGGGAGGGCTTGTTGTGAAGGAAGGAGAGAATACGGGGGTGGAGGGGATCATTTTAGCAGGTTTCTTATTGAAGAGGTCAAATTAGCGGGCACTCGAGCAGGAGAGAGGCAGGCAGGCAGGGAGGGAGGTGGGTGGTGGAGGGGCGGAGGAGTGGGAGGGGTTGGTACAGATGGACTGTTTACAAAGGGCAGCGGTGCCACTGGCATGCTTTACATCTCCTCTGTCAGCTGCCCTGGTTTTCTCACTTACAGGAGAGATCAGAGGGGAGAAGAGGAGAAGAGGAGCGGGTAGCAGACATTGACTCTGCCAGGTTGAAACGTACTGTATTTAAATAATAAAGAAAAACATCCACACTCCGATATAGTGTTACATGATCAATCTGAGATGTTGATCAGATTCCAGGAGTTTTTTTGTGATGATCTTTTTTACCAAGTTTTGTCAACTTTTACTTCGCCAGTTGGTTTTCTATGGTTGCCCAGATGATTTTATAAAGCCCCAGAGGGTTGTACTTTATTCATTTAGCTGTGGGTTGAATGTGGAAAGAGTCAAGTTAACTTGATATTGAATATTCTGTCAATATATTCTCCCAAATATTAAGTCCAGTGGGTGAAACTTCTGTTCCTATCACTCCTCATACAGTAGTCACTTATATAATTTATTCATTATTCACCATTTTCTCATTTGCTTTACAAATTACTTAAAGTGAAAGAGAGAAATATCCAGCAAATAGCCAATAATCAGTATCAAGCTTCACTTTACTTCATCTCTTTTAGATAGGAGAGCATTAGTACTGTGAGCGGAGAAAAGGTGAGATGAGCCACTTATACAGTATGTCTTCTGGCAGCATAACATTATGGAGTTTTCAGGTTTATGATGTATTCAGTGATGGATTTCTCCCTGTAAACCTGGTCTAAAATAGAGAGTATGAAATATAATTATGTCTTTTCAGTGCCTTTTTAAAAAAACAAATGCCAAAACATGACATTTATGATTTGACAGTTATCATTGGGAGTAAATTAAATAAACATAAAAATAAAAGACAGTAAAACCAGTTACTATTTTTACAGTCTTCAAGTGGATGGATTTTCCCTATTTTCTTTAAATCAGCTTGTTACATTGGCAGCAGGGATCAGAGCTGATGTTCTGGTACAACATATGTGATAAATGCTTGGATCAAAACAATAATATGGAAACGATATAGCATCCATGATTAAAAAGTAGAAAAAAATACTAGCATCTTATCAGGCAGTGTGGTGGTGTAATATATCGTACAATCACCAGGCAAAGATTTGCTCTTCAAACTTCTCCTTGGGCTGAAACGCCATGGCAACAGGGGCCAAAAAGCCATAGACATGGCTCTGAGGTGAAGTCAAACTATCGTCAATGATGCTCATGCAATTCAAAAAGCCCCGAGGTAAGCCCTTCCAACAAAAACTTGGCTAAATTTGCAAAAAGTTTTTCACTAATCTAGAAAACTAGAACTAAGGACCAGTGGCGGATCTAGACCATTTCAAATGGGGGGGGGGGGGGGGGGGACATGTGATTTTAGGGGTACAGAAGGCTCTGGTCTAGCTACACCTGGCTTGTTTGTATTTTTTTAAACCAATCACAATCGTCCAACCATAACACTAGAGATAGCAAAACAGGAGGAGAAATGTCTCCACGCTGAATGTCTTAATATTACAGGGGCCCTGGCCCCCCCTTAGAACCGCAATTCCTATAAATGCTGTGGTGTGTGGCATTGGTTTATGCTACACACTTGTTCCTGTACAAATAAACGTTAAATCAACTGTTCATAGTTAGAACAACAAAGATTGTTGTGATCAGCCATGTAGAACTGGGTACTGACAGAAGAGATAAAAGCACCACTATTCATTTTTTTTTTACAGCACACTTGAAAGTGTCGTGTTCCTGCTGAGGCAATGCCTTTTTTCACAACCAGGAGCAAGGCTATCTGGCTTCTCCTAAAAGAAGAAAACAGACAGGTCATGAGATTTGGTGGCCAGTGTTCATCAACTTGAGGATTTTCTAATATCCTGCATGGTAGGGCCGGAGCGTAATAATGCAATTAAGACGGTGAGGTGTGCTGCAATGAGAATCTTTACGGTGGGACATTTGCTCCATTTAAAATTAATTAAATTAACCTAGCTTTCTGCTAATGTTGCACCGTGAGGCATTTTCATTTGCAAAAGATCCTCTTTTTTTTTTCAGTGGTGATCTTTCCAAATTTGAAGACTTTTTTTCAAACTAATAAACAAATGTCTACTTTAACAGGGATGAGATCAGATTAGTGGACAGATAATGCAAAGAAACTGTTGGAAATTAGTAGTTTTAGTTATTTCTTGCAAAGTAAGTGCAAGTATTTCTGTTCTTTATGCTTTATTGTGTCATGAGCTCTGTGCAACAGTGATCAGTCTATCAGGTGGGGATAAAATGTAATTTAACATCTTGAATAAAAAGGGAAAGGGAAGTTTGGGGTCCCCTGCTAGAGCTGCTGCCCCCGCAACCCGACCCCGGATAAACAGTTGAAGATGAGATGAGAGATGAGATAAAACAATTTAGACTATACCCTCCATATAAGTGTCTAAACTGACTGTACTTCTTTCGTAAGGACTATACCAGTGATATAAACCATATTGAATTATTAGAAATCACATTACTGCTGACCATTGTTTTACTATGTGTGTTGTTGTGTATGCAATTGAATTCTAATTGTGTTGGGGTTTAATCTACACCGTAATGAGAATTTACATGTCAATGTTTTCACCTACTGTACCCACAGCTAATGAAATGTTGATCAATATTAAATATAAGTCTTGCTCTATTCCAGCTGGGTTTAAATTATTCTCTGCCTTGGCAGTAATGTGGATGTTAGCAACTGGTAACTGTTGAAATGTTGTGCTGGCAATTACATTGCTCTTCACTGAATATATACTTGTTACAGGTCCATGAATTAACCTTTACCAGGTTCAGTGGAAAATATCGCCTGCAGTTAGGATTGTGTAACAGTTGAGATGAAGGTCACACTACTCTGCCAAAGCCAGAAACAAAACTTGTGCTTTTGATGCATCTGTTAATACAATGATGTTTTTTTTCTGATTGATACTTAGGATTCATGGCAATCAGAGATCAACTGGGGATATTCCTTCCAGTTCATTGACGTTACAATGGAAGTTGAAACTTAGAATAGTCGACTAAATTGAGCACAATTAAATCTATTTTTTCATTTTCTATAACCAAATCTTATTTATAACGCCAGTGAAATCAATATTTACCCACTCTGAATGCCCTATTAGAAATATGCCTCACAAACTCTGTGTGTGATGTAATAATGGTGAATCACCAACTGTGACTGTGGTCAAAGAAGAGTCATGGCTTAGCATTGCCATTAGTTTTTAGCATGCAAGTTTGACTCATTGAGCTAGCTGGCTTTAGCTGCATTGATTCATAGCACGCTAAGTTGCTAGCTTTAGTCTGAAGCATACTTGCTAGTCAGCCAGCTAACTAGTAAGCTTGTTTAAGTGTGCTGCTGGCCTCTCCAGTGGAACAGGAAAGATTGACCGCTGAACCCAATCGCTATTTTGGAAAGAGGAGGTGATGGCAGCCGGGGACCGGCAGTTGATTAATATTAAATATATTTAATGTTATTTTATCGGTGCCGTTGTAGACCCTAACACTACCATAACCGTAACCACTAACCCTAACAAAATGCTAAATTAAATCAGCAAAGGCAGAAGCCTATGCGACCGGGGAACATAGGGATGACCCCATGCTGATGAGGTCATATCAGAGCAGAGTTGCCACTTCTGCAGGAGAGGCTGTGCTGGGGAGCGAGGATGGTCAGGCAGCATGGTCCCATAATAATAATAATAATAATAATAATAATAATACTAATAACAATAATAATAATTAATAATAAGGTTGACATACTAGAATTGCTGGTGCTAGTGAGGGTAGCAACGTTTAGTCGACTAGTCAACTAATCACACACATCAACATGTCTTATTGCACAAAGTTATCAACTGTTTTTATTTTGAAAGCTCTTATATACTCAACGTTATTGCTGTAGTATATTTGTGCTTTCTCTAAAGACCACCTCATCAAGCAGTGAGGCTTGTTGGTTGGAATTTATGTTCATAAAGTTTAAACAATGCAGCTATCTCTATTCATGATTATTCATGCAGTTTATACCAAACAAATGTACGTAACTGCTGTTGGAAAAATGCAATACTTGCAATTGTTGTGCACAGTGCAATTTTCCTGCTACATTAAAAGCCTACTGGACACCAGATGTTTGAGCAACATAAGTTAAATGTGTATACGGTGACAGATAGTTTGATAAATATATATATATATACTGGCTTTGCTTTTGTTGCTCTGTTTCGCCTGAGCCGTCAAGGCTTTTGATAGAGGGATGTTGATTTGTACATGGGGATGGGTAAGCGTGTGTATGTAGGCTGCTTGGTGCATGCGGGTTGCGTAGTGTACAAGGTGTGTGTACACTGTGTCCAGTGAGGAAGAGCCAGGACAGAGGAGCCCTGGGGCCAGGAGCCTGGGAGGACGCAGGGAGGTCACTCCATCCACCGGTGTCACACTCTAATTCATCCGTCAGAGCCTGCGCAGGACCAACATGCATACACACACACACCAGCACACACACACACACACACACACACACACACACACACACACACACACACACACACACACACACACACACACACACACACACACACACACACACACACACACACACACACACACACACACACACACACACACACACACACACACACACACACACACACACACACACACACACACACACACACACACACACACACACACACACACACACACACACAGACAGACAGACAGACAGACAGACAGGATGGCGGGGTGACAATAACTTACTTTAGCGGCTTTCAACAGGATCTCTCTCTCCTGCTCGTCCTTCCTCTGCTTCTCCATTCTCTCCAGCTGCTCAAAGAAGCGGAGCTGAGAGCGAACGTCTGCAGACTGCTCGTAGCACTCATCATCCTGACAAGTAGATAGAGAGAAAATTACTACGACGCCAACGGTTGAAAAAAAGTTGCAAGTACCATTTAGTGTTTGATAGCCGGTCCTACCCCAAGTGTAGGTATTTCACGTATTGAGGAGTGGTCTATGAGATCCGTGTGGACGCAATCCAAGTCGGCTTTCTTTTCTTTTTTTTAAGTGAATAAATACTTTGGCATAATATGTTAGAAGATTTAAGGAGGAAATAACACATGAGCTTTCTGCTATTTTCATGTTTTACTCAAAGTTTATATTTTTAGTTGTTAAAAAATAAAAATGCATTTTTCTGATACTGTATTAATAAAACACTTTGTCCTTGTTTGATATATTGTGCCCATTGACTGTAATTGTGGTGAAAGTGTTCTCTGTATCCTTGCCCTAAGGCTGGGTGATATGGCCAATCCTTCTATCCTGATATAGGTCTTTCTGTATCTCAGTAACGATAATATATAATATAATATAATATATATATATATATATATATATATATATATATAAGATAATCGTTTCTGGTAATTTAATAAATGAATGGTCGGTATGAAATAACCACATGGTAAAGCTTATTTATGTATACTACTACATTTTGTTAAGAACTTTAGTGCAAAATTAACATAATGTGCAAGGATCAAAACTTAAAGCACTGTAGACATAAATATTGCGGCAACGCAGTTCGCCCGCTGGTTTAACAACACTGTGATAAAAACGGCAGAGGAAAAAATATATACAATAGGCATTTTTATATAATTTTGATGATATACATCTTCCTTCATCTATCTCCTTTATCGTACTTTATCTCAATATACAACGATATCTTCTCACGTATGTGAAATCATGGGTTATGTTATCCCCGTTGAAATTAATCGCATTCAACTTTTTGGTAATGTCAAAATGATTCTAAAACCAAAGAGAGTAGTTAAGTTTGAGTTAATGTAATTGTGTATCATGAGACAGCCATGATCCAGTGAATAAAACACAGTGATAAAGCTCCCAAACAAGAGAAAACAAGATATTAACAAATAAATAATCTATGGTTAAAATCTTACAATAAATAAGTCAGACATGCCCAGCTGATGAGTTTGAAAAATACCGTCATCATTAACCATACATTTGGTAAAACCAACTTTAAGACACAGCTCATCGGGAACAGCACCAGTGTGATCACAACAACAGACTTGAACACACACTAACTTTTCTCTTTAAAGACGACGCTTCTCTTGGCATATGATGCATCACGTCCCACTTGGGGAATGGAAAGGCAACTGTAAAAACAACTTTTGTAGGCCATCAAAAGTTAATAGGATAATTGCCTATTTCACATGTTTGTGTGTGTATGTCTGTATGTCTCCTATGCATCTGTTCTGCTCTTGCACTTGATTTCTATATCACTCTTTTCCGTGTGTGTGTGTGTGTGTGTGTGTGTGTGTGTGTGTGTGTGTCTGCGTGTGTGTTTCCAAGAGAGGATGAGATAAGGCTGGGTGGCACAGAGCACAAAGAAACATCAGAGGAGGCTCATCGCCAGCACCCCTCCGCCCCCCTCCTCTTTCTCTCTCTCATCCAGCCTCCTTCTTCTTTGTTGCAGCGCTGAGCCTGCACTCTTGCCGTAGCTCCTGCCGCCGCTGCCGAAGCCCGGTTGCTCTTTAAGGCCGCTTTGTCTTTTGGTCTTTTTCCCTTTTCTTTTTTTTCCGCTGATGTCAACAGAGTGGCTTCACAGAGCTTCGTGCCTCTCTCACACACACCTCATTTACAAAACCACAAAAAAGGAAAAGAACGAATGAATAGAAGAAGAAGCACCAAACAGGATGGGGACAGCCGTAGCTGATGTTCTTTCTCTCTCCTCTTCCTCCCTTCTTGGTGTCAGGAAAAACATATTTTCAAAGTTTCCCCCCAGTTCTCCCAACAACGCCAAGATTTAGGCTTGCAGTGGAGATGGATTTGCGCTTTAATGTAGTCCAATTAAATGTGGTTATATAGTTGCATTCAAGGGCTACAAGAAATAAAGTCACCAATAACGAGAAAAGTAGGCAGGTGTACACAGACAAGCACTTAGAAGTTATTTTATACCTCAAGTTTTGGCTGACTGACTGAGAAGTCTGGGCTCTCCTGTTTATATCTATTTTATGTGTTTATGTTAGTTGTACCACATTTCTGTCTGTGAGTTTATGCACAAGACAGATTTAAGTGCATAAGTGTGCATGCCATCGTGTATCTGTGTGGGAATGTTTGATCATACATGTATAAGCAAATATTTGAGTCTGTGTGTTTTAGTTAAGCTTGTCAAAAAAATTGATACTCAGAAAATAATCGATACTAAAAGTTTGTATCGGATTAGATACTAACTTGCAAAAGCATCAATACTTTTCAGACATGAACGCTGGTTCATCCCGTTAACAACTCTGACCTAACTGAACAGAGCTACACTGTCGCTATGGTTTTCAGTAGAAAATTAACAAAG
Organism: Echiichthys vipera; assembly: GCF_963691815.1. Taxonomy (NCBI): domain Eukaryota; kingdom Metazoa; phylum Chordata; class Actinopteri; order Perciformes; family Trachinidae; genus Echiichthys; species Echiichthys vipera. Next base: position 13,083,603 of record NC_139826.1, read on the forward strand.
CAAAAGTGCCGCTTGGAAGTATTTAATATTTGAGGTTAACGACCAAGAAAAGGCTAGGGATGTAAACAAGCCGATACGCTAACAAAGCTAAAGTGGTGGAGACAAAGTCGAGTAGGATAACAAAGTTGGCTGAACGTCTTAAAGATTGGACAACATTGAAGAATTAAATGAGTGTGTGTGTGTGTGTGTGTGTGTGTGTGTGTGTGTGTGTGTGTGTGTGTGTGTGTGTGTGTGTGTGTGTATGCCTGCGTGCGTGTGTGCGTGCATGCGTGCGTGCGTGCGTGTGTCTGTGTGTGTTCTCCTCACCTTACAGGAGTCCAGTCGGTGCTGTGCGATGGTAGAGACCTTTTCTACCACGGTTCGAAGTCGTGACTGTGTGGCGTGTGAGATGAATGTCACCGCTTCCATAGCGACCTCCGTGACTCCAAACTTCTTAGCTGTGAAGAATACACGCACACATTTAGAACAAGATGAAACTTTTGCCATCAGTACATCAATTCGACACCTATTTCTCACACAACAGGTACACTTTTGCTCCCCATAATTAAAACCAGATTTCTCATTCACCTCACTGATTCTGTCACAATTAAAATGTTGATCCTCCACTTTACCATCTGGGAGTTTTATAGCCTTTACTCATTTCATTTACTAAAGGGGTAAACAGGTTGAAAGTGATTGCTTTATCATCACTTCACTTGCTTCCATGATTGGCCATTTGGAGAAAAACAACAGCTAAGCAGGTAGAGGAGAATGGTTTCACTACAAACACACACACACACAACTCATAAAAACACACTAACTGAAGATTACAAATTTCATTCTCCACTCATACACATCTACAGTACTCACACACACACACATTCAAACAGAAAAAACTCTCTGGATTAGTACGACAATTAACTCCACAAATAGGACTCAACCCACAGAAAAGTTAATTTGTTTCACAGTCTTAGTGCAAATTCCAGTGTGGCTTTACTAGCTTAGCTCCTCCAAGTGTGTAAACGACATTGACCATCTCTATTCACAGGAGAAGGATAATTTAGTTTCCTTGGAGCAAAACTCATCTAAAGTCATAACAAAAGAGAGGAGGACAGACTTTGGTGGGGTTACTATCTGTTTCCAACTTCCTTTTAAATTATTCCATTACCATAATTTTCTCTCTGGCACCCTTTTAAGTAAACCACACCAATTATTTAAATCAGCTGAACAATACATATACTCCTCATCCGCTCAAGCTTTGAAATGGATGGAGGGAGCCCTGTTAGCCTTGTAATTACAGTGGCAATACATGTGGCAATGTCACAAGGTCAAAAAAAAAACACTAATAGGCTTCTGCTTCCTAATAAATAAGATCTTTCAGGGACATTAATATTTCAGAGAAAGTTTAAGAGACTTGGCAGAGAGCCTCATTTCTGTGAGCAAAAACACATTCTTGAACTTGCACTGATACAAATTACTGTTATTCACCTAGAAAAAAAGGCCTATAACAGCTAGAAACAACTAATGAACTGAACAGCTTTGATATATTGCAGAACGCAAAACAGGAATAACCTGCACCAGAGATTGTTACATCTGTAGTTGAGTGGACGTTTTGCATTTTTATCCAAGCAAGTGGAATTGCTCCAGGGATGGCAATGTCAGCCAGTGGGTTCGTGTGTCTGCCACTTTGGTCCAGATTGAACATTCTCAGCAATTATTGGATGGACTGTCATGAACTGTGGAGCAGATATCCATGGTTTCCACACAAGACCTCCTAATGAATTTGGAAATCCCTTGACTTTTCCTCCAGCGCCACTATGAAGTCCACATTTGAAGTTTTGAGTGAAATGTCTGAGACATTCACGTCCCCTTTAGGATAAACTGTAACCACTTTGGTGGCCCCCGACTTTTCATCTACTTTCAAAAATAAATGTAACTCAAAAATATTCAATTCTCATATATTTCTGATAAAAGTCTGACCAATAGTTTTATCCGGACCGGATAAAATTATTGGCCGAGCTTCCTGCCTGTCATCTGTCGCTCTGTTTCACTTGCGCTGAGGGACATCGACCTACTCTGAATTCGCTAGTAGGAGGCATTCCAGTGCACTTTGCCTAGTTGGAGGTCGGAAACTTCGGACTTCCCATGGCACTTGAACACAGCATTTCTCTCTAATTGTTTGTTTTACCCATCCACCCCGACCTCCTCCCTACACGGACTTAGTCTGTTTATACTATGTTACCTGACTTCCTCCTTTGCTGCCTTCATATAAACTACGGCCCCTAGAGGCCGTCACCCCTATAGACGTAAATATGGGTCACAATAAGCTGCTCGTGTCCAGATGGTAACCCTAGATTTGCAAAAGCTTGCAAAAACTGCTACTAGACTCGCTTCCTGACCACCGATACTAAAATGACAACCTAACTTGGACCATCTCGCAAGACTTTCGAAAATCTTGGGTTACCATCTAGACACGACCCAACATGCTGCTTGTACAAACGACCTATGGGGTTGGTTTTTTTTTTGGTGAGGGAAAGGCATTTAACCCAAAGCACAGCTGTGCTTAAGTACAGCGTCACAGTAGTAGCTAGTATGGCTCTTTGTATGTAAGACTGTTTGTGTCGAACACATCCACATACTCAGACATCCACTGATGTATAAAGAAATGCAGCAGTTGCAGAGCTTATTAAGACTTATGACTTATTCTGTGTGCCATGCTGCTCTCTTGTTACATAACTTTATACATTCTTTATGCCGTAGCTGTCTGCTCATCACTTTCAACACAGCAGACAACATCAAGAAATCCAATGGAGACACAATCTGCATTGAGGCCGGGTAACTTGGATATTTATTTAGTATAGAACTGAATGGTATCCATAGAAACAAGGGTCCAACTGAAGAGTACAGTAGCTGACAGTGAACATGGAAAAGGTCCTGAATGACCCAAACTATATTAGTTTAAATCTATCAAACATGTGATTCTTTCTTTTCTCTGCCCACAAACAGATAATAACCAAAAATCCTGAGATACTTAAAGTCTTCTTGGGACAGCTGCTGCCCCTCACCTCAGCTGAACAATTGACCTTTTCTGGGAGGCAACCGTGATCGCAGATTCACATGTGCTGATGTTCATCCTGATCACGATTAACTCAGCTCAAAATCATTTCCACTGCACATCAGGAGTCAAGGTCCAGTAAAGCCATACCATCACACCAAGCTGTATCACAACCCCATAGAAATGGACAGTCCACACCCATCTTAAAGGTGATGCCAACATGAGCACAAAAGCAAACCATACTCCCACAGCCGAGGTGCTGAGCATGCTCATAAGCTTTTGAACATGTTCGAAACACACATAAACCATATTAGCAAATTCTAATGACACCTTGATGATCAGTGATAGGATAACCTGTTAGTGTACTGTTCTGTGTCTTGGAGTGAATTTCACATTCGTGACTGTTCAACCGGAGGTTTCATATTCTCGTTTCAAGGACTCTCACAACCTTCCCTGAGCAGTGTGACCCCTTTTTTTAAAAACACAATGCGCAACAACCTTTTGCCAATGCAGGTCAATAATCCTGACCTCCATGTAACATTTAAAACATGTCTGTATTTAAAGCTGTAAAATGTGTTGTATTTATTTTTGAATGCATTGAATACATTTATTGTCTTTTTATTTAAACGCTTTGTGTATGAATTAACAGGAAATGCATTCAAACAACACTTAGTACTATTAATGTAATAGATGGGAGTATAAAAATGCCACAGCATGGGGAAAAAAAGACCAACTCGATTCAAAGCTGCTTGCAATAGCATTTTGACTATTTAGTGGCAATGTCTTCCAATGAAAATTTAAGCTCAAACAAGCTCAAGCTGCTAACATCATTGTCGAGCAAAGTGACCGCATCATTCCCTGTCTGTGATCTGCTATTTAGATACTGTAGTTTAATAGCTGTATTGGTAATTAAAATATCAGTTGATCATGCCATTTGCACAAATTAGAAACCCAGAGAGCAGACACCTTGTTTAATGGTTAAACACACCCGAGAGACATTAGAGCTCATGTCGCACAATTAGAGGGCTGGCATGTTTGTGTTGAGCAGTGTTGGTACTTGTTTCAGGGTAAAACTGAAGTGATGTCAGCGTGGCATGAGGCGTTTCCTTTGTTTTGAAAGTGAATCATGTTGTCAGTTGCAGTCAATCATGCTTGAGAAGATATAGTAACCAATACAAACTAACCATTTATGTTTCAATGCTTCCATCTACCAATATATATTTGAGAATGATACTGAATTATTAATCCACACACAAAGTCTTATTTTAATATTAGAATTTGATTATTTCAACCCTTAAAAGCCCACCATAGCACCGATGCTGAGTGTGCATGCTTTTAGTGCTAGCAGTGAGGTATAAAAATTTTATTTTTGAAAAAGTAAACAACTGCAGTCTTCCATATATCGACAGATTTGGTTGCCTATTTCCCAATGCCGTACAACACTTTGGTATTTACTCTCAGAGGTGATACTGATCAGAATATAAAGACAGCATCAAAATGTTTTAGTGTCACATTGTCTACTGAAAAACAGCCTCAACAATGTCCAATAACTGTCTGTAATTCACTGAGGGAACGATGTATTTATTTGTATCACATGGAGCTCCAGAATACCTAAACACAACTTTTCAGATTGAAAAAACAAAAATGCCCTGGTTGACTATGGAGTTATTCAACCAACAAAATGTATGTTGTTGACTTTACACTGCACCAGAAGGAAAGGGTGGGTTCCCGTGTATCATACGATGTATAACACTTAATGCTGATTGAAAGAATAAAAAGGCAAAAAAATAAACAAAACTATGTTATATATATTCAGGCGTTTCTTTGAGGGTTTTAAGCCTCATGTGTGTTTTCCCTATCATGTTTATGTGTGTGTGTTGCATGTCTGCTCTGTGTTTCAATATCACATCAGTCTTCCAAATGTATACATTTATGTGATTAGCCCGTGTGTGTGTGTGTGTGTGTGTGTGTGTGTGTGTGTGTGTGTGTGTGTGTGTGTGTGTGTGTGTGTGTGTGTGTGTGTGTGTGTGTGTGTATGTGTGTGTGTGTGAGTGTTTGTGTTTGCGTACATGTACGTGTGTGTGTGTGTGTGTGTGTGTGTGTGTGTGTGTGTGTGTGTGTGGAGACCTTAAAAAGTATCAGTGGACTATCATTACTTTGAGGAGCTTTTCTGCAGAGCTCCAGCTGTGTCTGTGTTCTGGTTCCCCATATCCAGCTCAAGGACCAGCCTGAAGAGTTATGAGGGGAGGGGGAGAGAGAGGTATGGGGAGAGGAGAGCAGCACAAGTGTTTGTTTGGAGGGGATGAATAAAAGAGGAGAGGAAACAAGATACGGAGAGACATAAAGAGGAAAATAAAGATGGAGATAGATAGAGGCAGCCAGCATCATCTCCTGGAATCAGTTTTCAAAAAAGAGGAAAAGAAATAAAGGGGGTAAATAATGGGGAATCAGGACGTCTCTTCACTAATTTAATGATAAAAGAGTAACAAAGAAAAGAAAGATGCTGCAACCCATCTTTTTCTTTGGGGGGGGGGGGGGGGGGGGCAACCGGAGGGCAGGAGAGGTCACAGTGAAGTTTCAGTAGGATGTTCCACAGTAAATAAGAAGGCAGAGCAGAGTCAAACTCGGTACTTGTACTGGGAAGAGGTGAGTACAAGGTTTCCTGATTGAGTGGAGCTGGCAGGCCGGGGGAGCCTCCCTCGGACTGCTGTCACACGAGTGCGCGAAGAGACCAATCACTGACACAACAAAGCTGCATAAGTGCCACTTCCCCAGCAGGGGGCGCCCTGACCTCCTGCCCTGTATCATGCTGCTTGCCCCCCCTGAGGAAAGATTTATATTTTTAAACAACTTCTCTGCCCCAAGGTGACGGGATAACAACCATGCCAAGAGTCCACGTAACAAAACATGACCCGCAGGCTTCCGTGCTACACTAAAGATACTTTAATTGAGATGAAACAATATGAGGGCGCCAGACACCCCGTCACGTGGAATTATGTTGTGTGTGTTTTTTGATCTGATGCACAGAAGCAAGATGCTAGGCACGGTTTTATTTTGAGTAATAACGCTCATTATGCTTTTTCACGGGATTCACTCTGCAGCGAGAGCCTAAAGTATATTTCAAGCAATAAAACTGACTGCCGGTAGCAAAAATAGGTAATGAAGACACTATCACTTTCGTGTGATGCTGCAAACAAACCGAGACCTTTCCGCCTGTATTGATTAGCACACGCAACACTGTGTGTCAAGATCCACTAAAAAGAGAGAAAGAATCCAGATCTCACTGCCAAGTCTCATTCCTCTAAACTCTGTTCCTTTAGTCCAGAGGACAATCTGACAGCCAGCCTTCAAAAGACAAACCCATAAAGTATTTATATGTATGCCTGGGGTCCAGTGAGTTCAGACAGCCACTGAAGAATTCATTAAAGGAGGTGAAAGAATTGTTAAGTGCATCAAATTTAAACCGAGGCCAAACAAGAAAAGGCTCAGACTGAACCACTAAAGGAGAGAAAATCAAAACTGTCTTTAGTGATGACACTACACATACAGAGACAACATGTTCCTGACGCAAAAGACAACAGTTAGTGATTTCATCACTACTATAGTCTGGATTTTTAGCTTTGGATAGTTGTGTAGAGTAGAAGGGTGGGGGTACATATTTTCCGCTGCTACATTAACCACTTTATTTCAGATAGACGGTAGCATTCTCAAATTCCAAGTTCAATGTTCTAGAGTCTCGACACTGCAACGCTGCAAGATGGGCAAAACGCACTTATCTTACCTGTTTCCAGAATCCGTCGATGGAGCAGTCCCGGGTGGAGAAAGGCCTCGTCTTTACAGGAGCGGATATGTGTTCCCACAAGTTCAGAGTTGGTGGCGAGTATTCTTGCACTCTCCTCATTCAGGTTCACCCCAGCCATGGAGGCAACGTCATTGATGTCATCATCATCCCTGCAACGTCAAGGATGGTAAATAAGCAAAATACATGCAATGGAAAACATTCATTTGTAATGTAGAATCCCAACTACAATAAATCTAATGCAAGTATATCAAAGTTCTTCTGAAGTGGGGTTGTATGAGGTACTTATCCACAGTCAGTGTGTTACCTACAGTAGATGGCGGTCGACACGCCTTCAGTTTGGAAAGGCAGACAGGAGGACCGACACAGAAGCGAAGAAATGTAATGCTGTGCAGCTAAATGGATTTTAGATGCCTAAAATGGCCCTCCATCGTGTTCACTTAAGTGTACACTATATTGAGAATACTTTTACCATTTTACCTTGGTATCAGACAGACATGTTTAAGTTAACGTAGGTGGAACTGAAGCGGGTCTTTGCTCTCGTCAATGCCGGTAGACTCCATTGATAAAAAATAATAAATTTACCTTGCAGAACACAGGAGTTGCTGGTTTATTGCTGCCCTCATCATTTAGTTTGTTCGTACTATTGTGTGTTTTTCTAAAGGGGTAGGAACTAACAAACAAACTAACCACTCAACGAACACTCCTGTGTTCTGCGAGGTAAAATCACCATTTTATAGATGGAGTCTGTGGATTGGACAAAAGCATGGATAACCCTGCATAAACTTAAACATGGCTGATAAAATGGTAAAAAAAAATATAATATAATATTCCAAATATATCATACACTTGAACTGATGCTGATATTTTTAGATGGATAAAATATGTTTAGCTGCTGCACGGTGGTATAGTGGTTAACACTGTAAAGCTTCTGGATTTGAGCCCCTTCTGTGTACCTCATACAACCCCACAAAAATCCAAACTATCCCTTTGTGATGCCTTGGTGGTGAGGATTCAATGATACTGGCATTTAATTTGAATTTGATAAAGTGAACAAATCCTTTATAAAGCCCTAAAAATAGAAAAACAAATTTGATGTCCTTTATCTGGTTAGGATTACAGATTCTGAAGTTTTAACACATCGTGGTGCACAAGCCATTCCGAAACAAACTTACAACAGAGGTACAAGGTAGTCCACTACACAACTAAAGTCACTAAAGTCAGTGAAGGTCACACACTTATTAGGGCGCCCGGAGAGCGCAGGGGGAAATGCTCATTTGGGAAGCTGTCTTAAGGGATCTTGTCCTTGTTGCAGCATTAGTAACTCCTACTGGCTCGTGTGTCCACATTGTCTCCCTCTGCCTACACCCTCCACAGTTAGAAGATACCGGCTGTAGGCTGTAGTGCAAGGGGAAATTGTAATGTTCAATTGTAAGAAAAAAGAGAAAGACAAAAATCCTAAAGAGAAAAGGCTTCATGCTCCTTTATCCACTATAGAAAAGAATTCAGTTTGGGCGTGGAGGAAAAGCCTTATACACAAACCCTTACTTAATATCAGTATTCATGTCCTAACATTATCAACATATATTCCTGCTTTTATTCATGAATATTTCCTTGGATGACAATATGCATTCGTTTTGTCATAGAGAGCCATGCTTTGGTCATAATGGCACAGAATTCCCATCACGGGGTCTATTTGTGTCGGTGCTGTGAGGCAGGGAGATAAAGAGCGTTTGGACGGACTGTAGCTCGGTAAGGATGCTCCTGAGGATTGGCACCGAGCTGTAATGTATTTGGCCATACACTAATGTCAGCAAGCTCTATTTGCAGACTGCGTTTGCCGTACTTTGCTGGTTATTTCTCACAAGCATAATGCTGATTTCACATTGTTTACATGTTATTACACATAAGCAGAGACATGGAAGAGGGAAAACATGCATAATTTGTGTTTGGTTCATTGTATTTGACACTAAATAAGGCCCAAACATCCTATAAAGGATGAACTTTCTTTGTGAGTTGTCATCAAGACAAATTCCTCTACAGTTATTGTACTTGGCAAGTAACGATTGTGATCCTGGCCTGAATTAGCCAAGTGGTGACGTGTTGTGCTTACAGGACTGGCCGGGAGCGAGCAGGGGATTTTCTGAGTAGCTTTGACGGAGGGAACAAAAAACCACAGAACACACACAGAGTGGCCTCTCGCCACTCACTGGCTCACCTCCACAGTCATTTACATTCATGCCATCGATGTTGGTTACGACAGAGCTTGTGCATGTGCTGCTGTGCTTTTGTGTATGCATGTGTGCAGCATGGGGCACCGAGTTCTTTCAGGCGCCTGAGCGTGGGCACACGCCATCAGCCAACTCCACCCCACCGAGGGAGTCCCTCCTGCTCCTTGGTGCGGCCACAGAGGGCCGATATGAAACTTGACACCACAGCGGGAGGTTGACAAAGACGATTAGAGCATCTCCCCGAACCTCACACACCTCTACTTTCTCTCCTCTCTTCCTCCTCTGCTCCAGTCTAATTATGCCTTCACAGAGAGGATCTACATAACACAAACATGGATACAGAGGATTACACCCTGCGCTGCACCTCAGTCTGTGCACCTTTCTTCATCACGTCCTTGTGGATCATTTGACCTGTCCTAAAAAGGAACATGCCTGAGGCCCTGCTCAATCAGGAATAGAAGAAACGCTGCTACCTCCACTCTACATATGTCATCAGTGCAGTGAAATGTGCCAGTCACGTTGATAACCTTATTTTCATGCTACATATGAAACATTCTCTTTTGTCTCTTTTTGGATAAATCTATTCTCTGATGTACCAAGCTTAGTTAAGCAAGGCACCTTGAATTGAAACAACAAAACATGTTCGATAAGATTATCTCTGTAAAATAGGTTGTTATTCACCTTAGGGGTTGTAAATTGAAATCTGAAGCATAGCTAGCTTGGAAGTGAAGTGATTGAATTATTTATTTGTTTTTTAAATAAGATAGACCAACTTAATTTGACTATACCTTTAGCATAAAGGGTTTTAAGTGTATTCCCTGCAAACTGGCTTACAAATTACGATATTTGGCATTAGTCTATTAAGTGCATATCATAAAAAAAATGTTGTTGAAAAATTGTGTTCCGTGGCCTAAAATGATCGGCCCATAAACAAATTACCTGAATAAAATAGAGAATAAGCTACATGAAGCCATAGAAGTTGCGTCCTTTTTCCACTGTGCTGTAATCTAGCTAAATCTCTAAAATGTGAGGAAGTGAACATAGGTACATAAAACAGTACCCAGTACCCAGGAATACTAGTAATATTCATGACTATATTAAGTTTCTTTTTCTTGGATGGTCCGATTTCTGGGTATCTGGGATCACCGGGGTACAAATCAAATGAAAATGCCAGAGACAGGTCTGACATTAAAAGGAGGGAACGAGATATGAAATGCAAAATATTCCCGACTATACCTCTGCTCTAATAAAGCAGAGATGTAATTAGCTTCCACCGAAGCTAAAGAGCAGCCTCTCAGTTATTGGTTTGGGTTGGCTCGGGGACATGGAGCCGGTGGTCACATGAATACATATGCATGTCGTTTACATATCAAGCTTGTGTTTTAGAGAGGGCATGCCATAGGTGGTGAGAGGATTGCATTGCCATTTAGAGGTTGTGTGTTTGAGTGTGGATAGATGGGGTCGCATCCCCTCACCCCCACCATCACCACCACCATCAAACCAACCCCCCACCACTGTGGATAAAGGTCCCTGTGCCCAGGCAGGGGAGCCTGATTGATCCCTGTGACTAACACCCAGGCCATGCAGGTTTGTTGCGCCCACACTGAGAAATATGGAGAAGTATTCTCCATAAGACACCCAGGACTTTACTGGGCAGCTGATGGGATTTGTGTTTATGATCCAATGGATGACAGCACTGGTGTGGTACATGAGGGGCCATTAAACTGCTCATCAAACACTGCTAGATGTTAAATAATTAACTGTTATTAATTCGACAGACCATCCACACTAAAGATGTAATTATTCACAACCGTAACCTGGCTGGGTTCAATGTAGATTATGTTTTGATGAAGTAAATATGATTTGGGTGTTAATAAAAATGTATTATTGAAGCGTTTTGGACAAGCAGCAACCTCAGGAATTGAAAAATGAAGCCAAAAACAGCAGTTCTTCAAACGGCCACTGGCTCAATCCCCATAGACCCCCGTGTAAAATGCCCAACATTACATCAATGGTTGCCACCATTTTCTTTATGGATTGGTTGGAGCACAGCTCCCACTTTGAACATTATCTGATCCTGTGGCTTTGTGTGTTTCTAAGTCTCTAAATCAACAATATTTGGGAGGTTACTTTTGAGTTCTAAATGAGTCAAGTTTATTTAAAGCCTTTTTAAAAAAATAGGCACATCACATAGCAATTAACAGGGCGACAAAGGATGCAACCACAACGGCAGAATGAACTCACTTTGCTGGTAAATGATGGAAAAGGGCTGGTGGACTTCCACAGGCAACAGTGACTGGGGAACAAAACATTTGTTCCTCACGTGCACATGTGTCTTTTTCTATGCAACTATGTAAGTCTGTGTGTTTATGCGCACGGTTGTGTGTCCACCATGTACGGTAGGACCGGGTTGGATCTGAGGGGCTGAGGCTGAACTCGGAGGTTGGCAGAGGGCTGAGGGCCTCGGCTGGCTCGCCTGTGATTACAGCGGATGTCGAGTGTTTACAGAGAGACCGAAAGGGGGAGGGGGGCACAGAGACAGCTGCTTTCACTCTGTACTGTAAACTACACACACACACACAAACACACACACACACACACAGAAGGCTGTAGCTGCACTGGAAACCCTACAAGCCCTGCAGTGTGTGTGTGTGTGTGTGTGTGTGTGTGTGTGTGTGTGTGTGTGTGTGTGTGTGTGTGTGTGTGTGTGTGTGTGTGTGTGTGTGTGTGTGTGTGTGTGTGTGTGTGTGTGTGTGTGTGTGTGTGTGTGTGTGCGTGCGTGTGCTACAGCTGGCCCGCTGGGACCAGTGGCGCAGAGCGACAGCCATACACACATCAGTCCCCGACTACAGCTGAACACGGTGCCGGCTGGATGAGTGAGAGGCTAGTGGGTGCTGACTGACCAGGCCGGCCGCACTCAGGGGATTCGTTTTTTCTTTCTTTATGATCACGTTTGCTCCTCTCCTATGTTAAGCCTTTGTCGATTTGTAAGCATTCATGTCAAAAACATTTTTATGAATAAATCTGACCTGACCATCTGACATTGGCATGTTGTGAGCGCATAGGGAACTTTGAAAAACTTCTAAAGCAAATATAACTCTTTTTTTTTTCATTGTTATTTACAGGAAACACAGCGGCCACCTCTGTTCACAGGTCAAGCCATATCATGTTCATGTTACAGGTTTCTGTTGTGAGGACACAATGGCGTCCGATGGATCGCCTTGTAAACTGAGCTCTGCTCCAACATGTTTATATCCTCAGGTAAGAAAAGCGACAGCAAACAATAAACAGTGACTGAGGCTGAGAGGTTTCAGACGACAGTCCAACTAATGTCCCGCTGAAACCTTAAAGGAGAACACCACCTCAATCAAGACTTCCAGTGTGTTATTTCCATGACCTAGGAAACTTCAATCTATATTTTTGAGCTTGAGCTAATCTCTTTAAAAAAAATGTCATCAACTGTGGAGCTGCTCCATAGACAATGATTGTGAGACTGATTTTGTTTGTTTTCTTTATTTTTTACCCAAATGAGGTTTATTCTAGTGTAGTGTTGTCAGTTATATGAAAGAAAATGTTCTCTGCTCTTCTCTCAGTGTCTATAACATCTTTCACAATTCAGTGTAGCCGGCTCTACACTTTATACTTGATGACATCACAAAATTTGAGTTTTAGCACTTTTTAGCAGTTTTTTGGAGTTGTTCATGTTTACTTTAGACCGTCTTAGACCATAGGAATAACATGTATGCCTTCGAAAATGGGTGTAGATGGGTGCGCTTAATGCTCACTGTTTGCAGTATAAACTAAAAAGATACCGTATATGATGGTAAAAAATGTGTATAGCCGTTTCCAAGATGTACAGAAATGCTGCCTGAAGAAGAGAAAATAACACAAAACAAATGAGATGAAGATGATGTTAACAGAGGTCCATCACTCATTAAACATTAAAATCAATATCAGCCTAACCTCATATTTGACTTAAATTAAAAATGTGAGTCAAGGAAGTTCAGCGAGAGCGTGTTTTCGGAAGCAAACAAAGTATCGGCATGTAGAGACAAACACATGCCTGGAGAGCAGGCATCGTGTAGCCTGTTTAACACATATATGCAGATTATCACCTGACCTGGATGAAAGGAAAATATGCAATGAAATGTCAGTGACATGCAGCTTCCGTGACAGTGGTGCTGTGCGTTATTGGGCTTATGTTGAAATCAGTGCGTTTGTGTGTGGAGGGCCACTGTGAGCACCGCAGGGGGAAAAGGGTCGACAGTAACAAGCGAGCCTGACAGCTTAATTACCAACGCAGCTAAAGATTTATTGGTTTATCAATCAGAGCCTCAGGCGCTGCCTTTCCCCTCAGGAGACGGGAGCCATTACCATGAACCCGTTGGCCCATGTGACCCAGACTCTTCTTGTCCCGGCCCGGTCACACCAGGGCAATCCTAAAATCCCTGTTCCTGTCAATACATGCAACAGTATTCTCAGATCCTTAGGATATACACATATGTTTATGTGCACCCAAGCAGGGACACAAACACAAACAAACAGAGAAATAGAGACATACGTGTATATAAAAACATACAAACACACACACTAGCACATATATGCTGCACACACACACACACAGACAAACACAAATACATAGAGACTCACACACAACATGAACCACAAAGGCCAGCATGTGGGTGATGAACCTTTTATGTTTTGAGACAAAAGCCCAGCTGAAGCAGAGACGAGACCAGAGAGAGAGACCAGAGAGAGAGAGAGAGAGAGAGAGAGCAAAGCTGCGGGCTAAACACCGTATGTTTGACTTAACCAAAAGGTATTTTCAGAACCGCATCCAAAAATTCCAACCATCTGGACACAATTACCGTATTTCTAAATTAAGATGTAGCTCATTTGTAATTCTGCCGATGAGTTGTGACACTGACACAAGAAGGGCGAACGCTGAGGGTGATCTATTGGCTGGCAATGTGTTGCTATGTGGTGGGCGCAGAGAGAAAGGACCACTGATCAACCAGCCAGCCAGGCAGCCGGGGCAGGCAGGCAGCCAGGTGGCCAGGCAGACAACTGGGATAAACACTCATAGCCTTAGCTGAGAGTGTAGCCTGTAGTCATGCGGAGGCATTTTAGTGAAATGCTGCCCCCATGTGACAGCTGCCCAGAACAACAGCCGCTCTACAGTCCGTGTCCTAGCAAGAAGAGTTGTACCTGAAAGAACCTCCTCCAGGGTCGTTGAGCTTGTTTTTCTGATTCCCAGAGATCTGAACAGCCAGGCCCATGGGACATTTGCCTGCTTGGATGATGCCTCCCTTCCCCATAGTGCCTGTTAAGAAAAAGGGGGATAAAGACAAAGAAGAAGACACTAAACAAAACAGATAAGGAGTAATGTTATCATTGAAATGTCCCCTTCTATCTGCGTCAAATATCCTCCTGTCTAACGACTACCTTCAACTGTCTAAGTCATCCTCGCAGGGGTAGATGAAGGGGGGGTAGGGGAGCGGTACTGTCGCTCTCCCCAGGTTGGTGCAGAAAGCGTCGCTCTGTCAATATCACTGCGCTTCACCGGCTCTCCTTACACTCCTAAACCGCATCCTGCTCGGAGACACGTTTTCCAGAGAGGCACAAGGACTGCCAGAGTGAATTTAAACTTGATTTTAACAGGCATGTTCCTCGCCAAGAGGCACAGGAAAGTATTTTTAGAACTATCCCCGCATTCCAATTTATGGGCATAAAACAACCTACAGATCTTTCACTGCAGGCAATCTTGGGGAAGGGGGCAGATCAAATTTGTATGCACCTCCGATCATACACACACACACACACATACACGTACACACAATACACACACCACCTGAGAGCACACAGCTCTCTTCGGGGAGCGTTACACCCGGTTGTTGTTGGGGCGATATTTGTGGGCTTCTGTGGGAAGAGTGTTTGTGAATCAGTGTGAGTAAGCAGCAGCGCAAATGTTTGAGAAGGCTTTGTAACCAGACAGGGAAAAAAACACCTGTTCTCTCTGTGGCGCCTGTCTGTTTACACTTCTTACAGCCTACTGAGAGAACATTTAGGGTTTCACTAATAGCCATCTTTGTTTAACCTATTTCGCTGGCTCTTTATTTAACCAGAAGGTCAGGCTGAGTTTGAGAATCTTGAAATATCTGGCCGAGCATGTAGCTTTACTGGGAGTAGTGAAAATTGAAGGCCAGGACCAGAAGCAGAGTGTGTGTCAGAGGACTTCTTCAAAGACAGAAAACTGAAACTCAAACCGATGTCATTGTTTAATACTTTATCCATAACTGAATTTCACTCTCTCGCACAATTTTAAAATGTCTTCTTCTGAGAGGGACAAGAGCAAAAGAACGCCTGAAATAAAAATAGCGAGACTGTATATGTGATGGAAATCAGAAGGTTGTATCCAAAGTGTGTGGAGAAGGCCTGCAGATGTCCTACCTTGTGCTCTGACAGACTGCGTGATCACCACAGGCATCCGGACCTGGCCTGCTGTCTTGATGCCCTGAGGAAGAATAAATAGAGATTGTTTACTTTACTGTAGTGTTTCAAAGAATGGAACAATTTGTAAGTGAGAGGGGAGATTAAAAAGAGTGTAAAACTGCATGCCTGCTGAACCACTTCGGCACTTTTATGCCATCCCCAAGAGGAATTGTTCTGGGGGAAAATCAACTTTTGCTCCCATTGCAGACTTAGTTAGTTGCAAGAAATGATCCATTCAATCTGAGCCGAGAGCCACTTAAGTTTTGTGTGTACTGAATTATGTTCTACTGTAAAAACAAATATACAGTATATATATATATATATATATATATATATATATATATATATATATATATATATATATATGCATTATTACTGCAGATATATATATATATATATATATATGTATATACATATATATCTGCAGTAATAATGCAGGATAAATGCAGAATAGATGCATTTTAGAATTTTCACACAGAGAACGTGGAGATCAATGTATATGCTCAAGGAGGATGGATTTCTGTCACAGTACATGACCTACATTTGCTTGCTTTTCCAGATAAGACAAAGGCAATAAGAAGTCAAGACAGCAGTGAAAAAATAGTTTAGAAGAAGGAGAAGTAGTGGTAGAAGAAGAAGGAGCAGGCGGGTGGGGGATGTGCTGGGCTATTAGAGTCACTTCCTTCCTTGGTAGCAGCCACAGGCCCAGCCTCAGGCTCAGCCATCCATTCCTACCAGTTTGCTTCTTGCTGCATATTTTTTAGCCTTGTTTTCCATTCCCTGACACATGCTATATTACTGTTCAAACTACTGAAAAAAGACAGAGGCCATTTTTCCCAGAGATCCACTGCAGGGGCTTGCGAGAGTGGGAGGGAAGGGGGAAAAAATACATTCAGCACAGGCAGAGATAGCTAGCACCTCTGGCCAGCCGGCGACACAGTTAAGAGGGAAAAGAAGTCAGGTAGAAAGTTTGGGAATCAGAGGCTAAAAGGGAAGACACTGGAACAGAACTCACTGCTCGTCTTTCATTTCAAAACAAAGTCAAAATTAGATGTGATAAATGCTGGAATGTAACATATCTAATGTAAATAAATTATATACTGTTTATTTTGAAAGATTGCTACAATTTGGCACTAACTAATGATTTCATTACTGCTAGTATTCTTCTGTGTCAGCTGTAAAAATATTATATTCATTCTATGATTTCCCACAAAATCCAATCCAGTCAAACAGAATTTAAAGGTCCCATATTATTCTCATTTTCAGGTTTATACTTGAACATGTTTACATGCTTTAATGTTCAAAAAACATTATTTTTCTCGTACTGTCTGTCTGAATATACTTCTATTCACTCTCAGTCTGAATGGCTCTGTTTAAGCGCCTGTCTCTTTAAGACCCCCTCGTGAAAAAGCCTGGGCTTCTCTGATTGGTCAATATTTCTTGGTCTTCTGCATCTGCACTCTGAGCATCATTGCAGCTGGGGAATGACTGTAATGGCATTGTAGCGTCACCTTCTACTAGTGGTGCAAAATCACCGATGCGAATCCGAAAACGATTTTCACCATATACTGTTTATAATTTGCCCCGAGGTAGTTTAAGGTCCAGCAAGTTTATTTGACTAATGGTGTCAATGTTTTAAAATAAATAGTTAGTAGATATTCCATCCTAAATGCGTTAAAGTAACACAGACGTTGTTCAGATGTCTTGCAATGAAAACAAGCTGTAATTA
This sequence comes from Echiichthys vipera, assembly GCF_963691815.1. Classification (NCBI taxonomy): domain Eukaryota; kingdom Metazoa; phylum Chordata; class Actinopteri; order Perciformes; family Trachinidae; genus Echiichthys; species Echiichthys vipera. The sequence goes on from NC_139826.1 coordinate 13,100,888, forward strand.
ATTAATGAATTAAACCCATGTCATGCTATCTCCAGTTGCAGTATATATACCTTTAAAAATAACATTTTGAAAAAAATTACGCATAATTCTATTTCCTTGTGTAGTCTATAGACTTACTTACTGTAAGAAATGGTGCCCGAACTACTTTAGGAAGAGCGGATTTTTTTAGCCTAATTCAACTAGCTGTCTGGTTTCAGACTGTTGTCTGTGCCAGGGGCAATCATTTACTAATGTTTTGTGTGATAGCTTATGTTGGTGTTTTATGCATGTGTGTGTGTGTGTGTGTGTGTGTGTGTGTGTGTGTGTGTGTGTGTGTGTGTGTGTGTGTGTGTGTGTGTGTGTGTCTGTGTGTGTGTGTGTGTGTGTGAGAGAGAGAGAGAGAGAGAGAGATTTAGAGACCAGAGGCATGTTCTGGACATAGACTGCGGCCGCCACATTGCTTTAAAATTGACCCAGGGCTGACCTAGTTACCTCGCTTCACCCTTCAACGGTTAACGGGTAGAGGGAGGGAGAGAGGGAGGGAGGGAGATGAGAGAGCGATGCGGGGGTAGATACAGTGAGAGAAACTGTTGGAAATTGATGGAGAGAGAGCAGAGGATGGAAAAGAGAGAAAGCAAGTGAGAGAAAAAAATTAAATGGAACCCTCTGGCTTGCTGATCCCTCTGCCTAGACCAGACCAAGCTGATCCTGGCCTTGCTTGACCCATCCATAGACTGCCTGTGCTCATCATTTTCACTGTGCACATGCACACGCATACAGTATACCCACACACCCATGGTAATACGATACTGCTGTGGGCTGTCGGTGTCCAGTGCTGGACCCTGCAGGTTACCTGGCCTTACTTCATCTGTATCTCCACAATATTTATCACTGGATGAACTGCTCACAACCTTGGGTACTACTTGTCCAGTTGCAAAAATATCTTTAACTGGGGAACAAAATTAGCTTAGTCCAAAGGTGTTGCCAAAACCTAATACTAAAGCTTTCTGCACTGAAACTAACTTAAAGTAAACTAAACTAAAAGGAATACAATAAAAACAAATGTATAACCTTGATCATAACTACTGTATGGCAATTGACATTACCTTTTGTATCACACTTCATAGAAAGTCACAAATGATGTTGGCCTAAAACAAGTAAATACACTTTATCTATATATCACCTTCCATTAATATAGTGTTCCTGCTCATTGGTCACATACTGCTAACTAGCAAGGTGTCAAAGTCAAAACAATAATAATAATCAACCACCATCTGTTCTGGCAGCGGAATTGGCAGCACATTGGGCATACTGAGAATGTCCAAAGTGTGAATCTGTAAGTTTACAATATGTGTGTGTGTGTGTGTGTGTGTGTGTGTGTGTGTGTGTGTGTGTGTGTGTGTGTGTGTGTGTGTGTGTGTGTGTGTGTGTGTGTGTGTGTGTGTGTGTGTGTGTGTGTGTGTGTGTGTGTGTGTGTGTGTGTGTGTGTGTGTGTGTTCTTATTAAAGTCCCGCAGACAGAAAACGTTTCTGTGTGGAGTTTTGTGTTTCCTGTGGCTGCGTGGAGATGTGTCCACGTTGTACTACTTGATATTTAGATAACTGTGCATATCTTAAAGTCCTAAGCACATTAAAACTAAAACAAATGTTGTCTGGTGAAGCCAATGTGAAACCTCAGTGGGTCTGGGAGGTGGGTGTGACTCTCACTGATGGCTGTGTGACTCCCAGCCATGGCGCTGTGACACACTCCAGCCTGATAATTCAGCCTTGTATAAGAGCCATCAAAACACACAAACACACACCACCCCCCTTCAGGTCCGCATCCATCATACTCTAGCACTTCTCTGTTGAATGTAGGAATATTGTGGGTAAATGTTTATCACATCTATTACCGGACCTCTAAGAACTCTAACCCTCTCCATCCACACACACCTCATACACATTTCTCTACACATTTTAATTATAATACTAACTGCTATTGCACTGGACTATAATATATTGTATTTGCTATATTTCTAGTCTTGCCATCACTGTAAATCACTCTGGATCTCAATTCAATTTAAATATAAACTAACAAATGTAAACATTGTGATGCATTGCACCGTGTCTGCACCGTCCACACATACCATGCCAGCTGCATGTCCGAGCGTCCCAGTGGGTAGCGCATTGGCACCCGTAGTGATGCTTACGCTGTTAGGGTGGCGTATGCGGACAGCTGGCCCTGCCACAATGGCAGGAGGGGGGCCGCTGGGTGCTGGTTTGACCCCCTGCTGCGGGGGTGGGGTCAGGGACTGCTGACTATTCAGCAAAGACAGCCTCAGGGCCGGGAGGCTCTTCTGTTGATGGGCAGAGAGAAGGCAGAGTTTATAGTCAAAGAGAACAACAGACATACATGAGAAAAATACCACGCACAGCTGCAGAAACCAATACTGCTGCATAATGTTATCATCATCATTCTAAAACAGTTGAATTTGATGTCGGTGAGTTAACCTACAGTGTGTTTAATACTGCATACTCCATACATGAAACATGGCCATTAGCCATTTCTGATAATCCACTGTCACTGCCGACCTGAGGAGCTGATGCTACCATACAGACTATTTCAGGCAGATTTTTTGACGTAAGCGACCTAACATTGCATGACAACATGTGTTTGTGGACGGGTTGGGCGGTCGGCCGCCTTGATGTGACGCTCATCACGGTTGGCTGGAGAAACCTGCTGGCTACTGGCAGGGACGGCTGCGGGGGCCACTGTCACACACAGTCAGAAGTCAGGCCAGAGGGGTCCGTGTTTGTCTGTGTGTGTGTGTGTGTGTGTGTGTGTGTGTGTGTGTGTGTGTGTGTGTGTGTGTGTGTGTGTGTATCATTCTACTGTCAGGCCTGGCCATCATTGGCATTGGTGCCAAGGAAAGGACTACTTTAGGGGATCAGTTTAGGAAACTACATGAGAACACCAGCTTAAGGAGCCACGTTAAGGGACGATTAGGGAGCAATTATTTTAGGGGTCAATTAAGAGCTAAGGGTTAATGTAGGGCATTGCAAGAGCAGCGGAGGAATGTAAAATTTACTCAAATACAGTACTTAAGTACAAATTCTACCTACTTTTACTTTACTTGAGAAGTTACATTTGAATCTACTTTATACTCCTACTGGTAAAGATGACTACTTTGTGAGACATATAATGGTAGGCTTAAGGTTAATTGTTAAGTAGCCAGTTTAAAAGACCAATTTAGAATAACAGTTTTGGGAGAAATTTAGAAATCAAGGAGAAGTGTAGGGAAGGCCATTTAAAGCCACAGGTTTTAACAGCAACAGCAGTGTGATTTTCAGTAAGGAGTTGAGTTCAGGGAACAACTGCCTCAGTCAGTTTTAAAAGTTAAAAAAAAGGTTTAAAGGCAAGAAGCACACCTTGAGAAAGGGCACCAGGTAAGGCTGCGGAGATGACTTGAGCTCAGCCTGCAGCCGACTGGTGAACTCCTCCGGTTCAATCTTGGCATCCTGTTAGGTGAGGGGTAAAGTAAAAACATCCCTTTACAAGAAGGCCTAAATAGTAACTTAAGCACATCATGCTGACTTGAACACAATAAGATGACATCGCATCGCTGGGACTGATGATCAGCCACTCAACTCCCATCCTGCCACCTCTGGGCGCAGCTCATGAATGTGTAATGTGTACAAGATGAAAGTTTATGATAGAGAAAGGAGGGTTTTGGAAAGAGTTTCATGCTGCCATCTACAGGTATAAGATATCCAATACAACAACACATTTAAGAGTGACCTTTGACTTATTCCATCAAATATATTTTTGATCACAAAAAAAGTTAAGTTTCTTGGAAGAAAAATAAATTATTGAGGAAATAGTCAAGTTAATCAGATACATATAAAAGCATGGGTATAGAAAAGAAGCAACAGTTAGAACAAGCAGGTCAAGGTTTTTAAAAAGGTTGATTCTCAAAACACACAAAATGCTGAAAAGTGTGAGTGAACATGATCTGGGCTGGAGTAATTGACAGTTTTCATAAACATTCTTATTTACAGAACCACAACACTTCCATGATGTCCATAAGCGTGGTGTTTGCTTATTGGGTTTTTTTTAAGCTCACCAGCAGGTCCTGAACCAGAGACTTGACGTTCTTGGAGGTCTCAGGGGACGGAGAGTTGTGAGACGCCAGCTTGATAAGTGTGGCCAGGAAGTTTTTACACTTCTTGACATTCTCTTGCATTTCCTGTAGGAGAGAAGAAAACAATGATCTTCCATCTCACAGAATTGAGGATCAAAGATCTTATTTCTAAAGAATAACATTTAAAGAAATTATCTTCTTATGTTATTAATCTTGGATGCATACAAGTGTTTAAAGAAAGGTATTCCTTTCCTCTCCTGAGCGGAGAGGACGAGACCTTGTATTTGTGCTGCGTTTCTTTTATTAATACTAGATACGAAAAATACTACAGAATAAAATGACTTGGATTGATCAAGAAGCTGACAAGCATCAGTCACAAATCAGAGCACAGTGCACGCTGCCCAGTCATGTTTGCAGCCAAATGAGACATGGCACCTGTCCAGTCAAACGGCCAGGGGCAACAAACTGTAGCACAATGAGGGCCGAATGTATGAAGATGTGAGGGTCTGTGAGTGTGTATCTCTGTGTGCATTATGTGTGTGTGAGCCTGCATCTACGGCTGTATCTGTGAATCCATGTGTCCCTGCATGTGTATATACACATGCGTTCATGGTGGCTCCTTGGCTTTATGTCTGCGTCTGTATGTCCTTGGGTTGGTACACACTTGTGTGAATGTATGAGTGCGAACGTGTGTGGGCATGTGTGAGACACTTGGTGTATAGCCAGCTGTGTGAGGCGGTGAGGCTGTGGGTCCCGGGCTGAGCTTGTGACACAACTAGCCTGCTGGCAGCTGTGACAGTGCCTACGCCCTTGAGGGTGGAGTGTGGGCGGTGGTGGGGGCAGGGCGGCATGAGAGAACGGACCTGGGACACGACAGGACCTCCGGGGTTCGCGGTGATGCCCGTCTGCGGAGGCTGCACCGGCTGGGAGGCAGCCTGGGCCGGGGCCTGAGGGGCCATAACCACGGGGGTCTGCTGCGGAGCCGTCACTGCCACGGCCGGTGCCACGGGGCCCTTCTGGAAGAGCAAGGAAGAGACAGAGAGATAAACAGGACGTGACGCCTCGCTTGCAGCAAGGCCACAGAGAACAGGAGGCAGGCGCCACAGCGCTCCTGTCACATCTGGTGTCCTGACTTCGGTGGACATTGCTTAACAGACAAGGAGGAGGAAGAAGGGGAGGTGGTGAGAAAATAGAGGCTGGGGAAGACAGGAGGCCATCAAAGCTTTTCTAAACAGACACCTACCTGATAAAGGGTGCATCTTATCAAGATTTGTCACTGGTAATTCCAAACAATAGCCACTTTGTCCCCTTTCTCAAAATGATATGTGAGGGAATGAATGACTAGAAAATATCTCACATTCCAAACACAAACCAATGAGGTGCCATCAGCAGTCTCTCACTCTAAAGCCCTCATCACCTCTTTGGAATCTCTCAGGGCCTGTTCACACTTGGCAATAAAATACATCTTATGTGGTGCAATCCTAAGTGGACAGTTCTAAATACAGTTGTGAATGCACCCAAAATGCATAGAGGACACATTGGGGTCCGATGATTCAAACCACATATGGATGGGGTCAAGGCCACATGCAGATCCACATATGTAGTTGTGCTGTGTGGTGTGTTTCTATCTACACTGAGAGGCTGCCTAGTTAGTGTGTGTGTCTAACGAGAAATCTCCTTAACAGAGAGGAAAAGGTCTTTGAGTCTGAATCCAGTCACAGCAATCCTCAACTCTGACCAAAAATGTACAATATATTGCATGTTTTCTGTTAGGCCAAATATCACAGTTTCTCCTTGGATGAATTCAAATATGAGCAAGGAAATTAAATCTGCTCTGCATCTCAGCTGGGTCTAGATGCAATATGGATATGCAATATTAGGAAAGGAAACACTGTCTGATCAGAGCCTCCAGAGCCTCAGTTCTACAGAAATGAGAAGAGTTCAACTTAAAATATTATCTCCACCAGTGCCAGTGTACAGTACAGGATGTTATGATGAGGACCCAAGGCAGCAATATCCTGCAGCTATACTTATTATAGCTGCAGGATAGCTATAGTTATAGTTGGAAATCTGTTATTGTTCCCAATTTTCTCTGCAAGCAAATAACTTAATTCCAAGATTATGTTCATGTTCGTTATTGTATCTTTACAAACCAAATGATCACATCCCACAGTAACTTTGAAAATAAGCAAGGTAATTAAAAGCCTCAACAATGAATTATGATTGTGCCTTTATGTGCTTACAACCTACTGTGCATCCTATACCTACTACCATAAGGCCACAGTGCTATTTCTTGGCATCACTTGTCAAGAATGTCGAAGGAAGAAAAACATAAGGCAGAAGACTGAAAAATTGGCAAGTAAGGAATCTCACTGAGCGGAGTGCAGGACAGGAGGAGGAAGAAGAAGAGGAACAGGTCTGGAGAGCAGGGCTGGAAGGAGTTGGAGAGGGAGACGGTACCATCTTGGCCGGGGTCAAAGGACACTGCCTGGTGGTCTGTGAGGTCACAGGAGACTGCAGGGAAGAAAGAGAGCAACAAAAAGAGGCAGAGAGAGGAAAAAGACGAACAGGGAAACAGAGAGCAAAAAGATATCAAAGAAAGTTGGTGAGGAAGGGGAAACGGGGGAGCTGAATGAATACAGTACAAGGCACCTGAAAGGATACAACGAAAGGAAAACAGCGAAGCTGAGTCTGTGTCAGTTTCAGAGGCGAAAGAAATAGCGAAGAGGATGTGAATGGAGGGTAGAGAAAAGACTGGGAGCGCATGCGGAGGAGAAGAAAAGAGCAATGGCGTGCCTTGCAGACAGATGAGGAAAGGTCATGACAGCAGGAAAGAATAAAGGAGGTGGCAGCATGTTGGTGGTGTTGAGGAGTGAAACACAGAAGAGCATGTGGTCATCGTTGCAGTGGACTGTGGTGTCATACTGCTGGGGTCTCACAGCAGGCAGGGAGTGACATGTGCGTCTACAGAACCAACAAGACCAAAAACATGCACCTATACAGATCCTATTGTTGCTTTTTCTAATGGGGAAAACTGGAAAACAAAGTGTGAAAGTCCATGTAAATGATTTGACTTGTAGCACAATCTGACCAGCAGGTTAAAGGTCACATATTATGCTAATTTTTTATACTTTAATTTTTTTTTCTACTAGAGCAAGTTAACATGCTTGTGGATTAAGCGTTTTGATACTTTCACAGTATTTATGTAGCACATCGACCTGCTTAATAATTAAGAAAGATATCAGCTACACGGTGGTGTAGTGGAGAGCACTGTCGCCTCACAGCAAGAAGGTTCCAGGTTTGCATCCCAGCTGGGGCCCTTCTGTGTGGAGTTTGCATGTTCTCCCCGTGTCTGCGTGGGTTTTCTCTGGGTACTCCGGTTACCTCCAAAAACATTCACGTGTTGATTGATGATTCTAAAATTGCCCGTAGGAGTGAATGGTTGTGTGTCTCTATGTGCCCTGCAATAGACTGGCGTCCTGTCCAGAGTGTACCCCGCCTCACGCCCGATGTCAGCTGGGATTGGCTCCCCCAACCCTGGGATAAGCGGTTGAAGATGAATGAAATTCTCATTTTTTACCTTTAAAGTCTATGAGTAACTTGGTTTGGAAACAGCAGTAGATGTCTGACTTGCTGTGTAAACAAAAGACCGCTTCTTACTTGCATTCAGGGTACAAAATAAGCAGCATCTACTAGCCAAAGTCTGGTAAAATATGCAAGCGGCTGGTAGATTTGCTTCACTCAGCAGTCAAAAAAAACCCCAATGGTAATCTATTGAGTGACTGGTAAAATCTGAACATTCACTAGCCATTTGGCCAGTGGATAAAAAAGTTGTCCTGGTTGCATTGCAGTATAATTTTTAAAGCATAGTTTTAGCCTAATTTAGCATATAAGCAGGATTTTATTCATATTCTCTAATATTAGCTGATGGAATTGTTCACTGAATCCTGAAGTGTTTGGCAATGAATTCATGATAACTGTAGGTGATAATGACAAATGTCTTAATTTCATTGCCTGGATTCAACTTATTTAAGGCCTCAGCATTTACACACTTTCACCATGAAATACAGACATGAGATGATTAGTTTGTGGAGGCTGGTTTTCCTCTGAACACATAATTATTTGTCCAGCGAGGTATTAGCTTCTCTAACTGGAATTTGTTTTAATGAACCCTGAAGAAACCATATGAATTGGCATGGCTAATGCAACTATTAAAGACATTTGCATAAGCTGCTACCTACAAAGATCCAATTCCACGTAGAAATATGACTATCTATCTATTCATGATACTGTCTAGGAAGAGACGCCTGACTTAGATGTTAAAGCGGAGGGAAGTATGGTCATGATAAAATGAGAAATTCCCTTATTAAAAATGATACTTATATACTGACCTACAAATTTGCATTATTGCATTTACTGTATATCAATCAGCCAAATCACCACTGCAATACTGTTACGCTCCAGTGATGTTTTATCCAGGAGTCTCCTGTACTAGTGGCCACCAAATTAATAATGAAAACTTAAAAATGCAATTTCTACGGTACACTTATATTGGTATTATATATCGGCCAATGGCCACCCTGCTCTCTATATATCAGCACCGGCTCCTGTCACTGAAAAACCTATAACGGTCGATCACTAATGTGAATTGTTTTCAAATAATTTGCCGAGATACATGCTGCATCTCAATATTGCTGATCCTTGTAGATACACTTAGAAAAGCAAGTGGGTTTTTGTGATAACACTAAATAAATATAATTGTTTTAGGAACTCTCATAACTGTAATGTTTCTGTTTCTATGTTACTTACTAAACAGCAACATAGTTTATTATCTGAGGTTTGTAAACACGCGGTTAATATACATCTCTACCAGGTGTCATTGTTATATACTATTCTTGTAAACATAAACAGTTACATTTTTTAAAGCAGTTACCAATATAGTGCTTTGACATGCTGACACTGAGCTTACTTTTACATACTGAACAGACTTTAACAACTTTCTTACTGTACAGAACATTACCTCTATGCACTTTACCTTACCACTCTAGGCCTAAACACATAATATAAGATGCAAGCTAAAGGTGTATTACAAATATTGTTTTGAAGTAATATCACTTATCTTCTAAAGCTAGCGAAAGAGACTGAATCAGTCCCTTTGAGTTTACAACAGCCCATGTATCTTAAAGCAATTCTTACCTTTTCTGGCATTTTTACACTTTTCTTTTGTAATCTTAAAATGCTTCTCACAAGTGTATGGCACACTTCAATGTAAAATAAGTTCACCAGGTGTTGAAACTCAAAAATATTGAATCCTCACTCATCTTTCACTTGCACTGCTCATGCTGCTCCTACTAGTGAACTAGTGAATTTTAGGTCTGTTCTGATGACTGCTTCATCAACAGTTGCACACCTCACATAAGACATATGGCAGAGATATAAAACTTTTCATTCAGTAAAACAGGTCATGCAGAACATATACACAAGGGTTAGGCTTTTATTGCTCTACATATACAGTAAAGTGTTGTTTGAGAATATTTACATCCATACTGTTTGAACTGTATTAAAATTGCAGCCGTCAGTCGTAGAGCCCAAAAGTCATTTGGAGAATTGGTTGGTCAAATATTTCTTGGGTTTTTGTTTTTCATTTAATCGTTAATTCGTGATACAAAAAAGCAAGATGTCGAGTGTTGATTCTAGGTGTGATATCTTACACTGTCAGCTATCTCTTTCAACCTCAGTAACAAAATGTGCATTCTTAGGTCGAAAGATTAAAATAAAACAATCATAGAACATAGATACTTGCATTTCCCATTGGAACAATATACTCAATCATGAGATATGTATTTAAAGTAGGTTCCAAATGTGTGGAATAAGGTCAGAGCACAGTGTAGTATGGAAATACTGTAGGACTGTGCAAAAACTAACAATACAAACAAGGGTTTGAAAACAAAAAAGACTAATTGTATTTTTATTTTCATTTTAAATGTGGGTAGATGCTGACATTTGACATAACTCAGGTTTGTTTATTAGCATGTAAAAGACACGAGAGCAAATGAGAGCACACACACACACACACACTCACACTCACACTCACACACACACACACACACACACACACACACACACACACACACACACACACACACACACACACACACACACACACACACACACACACACACACACACACACACACACACACACACACACACACACACACACACTCACACACACACACGTAGAGACAAACACACACACACACTCGTACACACTTTCTGGCTGCTATTCTGTCTATGGGCCAAGACAGCCCAAGAGGGCCTCTGCCCCGACCTCTGGCACACAGCCTTCCATTCACAGGCAGGCCAAGTCATTTACACACACACGCACACGCGCACACACACGCGCACACGTGCACACAGGCACGATAAACTGCACTTGTCTTGCACACAAATGAAAACACACGAACAGACACCCAACGGTGCCAAGGACAGAGGGAGAGAGGCAAAGAGGCAGTAGCAGAGCGTAGAGGAGAAGAAGTAGGATGAGAAAGAGGAGGAGGAGGGAGTTTCCCCTCCACTAAAAGTTTTGTAGGATCCAGAAAGAATGTTGTACTGAGGAGCTGGGGGAAGTGGGTACATAAGGGATGAGAGGAGAGGGGACGGGGGTGACGGTGGGGGTGGTAAGAGCCACGGGGTGCATCCCACCGCTAGCTATGCCTCTCTCTTGCTCACTCTCTCTCCCTCTCGCACACGCAGACAGACACACACAAACACACTCAAGAACCAAAGCCTTGTTAGCTTTTTAAAATAATCAGGCAGTTGGATGATGAATGATTTAACAGGTATGGAAGGAAGGAAGCTCAGGATGCCTTCCGTTTCTCCCCTCAGGGTCGAGGGAAGAGTGACAGGCCGACAGAGGGGTTGAGCTCTGGGAATAAACACCATTCCCTTTCATTTCCCTGCTTCTGCTTTTCCTGTCGAGACGGCAACGCCGCAGCCCCCTAATTTGTCATCAGTGTGACTTTGAGAGGTGATGACAATCTGCGACTGTCTTTTGTGAGGGGTTCATATCAGGGTGGATCCAGGTATGAGTACAGGGATGGGAAGGGGCTGTTGTTGTGTGACTGAAGCCAGCGGGCTTTTGTGGAGTGACTATGGGCTGTATTAGATTGATTTTGGTCAACATTTTCATAAGATGTACCAGTATTAAGTTCTTTAGACTACGAAAAGTATCAGGGGGGACTTTTACATTGATAGGTAAACTTAGGTGTAACATGGCCACTGACAGCTCAGTCTGTAGTGTAGCAATACTGTCTGAGAACATAAAACTACCAGGACACACTGTTAAATATTATGAATGTGTTTCTACTCTTGGCTCTATTTCCGGGACATTTATTGTCTGATCTGATACTACTAATGCTACGTTATTTTATTCTTTGTTTCATTCTTTATTTCTTATTAAGAGATACTGTTTATAACACTCATAATAGCAGTATAAAATAGGATGAACACGTCTTACTGTAACCCTGAAAACAAAATGTTAGAGGAGCTAAATTCAAAAGTAGAAGTAGAAACAAAGAGGAATGTCTAGCTGAACTGATTAAAACAATGAAATGCTGACCTCTAGTGTCAGTCTTTTGTCCTCGCAGTTGATACGATGAACAGGTGCCAAAAATCTTTAGAGGGCCTCTTTACTGCATGCTTGCAAGGCCACAAGGATGTGCTGTAAGAAATTAGTCCTTAAATTTGGAGATAAAATGTAGCACTTAGCTTTGAAATGAAAAAACAGGCTTCTCCCTGTCATATTACTGCCCATAATCTGACCAGATGGTTATAACCAATGATCAATTGAATTAAAGGTATTATATGTAACATCTCCACATTAAAATGTCTAAAAATGACTAGACCGGTGTAATATATTTGTTGAGTTGTGTACTTACATTATGTCATGGTCAAACCCAGAGAAAGTCATTGTTGTGGTTGTCTGCCACGACCTTTCATGAATTTTTAGACCTTGGGTGTTTTTAACTATATATTTTTATTCCTTCATCTTTTGTGATAGTGAACCAAAAATCTACATGAACTCAGTAATTGGGCTTTAGAAAACTACAATGCATTGTCTTTCTCTGACATTTTGTAGACCAAATATTGATCAATGTACCAAGAACATAATGAGTAGATTAATTGATAATGATATAATCATTTGTCACAGCCTGACATTATCTCAAACTGTCCTAATGTGGTGAACTGATCAATAATGCTGAATCCCAATTTGCAATATAGCAAACACGGTTTAGTGTAACACAATGCAATATATTTAAAGGGAATCAATCAAATGTATCATAACTAAATAAATCTTTAATTAGCGATGCATTGGTACCAATACCAGCAATATGATTATTATTATTTCTAGAATTAATTTAACTATACATAAGAATTCATTATATTCATATCCATGTATGAATTTGTTACATTTTGTTTAACAAAGTTAGGAAAGCACTAGTATCTAATCAGTACTCGGTATCGGCCACTACCCAAAGCCTAGGTATTGGTATCACTAACGGTTTGGTATTAGGATTTCAAAAGTTGGATCAGTGTATCCTTATTTTTTAGTCAGAGAAAATCTTTTTTAGTATTCATTTTTGTTCATGTTCTAAAACCGTATGCCTTCTATAACATGCCAATGTGGACAACTCAACCCCGCTGATATATCAGTGTAAATAAGAAAGACAAGTTGGTTAAGACAGTCTAATCAGACGACACAGTACAGTATTAATTGTGCCATTTCAGCTGTTCACACAGATTCACTGGATTTACGGAGAAGTTGTGAGAGACAAACTATCCGGTAATCTCATTATTAAAGCCAATTAAGTTCCAGAGGTGTGGACCCAGCAGCACAAGCTCAGGTTTCTACATGAATGATGTATCCACAGGTGATAATAAGCAAATTCCAATTAATGATTCATCGGCTCGTTCAATTTTGATGAGAGGACCCCATGGAGTCATTAAGGAGCCTTGAGACATTAATTCACCTATTAATCTCATCTTAATCTATACGTAAAATAATCAAGGATATTCATTCATTATAGTTACGCTGTTAAACATATTAATCACATCCCAATTAGGGGGTAGAGCTCAGCTGTTCACTTAATGAGGTGCTGCCCACCCAATATCAGCTGAACATAATTAGATCAAAGTTTCTCCAATCTAATCTGTCAAATTCATTTTGACAAAGGTCACCAGTTGTGGCGTTAACACTGACAGAAAATCTGCGGCGCTCCAAAGACTGTACAATGTCACACTTTCAGTCATGGTTGCTCTCATACAAGGAAGGCTGAGGTTGGTGCCCTTTGCATTGTGTGAAATAAAAATGAAAAGAACCAGGAACTAGTGTCAAAACTATGTCTAGAATTTCACATGAAATTACGTAGCATCATATGATTGTCTTTAAATTCTTGTTTCTCAGTCGTCTTTGTCATTTGTCATGTGTGTGTTTTTGAGACCATATTTCAGCACCAGAAACTATCCACAGTCGAACAGTATCTGTTTGATCAAACCTTTCTCGGATGATAACCAGATGATAACTCATTTTCAAAACTATGGTGTCCCACAAGAACCAGTTTTCAGCCCATTCCATAGATTGTCACCATGTCCAGTGAAAACCATGTTTATAAAATGTTCTGCTCAGTACATCTCTAGAGATAAAGGATATAAATATGATCATATCCACAGCCAATAAAGAAACATTTACTGCTTCGATTTATCTGAAACAATCTAAATCATGACATTTGAGGACACATGGATTTCATAGGAAGCGACATTATGTTCCCCAGAGGCCACATTATTTAGCAGCATTAAGTCAATTTTTTGCTGTTATGCTGCTGATACACAGATGTCCACTGAAAACCCTTGACCCGAACTAACCAGTCCTTAAAGAGGAATTTCAGATTTTTCAGCCTTGACCCTATTTCCCCATGTATTTCTATGTACAAGGCAACAACTTTGTTTGAAATGCGTCCAGTATTGAGCGAGAGAGCGGGAGTCGGCCACCGTGATAAGGGTTACAATGTAATGGAATGGGACACCTGTGCACCGACTATATGTCCAAAGTGCTTGTTTTTGCCACTCAGTCTGCCTTTCGGTTTCCCTTTTTGAATGGCAAATACAGACTACTGCCGCCTGCTGGTATGGAGGGTTATTTCCTCTTGCGCATGCTGGGAACCTCAGGCTAGTTGGCTGTACTTGTAACCCTAGTGGCTAAATCTTACCCCAGACGTAACCTTAGAGGGTCGGGTTGTCAGTGTTTGTTTAACTGTCTTCAGTATTAAGAAGGTGTGTGTGTGTGTGTGTGTGTGTGTGTGTGTGTGTGTGTGTGTGTGTGTGTGTGTGTGTGTGTGTGTGTGTGTGTGTGTGTGTGTGTGTGTGTGTGTGTGTGTGTGTGTGTGTGTGTGTGTGTGTGTGTGTGTGTGTGTGTGTGTTTTCAATTGCACCTTTCTGGCTAAGACACAGGTGACATGTCGGTTTGGTGCGTCTGGGACTTAACTGTCACTAGAAAGTGCTAGCCTCTGTGGTGCCTAGGAGCAAAGCATTCGCTGGAGAATAGGGATACTAAGATTCTAGAATATTCCTCTTAAAGGAAAATACTTCAGGGTTTTCTATTGGCTAAACAAGGAAAGTTGACATACTGTATGCATCACAGGCTCAAATCAAACAGAATCTGAGCTGACACAAGTGTTTTGTTGATTTATCATGATCCATTTATGATCCTGTTTGTTCTGTTTACTCACACCAGTCTTTGCATGTCTATTTTTGCCAGATGTGCTTGAGTTATGTAGCGTTGATGTGTAATTAATATCAAATCGTGCCCGTGGTGTGTTTATACGAGTAAAGATAGCACAAAATTGTTATAGTAATTTTTTGTTTTAACAGTGATGGACAAGTACATGTTCTAATATACCGATTTGAACTGTTAAAATAATGCACATTTTTGGTGTTCCCCTGAGGCCAATTAGTGACACAAGCCTCATTCACAAATGTTGCAGTGTTGCAACAGCTCAACCAACAGACAACAAAGGAATGACAGTTGATCCAGATGGCAGCCCTTCTCTTCTAGTACTACTTACTCTGTTGTTTCTGTCAATATTTGTCTCTGATTTTCTAAATATTTGTTTGTCTTATTTGTTAAAAAAAAAAAAAAAGTAACAGGAAAATTTGATAACCCTACATTCCATTACTTAAAGATTAAATTTCTGCATAGGATGTTTCATGAGCAAAGCCCAAAGTGACGTGCACTTGGACAGACAAATCAGATGATACATTATCTGTTCTGTGATTGGAACCTAACCCGTTATGCCATGTTTCCTGATAAATGTCAAAACCACATGATGTGTATTTAAGAGCACAGTTCTTAAACCTGCCTCACCTCTCCTTTTCTTGCTCTTAAACAATATCATGCTGTGGTCATACTAACCAAGTCTATAGGTGGCCAGATACCATTTGGGTTCTGCAGTCTCACCTGAGGAGTTGTGACTCTGAAGGGTGCTCCTGTTGTGGGGGTTGCAGGTCGTGGAGAGATGTTGTTCTGGGCCTGAGCTTGAGCTTGAGCCAAAGCCTGCTGAGGGACCATCACTAGCTGGCCCAACTCTGTGCGTACCAACACCATCCCTGGAGAATGACAGGGAACATTAAGAAACACTATACCATAACAGTCCTGAATGGTATTTACTATACCTACCTAGCTAAATGCAAATATATATAGTGTGTAAAAAAAATATTTTTAATGTTTTATGGGATGTAGATGGATCTCAATACAAAATGGGAAATCCATAGCAGAGTGGACTGACTGGCAAAACCGCTTCAACACAACTTTAACATCTTAATGTCTTTTTTCTGACTGTACTAGACTCCATTTTGAGGCATTTGGATAGCGAGCGCTTCTGTTCTGGAAACTGTTCAGAAATCCCATTATTCCCAATATACCTAGGAAAGCCATACATCGCCTTAACGCCCACATTCTGTAGTTTGTAGTTGTAAAGTTTCACGAGGCTGTGATTGTCCTAGAGATCACAACAGCTCATTTTATACAGTCAAGTAAAGTCAAAAGTCAAGTTTTTAAAAAATGCTCTCACTACAGTGAAATGGATACTATGGGGACTTATATCAACACATGAATACAGTTGGGCTCATTGAATAAAACAAGAGTCTCAGCTTTCCGGTCAGAACCAATTTATGTAATTCAAGACAAGGCAAAAATAACACATTTGTACTGCACGAGAAACCCATTTTCTCTCAGATATTTTGAGTTCAGAGGTCAAGGGACAACTTTGAACATGGCCTTGAACGTTTTTCCCTCACCACAATTGAGCCTGACTTTGAAGCGTTATTTAGTCTCCTTCCCAACACACTAGCATGACATGGTTGGTTGATTCCAATGGATGCATAAGGTCGTCTAGATAGGAGTCCTCTACAGCCTCTTAAAGGAAGTAATGTCAGCGGGGTTTGCCGGTGGTCCCACAGGTCTCAGAGTCCCAAAGGTGTTGTTCTGGCAGATATGTCTGGCCCCTTTCCCAATAACACAGATTTCCACCAGTATGAGATTATATGGACCAATCACAACTGTTTATCTCATGTGGGTTGGGTTTAAGATGTCACTGGCCAGTCTGCAGTCTATGTTTAGCGCAGTTTCCCAGGCTCAAAAACCTCTAATCAAACTGAGAAACTAGACACCGCCAATCAAATATGACTTGATATTCTGTAACTGTATTGCCTACATCTCACATAAATGTTTTCAGAAACATATTTTAGTGTACTGTTTACCTGTTATTTGACAGAGTTTGTGACCCGACCGCCAATGTTTTCCACTGACCAGGCAGCACTGTTTTGTTGTTCTGATTGGTTGTAGGTCTATCAAATTGTGCTGTGAGGCATTTTGCACAGAAACTGAGGATGAACTGAGAGGGCCATGACTAATACACAATTAGTCAGGTGATGTTAGGCTACTAAATCAGTGCATTACAAATATTAACCAGCAGTTATCCATAGCAACAGCACTTTGTTTTGTGCTAGACTACCTGCAAAAAGTGAACCTTAACAAGGTTAAAACAGAGCTAACCATGGGTTAAACTACTTACAAGCAAAATGATGAGCTTCTGTCTGTTGTAAGTGACTATGGTCTAAATGTGGGGTAGTCTATTGTAGAAAACGACATCTGTAATTTACATAACTCAGGACAGTCCATCTATGTATTCACTGCTTACAACGTGCCTCAAATTATCATTCCAAGATATCAGCCTAGTGCACAAATGAATAGTAGTATAATGCTACACTTGTAAAGCGTCCCTTGCAGGTCAACATAAAATGTTCTATTACACATTTGTTTAAAGAAATTAGGTTAATAGAAAGGTTAATTGCATATTATGATAATTCTCTTAGATATCTAACAGAGCCATGGTTCCGGAGGTGAGATGACTCAGCATCATTCAAGACAAAAACATCTGTGGGGCATACAAACCCCTCCTGACCACAGTCTGCAGTAATATTATTACTTAATGACAGAACAGGAGGTTCATACAGGTTGGCTACCTGGAAAATGTCTTCTGCTACTTTATTTGGACAACCATAAATCTTTACAATGAATGGTAAGTTGATGATTACATAAGACCTCTGATACACTTTATTATCTTGGAAGAATGAAGATCTCCAATTCTCCCAGTTTTAATGAATAAAGTGATTTACACTCACAAACATTATATCCACAATGTCTCCTAACAAAACACTCCAAAGTGATTAAAAAAACAGTGAGCACCGCTTGCTCATCTGAGTGGCCCAAAACAGTGCCCAGTGCATCTCCAACTTTACTTACGGTTACAGAAGAACACAGAAAGTGAGGGCAATGGGTCTCCACTTATTAAACCGCATTTTCTTGGGCAGGAGTAATATTATTCATAAAGTAACACCCACTGAAAAGTAAGGGCCATTGTATGTAGCATGGGCCACTTTTCAGATAGTAATCCCAACGTACTGTTATCTTGAATCATCTAAAAGGATTCTTTGAAGGAGACTTGATGCTAGGACTGTATAGCCCTGCTGTATGTTTGACAGTCTTTATTGGCTAACATTTAAAGTTTTTGATGAGTTTGCCCTAACTTTGAGATATGTCCCTCTACATTTTTACCTAGCAAAGCAGATCCTTTGAATTATTATTATTCAAAATCCTATTGGGAATAACAGAAATGTCTGAAACAGTGATACCACCAGAGTAGCTGCCATTCACCCATCTATAGCGCAGAAGGAAACACTTCAAATGTCTGACGATGGATGTGACATTTTGTTAACAGTTTATGGTTCGTGCATACATTTGTGATCACATTTGTACACGAATTCATTAGAAAGAGTCTTGTCATCTCCTGACAGTTAACTCATAAAATGATTTGCCTATAGGTGTGACAGCATGATCGCATTATAGTTTTTACTGTGAATTTGACATATTTTATGGAGACTTGATAAAGACTTCAGCTAAATTACAAAAATGTATAGATACATTTCATTGGACACAGATTGGTCTTATTTCTTATTGTTAATTTCATAATTGTGATACTAATGTTGTGTTATGGTGCCGTTAAGAACACTTGGTGTAAATGTAATACTTTGCATGGGTCAGTTGTCACTGGCTGGGTGAAATGCGCACACACACACACACACACACACACACACACACACACACACACACACACACACACACACACACACACACACACACACACACACACACACACACACACACACACACACACACACACACACACACACACACACACACACACACACACACACACACACACACACACACACACACACACACACACACACACACACACACACACACACACACACACACACACACACACACACACACACACACACACACACACACCCTCTTAATACTGAAGACAGTCAAACAAACACTGACAACCCGACCCTCTAAGGTTACACGTCTGGGGTAAGATTTAACAGGTGCAAACAACAGCCCCTTCTTGTTGCTCTCCTCCCTCTCCTGCAAACCTTACCCGGTGGAATGGTAAACCCAGGGGGCAGCTGAATGGTCGTCTGCTGCTGAGGTGGCCTGACAATCAACTGGGGGGTTACAATCCTTTGAGGTGCTGTAAGTCCAGGACGGGGTTGAGACTGTGCAGAGGTAGCCACAGCAGGTGTTGGGGAGGGGGCTGTGGGCCTGACCATGCTTATAGTGGTAGTAGTCACTGATGTAGTTTGACCAGCTCCACATGCAGAGCTTGCTGTAACACAAGCAGCAGCTGTAGCAGAGCTCATAGGCTGGGTTACAGTTGTGGTTGTCGTAGCTGCTGCTGCTGCTGCTGTAGTTGTTGTTGGCGTGGCAACGGATGAAACAGTGTTTATGACAGAGTTGACACTACCAGACTGGCTTGACATTACAATTTTGGACAGACAGTCGTCTGTTTTGGAAGCACCAGTGTCTGTGACTGTTTTGCTGTGGTCCCCCTGTGACGCTGGAGAGGTGACAGGTCCTACGCGAGCGCCCTGCTGGACCAGGGCCGAGGCACTGGTCCCGTTGCCGTTCTGGGCTATGCTCGCTACAATATGACTAGGGAGTCTGTGCAAAGCAATGGTAGGAGTCCCCCGGTCGAGAGCAATAGCCGACTGACCCACAGGGAGGTTAGCGTTTGATAGAGTGAAAGTGGAAGTGTTAATAGAGGATGTCACCGGTCGGGTAGAGTTTGGTGTAGTTGCGTTGGTGTCCACGGCGCTAACGTGTTCAGCCACCGCTGTGTTGCTGTTCCTCCTCGTCGTTACAGCAGCGCCGTTCAAACTCTTTATCCGAGCCGAAGCGCTCCTCCTCGGTGTGGTTATGCGTTTTCTCGGTGGGTTAGCTTCTGTCGACACCTCACCTGAGCCCGGGCTAACCTTAGACCCCCGGCTGGATGCGGTGCTGATGACGGCTGGCGTAGATACCAAAGTTGACACAGCACCAGATGCAGTCAGTGTTGTGATGGATGCTCCATGTGATTCCGAGCCGCTGCTGGTGGCGTTCACACAGGCAGCCGAAGTGGCGGAGGGCTCGCCAAAAGAAGAAGGGGGGGATGTGACAGTTTTATCCAGGCTCACGTCTTTAGAGTTGATCTCCTGGCGCATCTCAGGTTTATAACGCCGTCCTTGTTGTTGTTGTTCTTGTGTTGTGGTGCCCACTGGAGCTGATAGCGTTTTTCCCAAGTGATGGTTAGCGGGGGCCACTGAGCCAGCGCCTCCGTTTTCGTCTGCTTTACCCGCCAGGTTGCTTTGGCCAGCAAGCTGTGACTCCAATGAGCCCACCAGGTCGCTCACAGCTTTTTCATCCACCTCGGAAAAGAGCATATCTTCCAGGGGGTCGGAGGCGCCCGCCATCTCTGATCACAGATAGCTGTCTTGTGTGTTTTTTTTTTTCCTTTTTTCCAGTGCGCATGCGTGTTGCTGGGCATTGTGGGAATGAAGCTGACGTCATTAGAGGAGGGGGGCACCTTAGTTGTATTTTTTCATGATTTTCTTCGAGTCTAATTTTTAAAGTGTATTGAAGAGCTGTTATAACAGTGTTACATAACAACCCCAAATTATGATATGTTGCATCCGTGACATAGCCTACTTTATAGCCATCCAAATGTCAGGGTTTATCATGAAAATCGTGCAGTTTTATCATAAACAAATGCTGTGGTAGATATACATTTTTATTTTTTTTAATTAAAAAGATCCAATACAAACATTACTTGTCTTACATGTTCCAGAGTTTTACACGATGCAAAAAATGTAAATCGAAATTTTGAAACAAAAATAACATAAATGTACAACGACAGTAAAAATGGGATGAAGAATAACAAAAACAAAAACATATGGGGTCTGCTAAACTAAGGGGTAAACCTGAAGTACCTAAGTAATCTAATAGGTTTTGTATATATGAAATAATAAATTGTATACATTTAAAAATGTATTAACTGGAAGTGTGGGGGCAGGGCGGAGAGAGCGGCCGCCCTGTGTAATATCGCGATATGATAGAATGGCTCCATCTCAAACCTCTATTAAGCGTCCTATTTATTTTCTACGCTCGATGGAAAACATAAAAATAAACAAAAATGCGTGTGACGTCTTGACATTACTGAATTCGCTATTGTTTTGTTAAAAAAAAATCCGTCGTTGCATCATGAGAAAGGGCAGCATTTAGATGTAAAAGGAGGTGACGTGAGAGTAATGAGGCCCAGCCTTTTCTCCCAGCATACTTAGCGGCGAGCGAAGGGAAACGTAAACGGCCATGTCGTGGTAAAGTCAGTGCTCAGACCCGCGAGGCTTATTCACGCTGTAACTTTCCATTCCATGTAATGTAGTCTTAAAACTACAGGTCTGCAAGCAACACACCCGACCTCTCGCTCGACAGAAAACGCTTCCGTGGAAATAAGTGCGTAGTTAAAACCGGAGAACCATCATGAGCGGAGGAGGGACGCCGTATATCGGCAGCAAAATCAGCCTCATCTCCAAGGCCGAGATCCGATATGAAGGAATCTTGTACACCATTGACACTGAAAACTCGACTGTAGCTCTCGCTAAAGGTAAGATAAGTCACCACGAGTTGGGTTAAAGTGCTTAAAAGTGTTGTACCTTAAATTATATAAGTGTTAAAACGATTCAAGACGGCAATTGCTGTTAGCGCAGTTAGCTATGTTAGCTCGCTTTGTAGCCCACTAACGTGAACAGCCCAGCGGTGCTGCAGTTAAACCTGCGCGTCCTTTGTTTACCTTGTGTTTGTGTCTAACGTTAAATGTGTGGCCTTAAAAGTGGCATACAGTGTACTAGAAAGTACATCATGTTACCATCAAACAGCTCATATCCAAGTGTTAATCGCAGGCTATTTTTAGGTCTTTATTCTGAACTCCGATAATAACTTTATTTCTCACTTTTGTAACTTACTCTCACTTTACCTTTTTTAAATCTATTCAACCGTAAAGTAGTTTTGTTTTTTGCTGCTTATTGGTGCCTTATCCTCGTTTGCTGTTGTAACACTGTTTTCCCCACGGCAGAGCTAATACAGGATTATCTTATCTCTAATCAATATATTACGTTATAACCTGAAGCATATAGCTTAACAGCAACACGCCGACACATTAGGCCACTTGACAGTCTTAGTAGAAATAATTGATTCTTAAAAGTCACTTTGAACGTGATGTCTTGACAGGAAAATTCACCTTTTAGGCTAACGTTACCTCAGGCTCATTTATATATAATTTTTTTTTTGCTAAACTCAACATTTTCGTAGATGAATCACTATTCATAGTATTAAAAGGTACACAGAATCACTCTTAAATGTATTGCCCTGTGTAAGGATATAAACAGGAAGCATGTAATATGCTAAGCTTCATTAACAATAATGATAATGTACAGTCATGTGAATTATCCTGTGAATTTTCCCCACAGTTCGGTCTTTCGGCACTGAAGACAGGCCCACTGACAGGCCAGTTCCACCTCGGGAGGAAGTGTTTGAGTACATCATCTTCAGAGGAAGTGACATAAAGGACCTTACAGTTTGTGAGCCACCCAAAGTCACTAGTTCCCTGCCTCAGGACCCTGCTATAGTTCAAGTATGTTGGTTTGTATGCATTCTTGTGCTATAAAATGGCAGTTTGTCACCTGTTCTGGACATGGGAAAGCTTTAAGGTGACTTCTTTGGAGTTCATAAGTTGTGCATATTGGCTTACTTGGACACTTGGGTGCAAGAGTCATCATTTACTGTTATTAGCAACACCTGTGCTTTATGTACAATAACAACTCAAAAATGACTGCTGTGAAAAGGGTGTACTCTTTCAGTTTGGCTAGTTCTCGAAGCCTCTGAAATACGTTCAGTTATTTATCCAACTTCTAAAAGCCAATGCTAATACATACAGATGGGCAACACACAAACCTACTACTGCAGCTAGTATAGTGTGATTTATTCATTTATTTATTTTTTACATAATTAGAAAGATTGCCATAGACCGATTTTGTTTTTTTTAGATTGGTTTTCTTGTGTATTGAGAACCAGAATCGGTGCGTTTAGATGTAGTTTTAAAATTCCATTTTCCATTTTTGTCTTAGTTCTATCCAAAAGTCGGCCATTTTCTCCCTGCTTTCCAAGTTGTTGTGATTTTGACACGGGTGAACCGGAAGAAAAAGCCACATTTCGACTAGTTGTATGTTTGCTGCGCGCCACCTACTTCACTGGAGGACAAGTTACTCTTGTCATTTTCCCATTCAACCCCACTCATTTTTAAGGGGCGGACATCAACAATCCCATTATTCCCTTAGCTGGAGAAGGACCATTTTTGCTTCTGTTTAAATGTAAACACACTAGTTCAATTTGAGGCTTTTGTCAGAACACTACTGTTATGGAATTTGTTATGAAATCAAATCATCACATCCTCAGACTCAAGACATTTTTAATTGTATTTGTTTTGTTTGAAAGGCACAGGTGCATCTAATACTTTTTAATTTAAAAACGGCTCTAACTCACTAATATCTCCCAGTAAATCAGCGTGCCAGGGCTTTGACACCACAAAACCTAAATCAAATCAGCAATCATGATTAATGTTGCTGACTACTATAGTGTGCAGTTTAGACATTATGAAGTTTTGATCTTTCCTGGGAGGAAATCTTAGTAACTGGACCACTTAGACTTTGAATTGACCACCCCTGTACTAGTACTGGTGTACTAAACTCTAAAATGTGTCGGATTAAATAACTTCCATTTGAAGCTGATACTATTGTCCATCATTTCTGCTCTGTTATCAAACCATCTTGCATGTCAATGAAACAAAGAATAAACTAGACTTTTTTTTTCCATAAAATTGGTGAATACAAGTGAAAATGTTGTATGGTCGACTTGCACAACACTGGTAACTGTGACAGTCACAATGGTTTTTTTTTTAGCGGTTATGTTTCAGAACTACAGTTGCACATTCATGTCTTGTAGATGATGATTTTATTCCTGTCAGTGGTATGAAATGAATGGGTTTAAAATAAAGGTTTGTTCATCTCACGTGTACCCCATGTGAATTTGGAACATGGTGCTGTTCACAGTCGGTGTTTTTTCAATCAACTGTGTATTCGTTTTTCTAGTCGTCACTTGGATCAGGCAATGCTGCAGCAGGATCATCATTCCAGTCGGCCTATGCGCCACTCAGCAAGGCCCCTGTTCCTCCATACAGCCAGTTCGGTGTTACACCTCTTGCAGCTCATCAGTTTGGATCTGCTGGAGCAGGAGGTAAGGAGTAGTTAAAAATAAGTGTCTATTCACTGTTTGTATTGTTTCACAGGGTGCACCCCAAAAGAGAGTCATAAAAATGGTTCCTGTTCCAGGGAAGTCTAATCAAATTGTAAATGCTTGTATGCATCAATTGGCACACAAATATCATCTTTAAAATATTGTGATGTCAATGTTGCCTAGCTCTAACTCTGTTCAAAGCACTTTGGGAGCCACTGACCATAGTGAATTAATGGAAAGATTACTGTCATGATTTGTTGAAAGCCCTTCTAATGGCCACTCATCCATGAATGATTTTCAAAAATGTTTCACAAACACCTGATTCCTGCTGATTTGAACAGGGCACAGCTACATGTCTTCCTCACAGTTTCTTGCTGTATACCTGAATGAAATGAACTGGGATTAGTGGCGACGATTATACAACATGTCCTGCTGAGTCGGGGACATTTTAAAAGGGATACATTTGTTGCAGGGTTTTCTTAGTAAATACATGGATTGCATTTCTGTCTTTGTTAACGTATTTGATTGCAAATACATTGAGCTAACATTGGCATTATTAAGTATAAGATGTCAGTGTTTTCTATCGCTAATATAATGGAGGAACTTTCCTGGTTAGCGTTGCATTCATTATTTCCAGGTATTTTTCCATAGTCACACTATAATGAATGTCATGTTCTATTACTCATCACCCCTGCTTTTAAGAAAATCCTATAGTATGGATCTCACTCTGCTGTTTTCTGCAGGGCACACCAGTATGCCACAGGACTCTTTAACAAAACCTCCCAACCTTGAGCTGGCAGTGAAGGCCCCACAATCTGCTGCCACAGCACCACCTGCACCTGTTGGGCAGAGGAGTAAGGTGGCGGCGGTGGCAGCAGCAGCAACAGCATCCGCTCCCAGGCCCACTATCACCACCGC
Source organism: Echiichthys vipera (assembly GCF_963691815.1). NCBI lineage: Eukaryota > Metazoa > Chordata > Actinopteri > Perciformes > Trachinidae > Echiichthys > Echiichthys vipera. Next base: position 13,126,194 of record NC_139826.1, read on the forward strand.
TGGCAGCCAGAAGCCTCCAGACCTGTTGGAGCAGAGAAATGGTAAGGATACATGGTTAATTGCCACAAAGATAAAAGTGTGCTGTATCTGTGCAATGTCTAAAGTGTAAAAGTATATTTTATAAGTTGCCATTGAGTGCCCATGCATGTAATGCTTTCCTGGAGCCTTATCACTTAAGTTCAAGGTAATTTGATGGTAAACAATGGTCTTTTTGCCGTTCAGCTCCTGAGGTTCAAAAGGTGTCACAGCCAGATCATGAACATGGTGCTCTTGAAAACCGAGATCCCAACAAGCGTCAAGCTGGTAAGTAGTTTTGCACTTTTACTTGATAATATCCATTAACACATTAAATTACATGCACTAAAATATTTGTTTTCATTGGTTCATTCCTTGTATTAGTAGTGGGGTTGGGTATCGTTTGGGACTTTTTTTAATATCTGTGCTTAAACTATGCTTTTAAAGCATATTTCTGAGCAGATTTCGATACTTTTAAAATTAAATAAAAACGACGGTTGGCGACATTAAAGAACAGCTTTTTTTTTTTTATTGTGGCAAATTTTGAAATTAAAGTTGAAATTGATAAATCTATATAATGGTGTTAGTTTCTTCTTCCGATTATTATACAAAAGTCCTGAGAGCTGAACACAGACACTTTTGGGGCCGGAGTCTGGCCTGGTGACGGAAATCTGCATTCTCATTAGGTCCAGTAGATACCGTTTGTTAAGGAACGTGTTTTGGTACCCAACCCTAATAAGTAGTTGTCAGTTTAACTCGTATTTAAAAGGTTTTAGTTTGATTAAGTCTTTTGTTTTCCTCTAAGAAGGTGTCTGATTGTTGGTTACCGTTCACATAAAAAAAAGATATACGTGCCAGTTCAAACAGCAACGCATCAGTAAACATCGCAGTCCATTTTCCCCAGAATTGCAAGAATTAAGTGTCCTGTAGGTTTAGCAAAACAGTCATTAGTCATCATAGTCGTGGATGTTGTTTCTGCGGTCTAACTCACTTGATTGAGTTTGATGAAGAACTGAGCTTCAAGTCCTGACAGTCAGCTTTAATACATTTAAATTGGCACCTATCAGGGGGTGGTATATGCACCGTTCATTTGAGGTGGGTATTAACATCCTCCAATGAAAGCACTTAAATCTCAAAGGCCCGGTTTCATTTTAGAGTCATTGTTGTGTAGTATAAAGCTATGTAACAATGTCCTGATTTTTTGACTGCACAGTGGGCCTAGATGTTGAAGTGTTGCTGGATTTTTCTCCTGTTGTTCCTCAGCTGGTGTTCAGTCCACCCGCCGTGGCCGTGGAAGAGGAAACCGCAGCAGAGGCAAAGTAAACGTACGTAGGGATGGTGCCATGAAATTTGAAGAAGACTTTGACTTTGAGACTGCCAACGCCCAGTTCAACAAAGATGAGATTGACAAAGAGCTGCAGAACAAGCTCAAACTGAAAGGTAAAGCTTCAACACACAGTCCTGTGGGGCAGTGACAAGAAACGCAAAGTTAAGAGGAAAAACGTCAGCTTTTTAAATTGGCTCAGATTGACATTTCCTCCGAACATGTATGCATTGATTGAGTCAGTGTGTATCATCCAAACTATGGGAGTGAATCATGTTCCAAAAAGCCCAATACAACAGGCGCAAATATTTAATGAATAGAATTTTGTTTACCCATCACTATTGAAACCAGCCAGTGAAATCCAGTTTTGCATCCACAAGCAAATCTATGGGAGCAGTGAAACGTTTGTGTTAATGCCCTGAGTAGAAGTTTTGGCATCTTTGATGTTAATGCCTATAGCAAGACTGCAATGCAGGTCTGGGCATCATCTGTATGTCTTTTCCCAGCCCGGGTGGTCATATTCTTGTTAGGTTACTTTGTCTTTAAGGGGATTTTTGTTTTACAAAATGTCTTCCAATGTAACCACAGATGACAAGCCTGAAAAGAGTCTGAATGGAGAAGAAGCTGTCGAGTCAGAACATCCAGCCACTGAGGGGACCACCAACGAGGAGGAGGAGGCTGTGATAAACACCTACTACGACAAGTCCAAGTCCTTCTTTGATAACCTGTCCGCTGATGATTTAAGGTACCTCCCACACAGGACTCTGGGGCAAAATTCATTGTCGTTTTAAATGAACCCAAACCGATTCTGATAGGACTTCTAATGCCAATTGTTAGTGCTCAACACTATGTTCACAATGTAGCTGCACTGCTTACAAAATGCAAGGAGCTGTGTTAGGGCAGTTGCCTGTAAAAAATAATAAATACAAAACAGGTAGTCCAGTTTGAAGGCTCATCAGACTTGAGGTTTGATTTTATGACTCTGGAAAGTCATCATTAGTTGTTTGCTTTTCTGCCTCAGCGCCTGCAAGTTGAACTATGGAATTACACCTTTGCCACTGGATATTATTCTAACTGGGCATGAGTGATTGGGCAACAGTGTTTTGCCAGATCACATAGGACTGCGCAGCAACCACAGTTTATTCGGGATCAACTTTTTGACACTCTAACCTGTTACTGTGAGGGCTTAATTGGAACAAATCAGGGGGCTCTGGCTAACATTGTTATTGTCGGTCTGTCTAGTGTCTGTGTGAAATACTCTTTAAACTAACTATATCTCTTTATATTGTAAACATAAGCCTTAATGCATTTATTTAAACCTGGAAATTTTACTCCATTAATCCACTGAAATACTTTTGTTTTTATCTCTTTCAGTAGAGGAGGTGAAAGAGGATTTTCAAGGTAAGTCTAGTGATTTCTTTGGAGGCACCGTGGGATAAAAATATTCGATTCATCTTAAAAATGCACACTACTACTACTAAAGCAGACACTTTTTGGGGATTTAGTTGAGTATGTTTGTTACCTAAAAAGATGGAAACCAAATCTGCGCGCCTGGGCGAAATCTGCCTCACGCTTTGATTATACTAGAGAAGCTTCTACTTAGTGTGTTATTTATGGAGTGTGTACGTAAGATTGTAAGTCTGTGGCTGTTCTGTACTTCTGAGCGATGATGTCAAATTACTGGACCTGATGTGTATTTAATTAAAAGTACACTACATGATGGTTTCTACACTTGAACTGAGCTAAATAAGGAAAATAAAAAAGAAAGAAACAAAGAAAGAGAGATGGATCCTGATGGGTCTTTGTGTGTCAGGGAGCGAAGGACAACCTGGGCAGAAGAGAGGCGAATGAACGCTGAGACATTTGGCATCCCTCTGAGGCACAACCGAGGAAGAGGAGGTTTTCGTGGCAGAGGCTTCATGGGTCCCCGCGGAGGCCGAGGGAGACCACTGAGCAGAGGTTCCTTCGGGCCGCCCCGTGGTCCTCCGCCTGGGTTCAGAGGTGGATTCAGAGGTGGCAGAGGAGGCCGGGATTTCTCTGATTTTGACTACAGGGTAAATCAGCTGCTTTTTAAGCTCAGATATAATATTTTTAAAAAGTATGTAGAAAATGACAACCATTTTGGACCCTTCTAAACTTTCTTGTTGCTTTTTTGTTTGTTTTTCCAGAAGGACAACAAGGTGGCTGCATAGTACTGCAGCGATATATCCTCAAAGAATTGTAGCTCCCTCATCATGAAATTATTCCACTTGAAGAAATTCTTTGGTCTCAACATTTGACAGAAAGAATGAAGACATCCTCTGAGTCACCAGCACCGGGTTTGACTGCTTTACATCAGGGGGTGAGAGTGCAGCTCCCTTTTCTCCACTTTGAGAATTAGGCTTTTTGTTGTTGTTGTTTTTTTGGCCCAGACATTTTGTTTGTTGAGCAGTCACCCGATGGATGAGAACATGTGTAAATATGTTGCTTTGGAGTAAGTCTGTATTTTTGCATCAACCAAGTTCATTTCTTACTGACGTTGTCTTTGATATTGAAAGCCGTATGCAGGAAAGCCCAGTGATACTGTGAGCAGATCACAGTTCATGTGATCAATAGCTTTATTTTCTTTCAGTTTTTGATCTTATGATGTGTGTTGGCACCAAAACTCACTGCATTGCCTGTTGCACTGTATTTTCCTCTGCTCAGACTTACCTAGTTTGGTTGCCATGTGTTCAGTATACCCAGTTTGCAGGAAATGTTGTTTTTTTGGGGGGGTTTGGGCATCCAATCATTTCCAATGAAGTAGTGAGATCAAAGCCAGCTGAAAGAAACGGAATCTGAAAAAGTGAATATTGTAGTAAATGAATGTTATCTAGCCCATCCTCTTCTTGGTGCCCCCCCCCCCCCCCCCCCCAGAAAATTGTGGCCCGCCGGACCGACTAACTTGTAGTTTTAGAAATGTGCATTCGGTATGTAGAATTACTTTGACCCCTCCGAATGAATTATTTTTCTGCTATGTATGTGGTTGGCACTGTATTGCTGTTAATGGTGGCAGCCTAATGCAGGCAATCAATGGGAGATGTGAGGTTTACAGCATTAGCTTTAGAAGCATTTGTTGAGTGTAGATTTGTTTTGACCGGGTCTGTTTTAGAATATAGTTGACTAAACAAAGAGCATTCCCATGATTTGTGTCTGCGAAAGAGGAACATCCATTACTATTAATGCCTTTGAAAATAAAAAAATCTGCAGTCAGAATGACTTTGAACAAGTTCGATTTTGAGTTTAAAAAAAATTATCCGCTGTTTTTGCCAAAAAGAAGCATTTGGTCGAGATAAAGTATTTGTCTACTAGACTAAGTGCATGTTTTTTAATTTAAGTACTTGTCAGATGTACCGCTCCACGTCCAAAACATACTGAGCCACCCGTTAACGCATGTTTCCTTTTTATCAACATCCTTTGAATTGTCTTACATTATATCATCTGCATTGGTTTTCTTCAGTCAGCTGGTTCCGCCTCAAAACGATTTGAGCAGTGTTGTAAGGATTGTTAGCTGAAAAAATGAGAAATCTTGTCAATGATCAAATTATGTCTCAACCCATAGCTCAAAACGTACATTCAAACTTTCTGATATCAGGCATCTGGTTTGTTCGTATCTCCTCTTTGTCGTCAGCGGGATTGTTGCCTGGAGTGACTTTATATTTTTTTTACTGACTTGTGAACAAAGGGACATGACCTGGATTTGGTGCCAGTTTGTCGGGGGGAAGGATGGAGGGATTTTTTCTCTTTGGCTCTGATTTGTTAGTACTTTAGGGAGTGCCTTCAGAGTGGTGGATTTCTACAGCGCTCCCTTTAACTTAAAGGTTGACAAAAGTATTGATAGCACTACAAGGTGAGACAAGCTCCTCCTCAGTAGCTGTGGCTGTTTAGAACAAAGCAGCCCAGTGGAAAATGTGCTCTTTAACTGGATATTGCACACGTTGCCGATCACTGCATGATAGCCGTAGGAACCATCGCTTCATATGGGCTTACGCAATAACCAGCAGGTTTGAATTTGAGACGAAAAGTATTACCTAACTATTAGAAACTGACATGTTTTCATATATTTGTTACTCCTTCCAATCACTGGAATTGTAAACCAGGAATTGTTTTCATGAAGATATCGGCAGAATTGAGTTTTTACGTAAAATAAAGAGTTGTACAATATCCATGTCTGTTTTATTTTCAATCCACCTGTTCGTGAACCGTATCACTTACGCTACTTCTGCAGTGTGCATCTCAAAGTCTCCCCTTCAAACAATACACTTGTATTTGTTTATTAGAAAAGTGGTTGTATTTGGACAATTGTAAATTTTACTCAAAGCACACTCACCCACATAATTCCTCAGTATTATCATTCTGAGTCAAATATTTCAATTTAAAATCCAATATTTGCAGAAACTGCAAGTGAACAGAAACAAAAGCACTGAATCTATTTATTTATCTTTACATGCAATCTAAATCAGGAAAAAACGATTGTGTGGCTGCAGATGGAACCCCTAGTCTTTATCAGTATTTATTACTCTTACCTTCACTACATACTCAATAGCCATTTAATGTTAGAGAAATACAAACAATATATAGCATGTTTTCTGGTAATTCAATAAATAATCGATATGAAATGTCAAAGTGCAAAAATGAACTTGACATGCAAGCATCAGAATGTAAAGCAGCATCCAAATGAGAAAGATTGATGTAACAGTCCGGCTGCTGGTTTTATTACAGTGGCATAGAAACGGGACAGAAAAATATACATGATAGACATTTCTATATGTCGCCATATCAACCAGCCCTATTCTTGAGATTTCTTACAGCTCATGTAGTCAAATCTGTAAGATCATATATCAACGTTTGAAACGTACAATATTTTTAATATATTCATATTTTAACATGAGAAAAACCACAGATGGAATTAATAATAAGGGCTGCACTACAGAACAGAGCCATTGTTAATCGTATGAGGCATGTCAAATGTCTATTATAGATTAAATCAAGTCAATTTGATTACATATTTAAATATTTAATTATAAATATATAACTATTAGTACTACTTGATGATGGTGAAGTACAGTATC